>NC_088343.1:35985000-36297500 GCF_036884655.1 Musa acuminata AAA Group | reverse complement strand
ACATGGAGTGGAAATATAGGATTTAGCTTCTATAAAGAATTGAGATTTTTTTTATATGTTATATAACATTTTGGAGCAAAAAATAATCTTACTCTCATAAGTTATATCTATTAGGATCAAGTCGGCACTAAAAGAAGATGGATGAATTAGTGTTTTCATAAAAATTATATCGATTTAAAAATCTCGTTCGATAAAATTGTATCAAAAAAATATTTAAACTTAAAACATTTACAAAAATTATAATAAGCAAATAAAATAGTTGTAAAATAAATAAACAAACAGAAACATACCAATTTTATAGTGAAAATATAGGATTTAGCTTCTACCAAAAATTGAGATTTTTTTAGCTTTGCAAGATTCTTAAAACATGGAGTGGAAATATAGGATTTAACTTTGTGGGAATCTTAAAACATGGAGTGAAAATATTAATCCCTAATGTAAATATTAATCCTTATTCATAAAAAATTTAAATTTAATTAGGATTCATCCAAGTAATTTGAATATAATTGAAACTCCGTAAAATATTTATCAAACCCTATCAGATACCAATTTCCTAACTCAATAATTATTTATGATTTAAATATAATTAAGATTCCTAAAAATACTTACGAAATCCTAACATATACCAATTTCCTCACTCGATAATTATTTATCTAACACGGCAAACAGATTTATGAATGAAATTGGCATCCCTTAAAAGAGAAAGATCATCATGAATTCTATTCTATAGAGATGTAGACATGTCATGAACATAATTGACGTATTCATGGTGATCGCATGTGGTGTAGTCTTGGTATTTATATGTACATATCTTATAATTCGATGAATCATATTGTAATTACTCCGAGATAATACATGTCGATTTCTTGAACAGAAATATGTAATTAAATGCTAGAATGTGCATATAAGACTGCAAAATGTTGTGTTAGTGTCTCGTCCTTGTCCCCAAATGATTTGACTGATCTTACGAAACTATAGCCATCTGTTATTTTTGAACATTTTATTCACGAGAATTGTAGCATATGAGAGAGAAAGAGATAATTAATGGCGTATTTGTTCTTGTATGAGACTTGTTGTTGAGTTCAAACTTATGTTTGATTAGCCACATGAGAAATCCGATCAATTATATTAAACCCCAAGGATATTATTTATTATTTTAATAGAATATTTATACCACAGAAATTTCCAAGTAATAATCTCCATGAGATTGAGGAATCTTTTTTTTGTTTTTTATACTTAAATATATATTATTTATTATTTGATTATAAATCCAACTTATGATGATACTGTTAACAGTTTCTATGTGGGAAGATTGGCGTATTCACTGTAGACTTCTTATATTCTTTTTTTTATTTTCATAAAATGGCCTTTTTCCCTTTTATTTTTGGTACTTGAATATTTCTTATTATTTTTTAATTATGAATAATAATAATACTACTTTATTATACCTGCAGCATAATTTCTTATTTATTTTAATATTTCTTCATAGGATTTCTTATTTCATAAATACAGCTGGAAGGTACATTAAGTCCGTCCGTCCTTTTGCAAGTTTTCACAGGAAGAAGAAAACGAATCAAGTCAATCATGTCGTCGTCCTCAGACTTCACTCTCTCGTCACTCTCCACCTTCTTCTGCTTGTGTTCCTCTACCTCATTTGCAGCTCAGGCGTTCATAGCCTAAATAAATGCCTCAACTAAACTTGTTATTCACCATGAGTTGCCACAACGTGCCTCACATCGTATACATCCTGGAATCCTAATCAATGCCTCATTAAATGTTGGAATTTGAGCTGCTGCTTTGCCCCAAACTCGTGATGCGTGGTGCTCCTGCTGAGGACGGGAACGGCTGATGAGCTGCTGCTGCTGCTGCTTCCTGTGTTGCGTTACGTGGAAGGCTTGCATGGGTCATCCCCGGTGTCGAAGCATATACGTGCAGTGATCCACCACTGATCACCTGAGTGCGACCCAAGACCAAGTCTTTCCTTCATATATATTAAGTCGCCATACTGTTCGACACTTGTCCAAGCACTACATAACACGCACAGAGAATTAACCCACCAGAGAGAGAGAGAGAGAGAGAGAGAGAGAGAGAGAGAGATGGGGAATTGCCAAGCGGCGGAGGCGACGACGGTGGTGATCCAACACCCGGGAGGAAGGGTGGAGAGGGCGTACTGGTCCTTGAGCGCGAGCCAAGTCATGGCTTCCAACCCCGGCCACTACGTCGCCGCGGTTATCGTGGTCACCGCTCCCCCCTACGCCACCTCCGCCACCGCCCGCGGTGGCGACGCTCCCCTGAAGCACCTTAAGCTGCTTCGCCCCGACGATACTCTCCACATCGGCCGCGTCTACCGCCTCGTCAGCTTCGAAGGCAAGTCGCTAAAGTCCTACTTCCCTTTCCTCCGTTTCCTTGCTCTTGGTTGTGAGCGTCGGAGGCGTGTGCAGAGGTGGTGAGGGAGTTCGCGTCGAAGAAGCACGTGAAGTTGGGCCGTCTGCTTGTCAAACAGAATGAAAAGCACCGGCCCAGATGCGAAAGAGGCGGCGACGGGGGCGCCTCCATTGCCATCGCTGCCTCGGGCCAGCCAGGTAGTGGTCGTGGTGGTGACGGTGGCATTGAACTCGAGTCGGAGACTCCACCGGCGACGGTATGTGGATTTCTGCAGTATCTTCTTGTTGTAATTCATCTACAGCGATCGACCGGATACATATGAAAGGAATTAAGTCTTATATATTCCTCGATGTTCTCGTTTGTCATAGGAACAGGAAGCGGAGGCACTTGTGGACGCCGAGTTGCAGGATGCGGCTGTCGGGAGCACCAAAGCAAAGATAGCACGCCATGGGCAGTGGAAGCCAACCTTGCAGAGCATTGCCGAGGTCGCAATTAGCTGAAGTACTCATCCTCGCACATCAATCCTAGCTCTAAGTCCGAGTAAGTATATACACAAATAGTTTCTGTTTTCGATTGATGATGATGATCATCGCGAGGTATTGGGTGTGGAAGAAGAACATGTGATCTATTTTCTAGTATTGTCCGCAAACCAAAAAAAAAAAAGCAAGTCAAGTGGCGTTGGCATTAAATGATATGACAGAATAGGTTCATCAGAGTTTGGCCAGCAGAGAAGGATGGGTGAGGGATGTCTCCGTCACTGCAGCAGCACCTTTATGCTTGTCATTTTCCTGGAATGGGAGGTGGAAAGGTCGTGGTCCATCTCCCCTGGTTGAAGTGAAAGGGAAAGAGCTCATGGCCTGCTCCGAAAAGGAAGAGGCATTTAACTCGAACACCTGACACTGAGATAGATGCCTTGATTTTGACCATGAGAGCTCCTTTCTTCCAGCTGTGTCTGTATGCGTTGACGTCGTCGGTATAAACGCTCCAGGATGCAGTTTTTGGAGGAAAACCTTCGAGGGAAATTTATTATTTATTTTTTTGAAATTAAATGGGCGAATTCTCGAAAAAGAAATTATATTTTTTTAAAAAAGTTAATTTTCGAGAAAAAGGTATCGGTCTTTCTTAAACCTTTTTTTTTAATCTTTTTTATATGGACTAATTCATAAGTTAAATCGATCTAGTTATAATATTTTTAGTATTTTCAACAATACTAAGAAATCATTGCAACTTTGTGTTTTTACACTATTTTATATTTTTTGATATTATTAAAAAATATTATAACATAGTGCAAAATACTAGAATGCAGTATTTTTTTTTTTTATATTGTGTCATGGTGTCTTTTTGGTATTGATGAAAATATTACAACATAATATATAAATATTTAACTTGATCTGCACATCGTATGATCAGCACATAGGAAAATAAAGGGAAAATCAAGTGCATTTTAGGTACTAAGAAAATATTATTAAATAATTTTAAAAATAATTAAAAAAAAGAACTTTTGAAAATACCGTGGAGGTATCTTTTCTATATCTTCTTAATGGAATTCTCATTTTTGTCATGATTTTAAGAATATTCACCATCAGAGTAGTGCGGATTATACCTTATGGATCAATCCATAAACTAAATCAGTTTAATTTCTAAATTACAACATATTTGAGTAGGCTTATAATATTTTAAAAAGCATTATAAGCCGGATAAAAAAATAATGTAATTGACATAGAAATCTATCTATTTACTTATTTTATTCATAAAACAATAAAGATATCTATTTGAAACCTCATTTTGGTATATGAGCTGCTTCTATTGAATTTTGAGTTTATTTGTCTCGATTATATCAATAGAGTTCCTTATTACATGTGGTTTTAACTAATAGAATTAAAAAAAAATTAAAATTAATAAATATTTTAAAATTTGTAGAATAAGTGCCCCAATAGAATAAGGAATCCTAATGGAAAAAAAGATGTCATAGAGGAAGAAATCTCTAGTAATTAAGTAATTAAGGTTTGGGTCTTTTATAAATTTTTAAAATAACTTTAGATTTTGATGAGAGGAGAGAAAGATGTGAGGAATATTTTTGGTGCTTTTGAGTTTCTCCCTAAGCTATCTAGAGAGATTGAGAGAAAAAGGTATAAATTCTTCGACGGTTCATATGAAAAATGTATAAAAAAATTTATGCTTGAGTGGAGATAACTAAGATCTTGTAATTAATTTTACATAGTAAAGAATTTGATTTGTAGGGATTTATGAATCATGTTAGAGTAGGTAAAAAAATTTATGTTTGAGCGTGGATAACTTAGTCTTATTATTGATTTTACATGATGAAAATTTTAATTTTTTAATAAATATAAAAATTTATCATAATCTTATATTAATTTTTTAAATTATGCTTTTGATTGATCTCAGATTTTGTTTTTAATTTATTTTTTCTTCCTCCGCTACAAAAACAAACGGAGATATTAGAGCCTGTGAATAATAAAAAAATAAATACATTAACTATTTTATATCTTATTTATTTAAATAAAGATAAGGGGATTCAATGGATCAATGATGATGGTCTTTGGATTCTTCTCATGGACAAATACTAGCATGTAACCAATTAATAATAACCTTTTCAGTAAGGCCAATTGGCTCAATTATACTTTAAGGAGGTAATTACTCCTCCTATTGGGTGACAAGACTTACCTACCATCAAAGGGACCCACCCATCACTGAGAAACCTACAAGCAAAAGAGGACTTCCATTCGAGTTTCCCATGCTGGAAAGGTATCACCTACACTGAAATAAACCCCCAACAACAGACACTGTCCTATATCAATGTTTGGAAGTAGCTGCCATCTTCTACTGACCTCCAACAGCTAGTAGTGATTCTGCATTATAATTTGAGCTGCTCCATCCAAATGGACATGCATAGGTCTAGCAAACCAGACCTGAACCCAACAGGCCAACCCAACCCAATAAATATACTAGTGACCTCTGCACTGGGTCTAGCCAGATTTCAGTTGTCTAAAATCTTGACTGAAAATATTTTTATGTGTGAGATAAAAGAAAGATGAATTATTAGGAATATAAATCTAGAGCCTAAGTATTTGATAAATTATTAGGAATATAAATGAATAAAATCATATATTTATCTATTTGCCTAAGCTTTTAAATGGATCAACATAAATCATTAACATAATTTGATATTGTGGTAGAATATAAATGGGTAAATCCTATCTTATTCCTTATTAATGATAAATATGATAATGTACTGAATAATGATATTATTTATTACGATAGAGTTTGATGAGATAATTGATTTATTAATTTAATTCACTTAATTTAGCTTTCAAGATATCAAGTAAACAAACCAACCGAATACCATTTATTCATCATGTTGTCTGTCATACTAAATTATAGAAAACGCTCATATTTATCTCATAAAAAATATATAAATTATTTTTGAGACTAACGAATTCGTTCCTATCACAAGCACACATGCATCACATGGACGTGACAAAGTTAAAATAACATAATTATCTATAAATTTTGAATTGCATTTGAATGTATTTTGGTTTTTTTAGACACTTTATTAAAGTTTTAATTTTGAAGAAATGGACTGTTGGCTCATTTTATTAACTTTGATTTCAGTAATTGCAGTTTGAAGAAAAGGAAAAACATATTTGCAACGAATTTTTCTTGTTTCGAATTGTGCCGGTATGGATAGTGACAAAACGTGGCCCCACCCAACAACCCCAACGTGGCTCCAACCGCCCGTCCCCACTTGGAACGCGTCTACCGTCCACCCATCTGTTATGACTTTGACTTGGAGGGTCCCGATCGTCGCATCTCGATCCAATCATCGCGCCCCAGCCGTCCATTACTGTTTGATCATCATTCCTCTTGCGCCTGACCTCCGAGTCACATTCAAAAACGCCGAGGCCGAAGCTTCCGTGCTTATCGTTAGCTATTAATTTCCCTATTTACCCCTTTAATTTAAATTAGTATACGTATTTTCATAAAGCGAAAAAAGGAAAAACTTAGTTATCTAAATCTTAAAGGGATGTCAACATATAAAATGGTAAACAGGTCATATTAAATTTCTATAGGGGTAGATATGTAAAAGCGTCATTGATATAGTACACCATCCCTCCTCCCTCGGAGCGAAAAATCTTCCTCTCTCGCGGCCGCCGATTCGGAAAGAACGAGCGAGGAGGATGAGCTACTACAACCAGCAGCCACCCGTCGGCGTCCCTCCTCCCCAAGGTATCTTCCATCTTGAATCTGATGCACGATCTCGGGTTGAGGTGGAGAATTGCTCCTGATGATGATGGTGATGTTGATCTTTTTCATTGTTTGGGTCGGATTGTTGATGGTGATCAGGTTATCCGCCAGAGGGGTACGCCAAGGACGCCTATCCGCCGCCCGGGTACCCGCAGCAGGGCTACCCGCCCGCAGGCTACCCACCGCAGGGGTATCCGCCGGCGGGGTATCCGCAGCAGGGATACCCTCCGCCCTACGCTCAGCAGCCGCCGCCCCGGCAGCAGAGCAGCGGCCCTTCCTTCGTCGAAGGATGGTAATGAAACCTGAACCTTCTCTCCCTCCCTACCAACCTTCTTCTGTCCTTGTACCCTTTTCCCATCTCTCCCTGGTCGGATCTGGCGTGTTGGTCCAACTTGGAGGCGCCGGGTGACGGGATCCGCGGCCCGTGGTGCCGGATCCGCCTCGTCGCGGCCGTGCCCGGTCGTCGGTGCACGATATCGTGTCCTGGGTTATCGTGCGCAGCTGGGCGTTGCGACCTGTAAACGACGTGCCAACCACGTTCGCGCCTATGACGTGCTAAAGACGTTTACTTTCCCATATTTGCAGTTATCATTCATTGTTACCTGATTCTTGCACATATATGTATGAATACTCATTCACTGTTACCAATCAGGACATACGGATTCGAAACACTTAATCCTTGCTAATTAAGAATATTTGAGATGATATTTACTTGTTTGAGAAGTTATTTAGGCGTTCAATTTCTTGCTATAATTAAATTAGGAACTTATGTCATGATATTTACTTCTTAAGTATCAAAAGTTTCTACCTCTATTTTACATTTCTTTTCTTTGTTATCATCACTCTTCCAAGGGAGAAAACGTTTCTGCTAATTAATTTGTGGTGTCCCAGATTGCAAAGAAGCAATATTGTTGTGATGCTAAGACAAATATACGAAGTTTTATTTTCACAGGTGATTATCTAGGTTTATGCTGTCATGATCAGTCACACGTAATGATTGATCTCTAGTAGATAACTGGTGGAGAAATTCTAATTTCTGGCATCCGGTTTAGACATTCATGGAGATTGGTGGTGAACCAATTCGATGCAAATGCAAAAATATTTTAGCGGGCACTGGGTCAAATATCTTCTGAGAACAAAATCTGCATTTTATATTAGAGAGTCATATCTGATAACAAGCAGCTTTGAGCTGCTTTCTGTGATAAATGTTTATTTGTGTTACTCTTTTTCTGGTTTTGCAGCTTGGCTGCTCTTTGCTGCTGCTGCCTTCTGGATGCTTGCTTCTGAGAGGGAATCAGAAGAAAAAGGAAGGATATAATCACCATATGGTCTGATTTAAGGCGAGAGTGGTGGTTCCATCAACTAGTTTCCATGTAAACAGTGATTTCTCCCTTCTTTTACCTTTGTTGTAAGAAACCTCGAATTTAGTGTGCCTTCCTGGTTTTGCATTTGAATTTCCATACCTGCTATTTAATAAAAGATGAATGTATCCTTTATTGGTGTTCTGTTTGCTAGTATCTCTACAGTTGGTATTAATTTGATCTGTAATAGTAGTGGAAGCTCAATGGACATTGAGCTGCTTGCAGGTGTCAGTAATAGCAAAGATGCCCTGAAATTGGAATAGAACATTAATTCTGATTGCTCATTGGGCCTAAATCTTTTGCTGACTATCTAGTGTTGAATTGTTTGACTCGAAGTTTGAATTGCAGATTTTCCAGGAGATTTCATACCTGAGCCTATGAGCTAATGACGCCCTTAAAATCCAGCATTGTGATTATAATCTTATTTTGAAGATAGGCAATTCTGATGAAGAGTAGATGAACAGGTAATGACTGAGGGAGGATATGGTGGGTTCTAAATTGGTTAAAGAACAGTTTTCTGTCAATGTTTCCAAACTGCTCCGAATTAGGTTTCATCTGGCGGCACAAGAAGAAAAAATAGACTTGGAGTCAACGTCAAGAAAAGAAAGGGTTGACCGAGTTGACTTGCTTGCATTAGGTTCAAGTTAACCAGGCCTTTTTTCATGTGATTGAGTTGATATATACTGTTGTCTAATTTCATGCTTCGCTTGCTATTTAGGTGTTTCTCTTTTGCCTGTGATTTACATACATACAATGAGGTGCAAATTGGAGAGTTGAACATGAGATAGAGAGGGTTGACTGACTGGTGGGGTGGTGGAAAACTATGGACGATGGATCAATTTATATCGACATCCCTGGTTTATGTTGATTGGGATTTGGTTTGATTAATGTAAGCAAAAGGACTAGCACGTCCAATGGCTAAGGCTAGAAGTTACACAACATTTTTATATGTACGATTCCACATATTAGATGGGACTTACTTGTCATTCAATTGTACGTGCTTGTTGATCCCAAAAAGACTATATGCCATCATGGAATGATTAATCATATCAATATTTCTATCCAATGGAAAGGCCAAAAGTAATATATTACATCAGTGCATGGTTACACAAGATAAGAAAAAAAAAAGAGAGTCTATTGATCATGCGTCCGATTAACTTAATTCATGATGATAATTTAAATCCTTAGGAGGACATACCTAAGGATTTAGTTTATGACTTCTTGGTTTGTAATTTTTTGGAGGACATAGATGGAACCTAACCTAATTCCAATTAGATTTGTCAGTCAACTTTGCTACGGGCTTTCCTAGGGAGGCTTCTTGGTAAACTAGTCAACTTGGTTGTTGGAAGGGGAGGCCACATCTAAAGCCAACCTTGTTGTACAAGTTTGACCAAATCAGAAGAATCCAAGCCAAACCCCTGCAATGCTTTATGATTATTCTGACCATTCCATCCAACAAACATGCTTTTTTGCTAAAACAAAATCATATTTATTATCACTATTTTAAAAAATCTATTGATAACTTCCTAAATTGTCACTATTACACAAAATCACAGCGATGGCAATATATATATAAAATAATAATAAGTAATTCCTATGATAGATATATATTGCTTAATAGTATTCGTTACAAATAAAACTATTGCCGATGTTGGTCCTGACTTGTGGAAAACAAGTTGGGAAAAGGTTTCTTCTCTTTGTTGGATTGAAAATTACTGTTCCATTATTCTACTAATTCTACGTGATTAATTGTGTCTAATGGTATAAGTAAATTATTTGATCTCTAAGGGTTTTTAAATCTAAAGTTCAAATATTCTTTTATTGGAAATGGCAAATCCTAACACATTGAGTGTTTCAAGAAATTGAGTTTGCAAATTGCAAAACCAGGTGCTCCTTACTTACATAATTGATTATATCTAACAGAGGTAGAATAGTTGATAGATAAGCAGATTATTTGATAAGGTTAAACCCTGTGCCACTCTTTCAATTGATTTAATTTTGTCCACTACTTGAAGATTATAAAAGAAGGGTTACGTATTGCAATTTTTTAATACAGTGATATCCTTCTTTGTTTTCACAGCTGAAACAAAACAAATTTAGATTCCCCTGTTTCCTCATATACCCAATCAAACACCTTTACAAGATTTATACAAGAAGTTAATACTGATGTAGGAGTGAGTGATTTTAAGTACGGTGATTGAAAAAAAAAAAAAAGTGATGTGACAAAAGTGAGTATTACTTAAAGATCGATGTCTGTCCATCGTAGCACTTTTTTCTGAAATTTATGTATCAGCAAAGTTAGATTCTTCATGACACCATACCAAATATCTATGTTATTGTTCGGTGGAAAAGATCATGAGTTAATTATCCAATATGTTCTCGATTTACTATCAAATGATCAAGTGTAGAGGGAATTTTGAAACTAGAGATACTTAGATGAAAGAAAAGGAATGATCCCGTTATCATTATTATGTGCTAGAAAATATCGACTCTATCAATTTATAGTAAGGGGATAAGTTCTCCTCATTGAAGATATTACTGATGCCTATATCTTTAAGTAGCTCAAGAATATAGTTATCTTCATTAACCCTCTATAGTGTCTTATAATGATCTATGCTCCTAGTATATAATCTTTTTTATGACCTTAGTGGGATATCTCTTAGGTCAAATCTTTATCATTACTTACTCTTTCTTACGGAAAGATTTATACCTACAATATATATCTTCTGCTTACTTCTATAATAAATTATTTAAAATAATTTTTCATCTAATCTCATTATATAACTCATGAATATGTTAGGCAAAAGATTCGGTAGTATCTAAGGGATGAAAGTGAATGACAAAAGAGATAAGATTGATATGTTTTCTCAGTTGATAGCTAATATTAAAATTGATGAGACTATTAAATATAAACTCGACTATAGGTATATTCTAGTTAGCTATGTGACCTATCAAATATCAAAATTATCAATGACCTATTGGCTAAGCATAGAATGATACATCGAGGAGAACCTATGTTTAGCCTCTAATAATTTTCACAATGTCTTTTAAAATTAGCTGACAAAATATATATCTTTATCAAATAATAAAATTGGAAAGACCGTGCGTATGAGAGGAATAAGAGATCTTAGAGTAAGGGATAAAATATATTATTTTTGAAAATCAATCAATAACAACAAAAATGGAATCAGCGATAATGTGAGAGATGCCTAAAACAAAATCCATATTTATATCTTTCCAAGGTGGGTGCTGGTAATAGGGTGTTTATGTCTTTGTTGCTTTCTAGTCTTGGCTATTTGATAGGTGTGACAATATCTAATAATCTTAGCTATATCCGGTTAAGTCAGAAAAATCAATCTTCTATAAGTACAATAATGTGATCCCTATGGTATCTAATTGTACCTTTGATATGCAACTCCCAAATTAGAAAGCTCTTAGTTGAGGTCTTGGGAATACACAACATATTTTCATAAAATATATACTCATTATATAGTATATAATATAGGTCACCAATAAATATATGAGATAATAGTGTATACGGTTTCATGGTAGTCTACATAAGCATCCTTCAATTTATCAAATCCAATCACCTACCTTAAAGGTGTACAAAAATATGTTAACTCTTCTTAACATATTAGCTATCTTTTTTTTTTTTTTTGACTTTGTATTTGATAACAAATATAAATTGCTGCATATACTTAACCTATTTAGCATATTTAGGGCTATATTTTTTTTAGACACGAACGTAAGATAGAGTTTAGTGATAATTGTAGAAGACAAACTCATGATATAGAAGATAGTATCTCTAATACCTAAGGGCTTGTACAATTACATTTAATTCTTTGTCATAAGTATAGCATCTTTTTTTACCTTCATTTAGTATTTCATTGAAAAAAGTTATGAGATATCTTTCTTCACTCAAAGTCCTATCAATATTAATCTCATCACACATTATCTCAAACATTTTAGAGAAATCAAGTAGTCTAAGTACTTGGGCTTCGATCATTTTAATCTTAATATCCTGAAAAGTTTTGCTAGCAATTTTGATTTGTATAAACACATTTTTCGTAACACAATATGTGATAAAAGCCATGATAGTGCTAAAATTATTGATGAATGTATGATAAATAGTCGCTAAGTCATGGAAGTTATGAACTTTAGTGCTTATGGTAGGTTCAGGCCAATCTCAAATAACTTTTATCTTTTTTGGTCAATTATAAGTCATTCAATAGATATTATAAATCTAAACAAGACAATATTATCGATAAGAAATGAACATTTCTTGATATTCAAGTAGAGAATTTTTTTTAAAATAACTTCTAATGTCTATATAAGGTGTCCTATATACTATCAATAAGAAATTTCCAAGATAAGGTCATAAAACTTGGGTGAGTCATGACTCTCATAAATATGAATAGGGCATGGTGAGGTTAAACAACGTAACTAGCCACTTGTAGAGGCCATCCTTAGGTTTGAAGGTAGTTTTTCACTCGTTAAATTCTAATTTGATAGTAATCAATCACTCTCAAGATTAATATTAGTAAATCACTTAGGATCAATCAGAAGGTTTAATATATCATTCAACTTGGGGATGAACCAATACTTAATAGTGATTTTATTAATGGCTCTATAACCAATGAACATGTGCTAGCTGCCATCCTTATTCAAAGTTAGAAGGCCAAATTAGTACGAGGACTAGTGCTTTCTAATATGAACCCCTTGTGAAGTTGTTCAATAACCTGTCTCTTAAGCACTGCATTCTTAGTAGGATTCAACCAATAGTGAAGCAAATTAGGCAAAAAAATTTTAGAAACTCAATGAATGACATATCACACATTAGAGAGAACTCATTAGTAATTTCTTAAGGGTTATGTCAAAAAAAATTTTAAAATTTTTTTGGACATCAATGAGTAGTTTGGTCTAAGATTCAAAGAGAACCTCTCTAGCTACTAAGGTAAAAGTAATTTGTGAGTCTTTTAGCTTAATAAATAAAGGGCCAAGCCTAAAAATATGCAAATATTTATATGTTATCCTCTTAAAGGTACCAACTCTAATCTCCTTAAGGGGTGAGAAAACCAATTTGATATTCTTCTCATTGTGCTTAAAGTACTAGGTATTAGCTTTATTATAATGTGTGACATTCATATCATATAACTAACACCTATCAAGTAATACATAAAATATATCTATTGAAAGCATATCATACGAAACATGGTTCTTATATATAATTAAACTAATAGAAACTAAACATTTCTTGATAACATGTATGCTAATTTTATTTATTCAAGCTATATTTAATATTATGGATATGGTTCATATTTGAATCTAAATTTGATTATAGCAATCTGAGACACTACATTAAGATTGCTTCCTCCATCTATAATAATCATACAATTATGAACAGTGTATATGTGAAAGATGCTGATGCGATATAAATTTTCAAAAGTCTTAGGTAGAGCTAAGACAAATTTTCAAAAGATGCTGATGCTGACCATTACAATGTATAGTGTGTTGGGTGGCATTAGCAAAATTATTCTTTTCATCATCATAATATTACTTTGTATAGTCATTTATAAGTTTATTTTTATTTAGGTATAAGTTTATATGTGGACACTCTCGGATATAGTGACCATACTTATAATATTTAATACACTATGGTTTATCTCGAGTATTTCTAATAATAATTGACGTACTTTTGTTATCTTACTTAGGTAGGACAACACTAAGCTATGTGGGAGTATGTAGGAGTGCATACAAGTGAGTTTACGAGCCTTCAAGTTGTATTTCTAATTATATTTTTAATATATTGTTTAGCTTCAAGAGCTCTTTGGAATACACTCTCCTAGGAGTCTAGGTCAAAGTAGGATATTTTATGTTGAATATCTCATCACAAATTAGTAATAAATCTAGCTATTGTAAAAATGGGTTCTTCATGAATGTCACACCGGACCACGAGCTTATTAAAATAACTAATGTAGTTAGAAACTATAAGAATTAGCGTATGATACTTAATTGTTATAGGAGTTGGTTTCTAAGTTAGGGAGATACATATTTTTCCCTAAGCTTAAACTTTATCCTATCCCATCAATCTATGGGAACCATGTCAAGGCACTCTAGGTGGCACTTTGTACTAATCCAATACAGTTTAGTCAGATTAGTTAGTATCAAGCAAACAAATCTAACTTTACAATTCTATGGTCTCAAACACTAATTAAAATTTTGGTCCATTACCACTAACTAATTCAAGAATACTCGAGGATCAAGATTCCCATCAAAATAAGTTAGGTTTAACTAAATCCTATAGGTAATATCATTCTCATCATTTTGGAACATAGGTCTTAGTGATTTCATCAGTGTCTTAAATTAAATTATTCATTCTCTCAATCTATCTCACTATTATAAGGTATATATAAAGGAGCTTCACGAACTGGTGTAGCATATTCCCTAGGTCATCTAGGTTGTAGTAGATTTATATAGGCATAAAAGTTAGGTTATTATCAGGATGATCCCTTCATCTAGGTGACGATTGAGTGACTTTAAGAGTGGTTAAGTGCTCTTTGAATTTTGATAGTTTTCCTTATAACAAACTAGATGGACTTTCATAGCCTCAAGTTTAATATTGATTTAATCCAACACTTGTATAACCTGACTTAAATCTATCCTAGGTTATCCCAGATTTATAGGCTCATTGGATGGTAAGCGATTCTACTATAGGTAGTTATATAATAAGAATATGTGCAATTTGGGCCATCAAGATAGAATTGAGATTTTAGGGTGTTTGGAGCGGTTATATGTGGTATTTTTGCCTAAAATTTTAGAGTTTATTTTGGACTCAAAGTATTATAAGTGAGTTAAATTTGGGTTTATTTGGAGGTGTCTAAGTATTGAAAATAAATAGAACAATATTAATAATGAAAGTTAAAAATTACTGAAAGTAAATGATGATACAAAAAAATAAAATAAGTCGTATAAAAAGTAAAAAATGATTTGACCAAGGCCGTAGAGGGTGAGTGATGATAAAAAAAATAAAGGACGTAATGAGAAATGATGTAGTCAATGAGCTTGAAAAAGACAAGTGGTAGCAACAAAGATATTAACTCATCCTCCTAACCATGATTTTATTAACTTTTAATTAGTTTGATTAATGATTTAATAAATCTATAAGCAAGCAAAAAATAAGAGGAGTTAGAAGTTAGGTGAAAAAGTTAAAAGGTGAAGTATACAAAGAGCTAATCCTAAATAAGATGCAATCAAGGGATTGGATTAATATAATAATAAAAAAATAATCCTCTTGGCTTTGAGCAGTGAAACAACGATCAAGCACATGATAGAAAAGGTGATGTGTAAGGTGGTAGTTGTCGATGGGGGATATGTTTGATGTCCATTAGTGATTAATGTTATTGCTTATTTTAGTGGTGGTGTTGCTGCTATAATAGTGATGATATTGTTATGATGGTTGAAGATGAAAGAGAAGGGTGGTGAGGAGGAGGAAAAAGAAAAGAATAGATAGGTAAAGCCTCTCACTCTTGAGAACTTTCTTTACTTAGACATTCCACCTAAGGATCTTGGCTATTACAGTATGAAATGTGAGATTTATAATATTTTTATAAAGATGAATTTCCATTGGATGAATGTAACATGCCTCCTAGTAAAAGAGTGGTGGGTAGGATAAGAACAAGTGTGTACCTTTACATGAATACCATATAACCCTTTTTAAAGAAAGATGATTAGAGATCATGAAAACTTGTCTCTATATGTATTTTAAGATTTATATCTGATATCTCCTTTGATAATATCATATAAGCTCAATCCCAAAGCCTAATAAAATCCGTCTCATCCTCAAATCTTATTATAGTCTAATAAAAAATTATATATATATATATATATATTTATTTATTTATAATGAACTCTTAATGAATATTTAGACCTAAATGACTCTGATATAACAATCCCTTTTCATATCCTCTTAGATCATCATATAACTCTTACAAAAACTGTAAATCACAAGAAAAGAATAAAATATTAAAATAAAGTGTACGATGAAATGGTAAAAATTATTACTTTTTTGGCCTAATCAGTATGATATGTGAGGTTTAGATATTAAACATCGTTGGACCAAAAGGCTAATGGGCTTTACGAGCCCAATTAATAGGGGGCCGTCAAATTAAACGGACCGTCAAATTAAACTATGTCATTAAATGGGTACAGAAAGGCAATCTATTAAATGCTTTAAAATCTTTAAATATTGATCGTCCGATTAACAAGCTTCAAATCCAAATGTCACAATCATACAAGATTATAAATATAAATATATATATATATATATCCCTCTAAAGATAATGATTTTTATATTTTTTAATTTTAAATTCCACATATATATATTAAAAAACCTAAAATATAAGAATATTGTGGGTATAAAGGTCTTTTAAATTAATATATAATCTAGATTTCGATTATCTTATTATTGGAGAAACATATTAAGCTATATTAAGATCTACAAAGACAAATAAGCTATTTCGAAACTGTACGAGGATAAATATGTAAAAAGTGACATCGATAAAGCCTTTATAGGGCAGGAGCCTCTTTATCGTCCTTCGTCGGCGCCGAAACGCTTTGGAGGTGGAGGATCTGCCGCAGACATGGCGGTCGGGTTGGGATTTCTTCTATCTGTCCGTCTCTTGATCTTCTTTCTACCCTTTCGCTTCCTTTTTCTCATCTACTCTTCTTTCCCCCTCTCTCCTTTGCTTCAGGAAGAACAAGAGGATCTCCAAGGGGAAGAAGGGAGGCAAGAAGAAGGCGTGAGTTCTGGCCCCATCCATCCTTTCTTCTCTCTCTTGCTGTATCTGACGCTTTCTCGTGCTCCGGTTGACGTTTTTTAGGGTTGATCCTTTCGCGAAGAAGGATTGGTACGACATCAAGGCTCCTTCAGTCTTCAACGTGAGGAACATTGGCAAGACCCTTGTTTCAAGGACACAGGGCACCAAGGTGTGTTATCGCTATCGTTGTTGTTTCTGGTTCTGCTTATGTGTCTCGTCGAGAAGCATTCGGTGTTTTTTTTATGGTCAAAATGAGATCTTTATGTGTCGATTGTTGAAATTGTTTTACATTTTGGATTATAAGATAATATTTCTGAAATGTATGAGCCCTTGGAGAAAGTTTTGCTTTGTCAGAGAGCAAAATTTTGCGGGATATGGGTTTCTAGTTAACTATCAGACTCAGGTGGGAGTGAGATTGCGTTGAATGGGTGCAATTCTTGGGAGTTGAACTTTGTCCATGGATGGTGTACCATCGTCTGCTAAATTTTTTTTCAGATGTTCTTCTCTAAATATCAGTTCTTTTTTAAGCGTGCTGTTATGGGCTGATCAAGGAGTGTTGCTCTGTTCTTATCTATGGAGGAGATCATAATCTATTGTCTACACATTAGAAAATTATTTTAAAAAAGTAGAAAAAAGATAATGAAGCCGGAGGGAAGGATAAATAATAAGGTATGTTTAAAACTGATTGATCCGGATGCTCCAGCTTCACTTTTTAATTCAGTGTGAATCCTACAGTCATGCACTTTCAAGGGGCACTTTTTTTCTCTTGATGAATTAGTCCAGATATGATCAATGTTAGATATTGCGAGAATTCCCACACCGGTAGAAACAAATGAGAGAAGGGTTGCACTTTGAGCTAATAAATAAGACACACAATGAAATAAACATGTATTGAATATGGTTGATAAACATTTGGGTTGCACTTTGAGCTAATAAATAATATACACAATGAAAATGAAATAAACATGTACTGAATATGGTTCATAGACATTTTGTTAATTAAAACGTAACTAAGTCAACTGTCTGCTTTCAGTTCAGTTGAGGTTAACTGGGTGCCCTTGGGCTTCAACATGCTTTAGCTATAATATGTGTTTGTGAAACCAAGTAAGAATCGGAAGCCCACAATGTTGCAATGGATTCATAGATACTTAAAGATTTTCACCATCACAAGAGTTTGGATAAGGCACAATGATAATGTTGAGACTTGCATTGGTCTTCGACCATGCTTCCAAGTGTTTTGTGGATGGCATACCTCACCTTCTTGGTTGTCACACCAAATTTTTAAACAAATTGTCATTCTTGGTTTTAAGATGATATGATATCTCTATGCAGAATCTAAAGATTGAACATATCATAATGGTGATACTTCAAATGAATGTAAAAGGAATAATACATATGTGGTACTTGAATTGGATTATCAACCATACATGCCTAAATGGATAACAATGGGTTAAATTTGAGGATCTTTGAGTACATTTTTAATCCATATTTTGTGTCGAATGAAATTATTTTCTATGACCATGAAGTTCCATTTTTGAAACTGGATATTTTAATTTATACAGGAGTAAGTTGTTGAATTAGTTGGCTCAACTAAGCCAACTAATTTAAATTGATTGAACCTAGGCTCTCAAAACTGAACCCAACTTTCAATTGTCTCAAGTGCATGCCTAAGTCACCCAGTGTTTGGGCTCAGGCACATGCTTGAGTCACGCCTCTTTGAAGCAACTCCTCCCAATCTATTTCGAGGCACTTAGGCCTCACCTTGCATCGCCCGAACATCTAGGTGGGCGTTGAGCGCCTATTGAAAACATTGCACTATAAGGTTTTGTCAACTAAAATGCTATTGAAGTTAAAATTAAATCATTTCTCAAACCTGAAATGATAGAGGTGAAGAGATAACCATAAAGCTTTCTTGGTATGAGCTTGTTCTTCGTAACTTCAAGCCTAAATAAAAAACAATTACACAACCCGACCATTTCGCATGTCACCTCTGATTGCCTTAAGATTTGACCTTTTTAGCTTTTCATAATATACCATCTGGCATTATTTATTTGAATTGCTTGAATTTTGTGGTTTTCATTTCTAATGGTTCATTCAGGAATATGTTTGGACATTAATGTTCTTGGTGTATGTGGTGAACTGAATTTTTTATTGCTTAAAGGTGTTGAAGATCTTTCTTGTCATCTCAGATTGCATCTGAAGGTTTGAAGCACAGAGTTTTTGAGGTTTGTTTAGCTGACCTGCAGAATGATGAGGACCAGGCACACAGAAAAATCCGGCTTCGTGCAGAGGATGTGCAAGGGAAGAATGTTTTAACTAACTTCTGGGTATGTGTCTTGCACTATTGTGCTTAACTCTTTATTTTCAACCATCTTATTTTGTTTACTTATCTAGGGCATGGACCTGACAACTGACAAGGTTAGATACGTAGTCCGAAAGTGGCAGACTTTAATTGAAGCACATGTTGACGTGAAGACGACCGACAATTACACTTTGAGGATGTTTTGTATTGGCTTCACTAAGAGACGCCCAAATCAGGTTAAACGCACGTGTTACGCCCAATCTAGTCAGATCAGACAGGTAAATTTGTTGTAAAATGCATTTGATATTTATTGTATTTATTGTGGGGGGTGGGGAGGGACAGTTTTAGTCATGCCTTCTTATGTGGTCACAGATACGCCGCAAGATGAGAGAGATTATGGTTAATCAAGCTACAACTGGTGA
Source organism: Musa acuminata AAA Group (assembly GCF_036884655.1). Lineage (NCBI taxonomy): Eukaryota > Viridiplantae > Streptophyta > Magnoliopsida > Zingiberales > Musaceae > Musa > Musa acuminata. Next base: position 36,277,948 of record NC_088343.1, on the reverse strand, counting down.
TCTGAAGGATTTGGTACAGAAATTCATACCAGAGGTCATAGGTAAGGAAATTGAAAAAGCAACAACAAGCATTTACCCCCTGCAGAATGTTTTCATCCGCAAAGTCAAAATTCTCAAGGCTCCCAAATTCGATCTGGGGAAGCTTATGGAGGTACTCTTATCCCTTCTTTACCTTTTTCTTTTGACATGACTGGGTGAACAATGGCAATCTGTAGGTTAATCAAATGGGTTTCAGTGCCCTCTTTTTTCAGTCTCCTTGACAATTGCCATTTGCAGGTCCATGGTGACTACAAGGAGGATGTGGGTGCCAAGGTAGACAGACCGGCTGAAGATGTCCAGATGGAAGGTGAAGAAGTAACTGGGGCATAGATATCTAGTCTTTCTATTGCCAACATCCACATGAATGCAGTTGCTGCAGTTTTGTTTTTCCTGTTGCTATTGAGTTGATCAGTGACATCTTTGGCATTATTTCCGGGTTGGCTTTTCTTTTAGTGGAATGGATGAGCTCTTCACAAACACAGAAATTATTTTTTAATATTAAATGTACTTGATGATCCATTTAATTAGCTGCCATGGGTTTTTTCAATTAACTAAGATTTGAAGCTTTTTTTTTTAATTCCTCAGAATTTATTCATTTGTAAGATCCTGATAACTTTCAAGCGAAAGGAAATGTCTTACTCTACCAACTGGATTCTGCCGGAGGTTGTCTGTAAATATATTATATTTTCATGGATATCAACAATCCCCTGCTTGTCATTTCCTGCCAGAGGTTGTCTTGTGAAAAAGCCTCCAGTAATAATAAGAGAGTAAATAAATCTAAAGCTCAAGGAAACTAATTTTCAAATGATCAAAATAATATTTTAAATCAAAATAAAATAGGCAATCAAGAATTAATAATACTTTATGTACGTGGAGAAAGATTTTTGGTCGTTCCGGAACGGATTATTCATGTCTTTTTGTACTAAAGCAAATGTTTTATTGATTCTTTGACTAATTGACTTGTGGTTTCTTGAGAGTGGTTGACAAATAAATTGTTCGAGTTCCTTTTTATATTTAACTTCCACATCACATTATATATTCATTAGTTGAGTCATTTTACCATATTATGTACTTATAGATTGTAATCGAAAATGATTTGTTGTAAATTATCATGAAGTTCTCAATAAATAAATAAATAAATAAAACTTTAAGAATGATTCTAGAAATGATGATTACTCATATGGATTTCCAGTGATATTTCTATATGGATTACCCAGCACAAATTAAATTGAAAACTAATTACACTATGGATTATTAAAAAAAGGCAAAAAACCAAAATTAACTTCGAAGGGGACAAAAGGCAAATAAATATCCAATATATTAAAGAAAGTTCTAAATGGAGATTATCAATAACTACCTATAATTTAAGTTTCATTTAATATAGTAAAAAAAATTCACCGATCTAATCACTTGATAAGCAATTCTCGATTGACAAATAATCGTCCAGTCCCACAGTCCCAAAATTAGATGCGGCGAACTAGAAACATGAGGCTGTTCTTCCCACTAGATTTTGACCTGGTCTTTCTCGAATGATGGCATCAAACCTGCCACAGAATTGACCAGCTGCATGAATGGTCATCGCTGTTTTTGTTGCATGCCACCATTTCCGAAGGCTAATCCTGTAATCATCTGGGAACCACCATTACATCTCCTGAAGACGTGGAAGGGGAAGCAGACAACACATTCTTGCATGGCACAGGGTGTTTACCATCTACAACCCCTGTGCAGGGAGGCGCAATGCCGAAGATATATAGAAGCCAAGCATTAGCCAGATTCCTCGAGGTGAGATCTCTGCGCCATCTTCATCTCTGTTCAATTCCAGCAGAGCTCATTCTCGGGCCACATCCGTACATGTTCCCAAGCTCTTCGTTTGATCCTTGAACAAGTTCGTCTCTTCTCGTTTAATCTCGTTGATCAAGGAAAGGGTAGTTCTTGTCTCCCTTAACATTCCAGGTATGACATGCATTCCTCTAGCTTGTAAGATTTCCCTTTGATTTTGATGACATTTGACTCATAATTTAGAATTAGATGAGATATAACTGATGCACGATTGCGATCCCCGTGAAGGGAAGAGGAGGAGAAGAAAAAGCTTGCGCATGGCAGATCAGAGGTGGGAGATGAGCATCCATAGGTGCTGCCCGCAGCCACCGTCGGTCCTAAGTTTAGCTGCTACCAGCAACAACTGCGAGAGGCTGGCCAAGCACAGCTGCTGCATGGCTGACAACCTGACCAGGGATCTACTCCACAGGCTCTTCGCCGACGGATACCGAGCTGATGTCTGCGTCTACACCAACGACGACATCATTCTGGCCCACGCCAGCATTCTTGTACGTCCCCTTCCCCCATCTTCCCTGTCGAGAATCGAAGCACGGTGTTCTTCTGGTTGGTTCGACGTTTCTTTGTGATGAACAGGGCATGGCTTCGCCGGTGATCAAGACCATGCTGAAGCAGTCCAAGAGAAGAGGAGGGCGTCGGAGGGCGATCTCCATCCGCGGTGTTCCTCACAATGCCGTCCGCATCTTTCTTCGCTTCCTCTACACATCATGGTAACAGCTTACACACTGCGACTCGGAATCGCTGGACCCGTTGATATCTTGTGTTTGTTCTGATAGCTACGAGGAGGAAGAGATGAACGAGTTCGTGCTGCATCTGCTGGTGCTGTCGCATGCATTCGTGATCCCATCGTTGAAGATGGCGTGCGTGCAGCAGCTGGAGAGAGGCCTGCTCACCACGGAGAACGTGGTGGACGCGTTGCAGCTCGCGAGGCTCTGCGACGCGCCCCGCCTCTGCCTCCTCTGCCACCGGTTGATAGTGAAGCAGTTCAAGGAGGTGTCTGCTTCCGGGGGGTGGAAGGTGATGAGGCAGAGTGACCCCGTGCTCGAGAAGGAGCTTCTCGAGTCGGTGACCGATGACGATTCAGTAAGCTCCTTGGGCACACTTTATCCTTCTCGTTTTAGCTCTCAAGGTCGATGAACACCCACCTGGTTCCGATTACCAGAGCAAGATCGAGAGAGTGAGGAAGATAGAGGAGAGGAAGATCTACCTGCAGCTGCACGAAGCGATGGAGGCGCTGGTCCACATCTGCAGGGACGGGTGCCGCACCATCGGGCCTCACGACAAGGTTCTGAGGCAGAACGCGGCGCCCTGCAACTTCCCCGCCTGCAAAGGCCTAGAAGCGTTGGTCCGCCACTTCGCCGGCTGCAAGAACCGAGTGCTCGGTGGCTGCACCCACTGCAAGAGGATGTGGCAGCTTCTCGAGCTCCACTCGCGGCTGTGCTCGCAGGTGGACGGGTGCAAGGTCCCACTTTGCAGGTATTTGGTAACCCACTCATGGTCATCGGTCCATTCCTTTAGAGGACTCCTCCTTCCATGCTTACGGCTCGCGGTTGCAGCCATTTCAAGGAGAGGTTGAGGCAGCAGAGCAAGAAGGACGAGGTGAAGTGGAAACTGTTGGTGAGCAAAGTGCTGGAGGCGGCGGACTTCTCGCGGGCACGCGTTCACTCGTCGGTGGTGGTGGTGTGCACGCAGCCCCAGCTCACGTTTCATTGACCTGTCACGGCTCTTCTTTTGGAAGAGCACGATGAACTGTAGATCGCTGCAATATAACTTGCAGGAAGGAACGGACGCCTGGTCGAGCTGCCATGGTGAACTCACTGTGTCGTAGTTGTGACCTACTTGTATGACAAACAAGCAACATAGAACGTATAAGAAAGATAAACTAAGTTGTTACATCAGGGCTTTTTGATTTGGGTCATATAAATCATACCAGCTGCAATTACAAGCTAAATATCCTATGCTACATGGAACAATAGCTCCTTTCCTTTACTGAATACGAAAGAGAATATATATATATATATATACACACACACAGAAAACACAAAAGTTTTACTCCTTTATCTTCTTAAAAAATTTTAAATCATTTACCATGTAAACATAGCAAAAATAAAGAATAAATCTCTTAAATTAATCCAAATCTAAACAATTTCTAACATAAAACTCTACAGAAATTTATGTATTAGAGGAAACACTAGATGCATATAAATTTGAGATGATATCTACATAGAAAAAAATCCTTTATATTAAAGGATTTTTTTTTTTTTCATACCTGACAAAAAATAAATTATTTTTTCTCCTACACTTGTCTGCACCAAAGCCATAACTTGGTTTCTCAAGTAACCTGGAACCTGTTAAGAAATGTAAAATCATTTTACCAACCCTAATATCCCAATTATATTTACAATAAATAAAGAAGGCTAATATCCCAATATATAGCCTATATTATTCTGATGCATAATTTAGCTTGAATGAAAAGGAAATTTATGATAAAAATTTTCCAATATGAAAATGATTCAGGAAAACACAAAATTACATGAATAAAAATAGTTATTAATTTAGTCATGGAGAATCATTCAAAGAATCAAAAAAAGGAATTACTGAGGATTTTTTAATAAGTTAAACAATTATATTTTGTAAGACAACAATATTAAAAAAAAGTAAGAACTAGAAATCATCATAAGTTCAAGATTATATATGATCCCAAGACATAACATCATTTGAAGTTGGGTTTCCCACTAACCCTAAATTTAATGCTCTCAAAATTATCTGATTAACAGTTACAAATTCCTAGTTTTACATGTTCTGTTTGTGCAATAATATCAGAAATGGTTTTCTCATTTATTAGGATCGTTACTTTTCTGCATGAACAGTGAATTAACGTTTTTCTTGGTCGATCTTGAGTTGAGCTTTTGGGGCTCTTCTTCTTCTCATCTTTTTATTCTCTCTCAACAATCCAAGTCGACCTCACAAGACTCCAATGAGCACAAAGTTTTGTCAAGGTGACAACACTACCAACACACAGTCCATCCACGCTGAAAAGGTGACCTGAACGGAACTGCTCCTACGACAAAGGTGAGCTTGCAAACATGTCTTAATCCCTCTCCCCACTTAATATTTTGGCTTTTGCAAATCACCAGTAACCCTAAAACCAGTCTACATTATTATGCGTTGCATTTAACTCGCACCTAAATTTTTAGTTGTATGTGGGACTGTATATGCTATTTACAAGACAAATATACAAAAAAATATTTGGATGTTATTAGAAACATCTCTTCTTTTTGTTCTATTTTCTTGACTCTCTTATAGGTTGAATGATCCTTTTACTTGTCATTTTTTTTATGTTGGATTTAATTTATTTTATTGTAGATATTTTTTGTTGTAACTATTAGAAAAGAAAAAGGTAAAAATGCTTGAAAACTTTTACAACTCACCAATGTTTATTATCATATTCTTTTCCTTCTTTTTTTTTAAATGAACAAATTTGAGGTTCCAAAACCAAACATCATCCTTAGAATTTTAGGATCCATCTTTTATCTAATAATACCCATTTTTGCTACATCACCATTATAATATTCATTCCAATAAGCAGATGATATTCCAACTTGTCTTATATTGCTAAGCTTTATAGCTATTTATTGGTTGGAAAGAAATACTGTTTTTTTTCTGATCTGAATCCGAACCCTATTAATTAAGATTCTATTTTTTCTATCCAATATAAAGAATTCCCATCGTATGAATAATTAACAAAAAATCATTTTCTTGAATTAGAAAAGCAAAACTACACAAGTAAATAGAGGAAAACACAACAGAATTCACAACCTAATAACATTATTTGATGCAAGCTTGTTTGTTTGCTTACAATACCTCTCGACCATTACATACGTGGATGTTAGGCACCGCACAAACTCTATAAATGAGCCACTGCTTTCCTTTCATCTCTCAGGCCTCCTCCTCCTACTGTCCTTCCTGCTCTCGACATGGAGCCTCTCACCATACTCGCATGCACCGGCGGAGTGATCGGACAGATCGCCATCTGTGTCCTCCGCTTCAAGCCGGCCTTCAACTTCGCCCGGCGGCTTGTCGACTGCCTTCAGCACCCGCGCCCCCCACCTCCGCGCGCCGTCACCACCGAGGCCATCATGGACGCCGTCCACGAGCTGCGTGGCTCTCGGAACTAAGCTGTACCAAAGAATGAACATGCCATGCATGTTCCACGCCACAACAACTCCGAGGAACGAGTCGAAGACGATCATGTTGTGCATGCCTGTTGAGACTCCCATGCACGTCATTTGCTGCATAAGTAGTGTTGCTTTCATCTTTAAAGAAGATTAGGTTGGAGAAGGCTAATGAACCAAATGTCTGAGCTGAGAATTTACTTACTCATGGTCACCAAGAGTTTGTGACCAACAAATGTAACTGAATCAATTGATGGTGCTCTAATGTGAGTGTAGCTTCCAATCACTCTCCTCTCTCTATTGGATTTGGTCACTTTCCTAGAAAGATTAAGAAAAACCTTATAAATTTTAAATTTGATCTCCATTGGCTTCTTCATAATGATTTCAAATCATCTATTAAACGCAATTTCACTCCTCCCTGATCGAAAGTTGCAAAGTCTATCCAATAAGCTGTTTGCCCTTAATAGACAATGACATATTAAATAAATGGTAGACTAGATCAAAAGCTCTATGGATCAATGAGGAGAATAAAAGCATTAGATATTTTTAGAATATGTGCTCCCTTAGAAGATGGAAAAACTAGATTTGGCTCATCAAAACCAATGGCTCTCTTGATTGCTTAGACACTAACTCTATTCTTTCCCTCTTGGCAGACTAGTATGCTACCCTTTGCCAACTCCCTAATCTAGACTCAGAGCTCTGATTGATTATGTCTCATTTATTAGGTTTTTCTCGTTTGTTGAAATCAAACTAGCTCTTTCTTAGATGAGGGTTTGCAAGATAATATGCTGGCCTCCTTTACTAACTTTTACTCCTGACCTTTCATTTCCTAAATTTCGGGTCACATTTTGCTAGTTTTTACTGTTGGAAAGAATAAAAGATAAAAAAATTATTGAAAAAATTTTATTGAAGTAGTTTTAGCTTGAATACATTAATATGTCTCTCTCCTATTTATACATATTAGGAGAAAAGATTTTTCTCAACAGAATAGAGAATTTCCCTAAAAAAAACAACTAGTACTGCTTAAAAATAATATCTTAAATTTTAAAAATACGACTATCATAATAAAAATATTATAAGACTTTACTCGAAAACATAGTAAAAGATTTAAATAGACTTTAAATCCAAATTGAATCAATCATAAGTCTAAAAATATAGTATTGTAATAATCTATGATTAATGGTTACTAAAAGGACATAATATCCTGTCATGTATAGTATTTTTTAATAATATTAATAATATTTTAATATCTTAATAAAATACTATAAATACTATTGAAAAATACTATAAACGTGAAAACACTATAACAGTTGAAAACTAATAAAAAAGATTATAAAAATTTAACGAGAAAATTTTTGAAGGATATTTTAGATATTTTTAAAATTAAAATTATTGCTTGAAAAAAATAAAAGGGATTTTTTTGAAAAAATTGTAAAATATGAATATTTTTTAGAAAAGTAGTCACTTGTTATAAAAATAGATAAATAAAATAAGTTATAACGAGCCCCGACCTCGTCGGCTCCCTCCGTGTGCTCTGTGCCCTAAATCCTGCTCACCACGGTCCGCTCACAGCCCAACCGTCTTCCGCCGCCACCCTCAACGGCGGCGCTCACCACCATCCTGTTCCTCCTCTGTTAGAAGTCGCTAAAAGCTCAGTATGCCACCGCAAGAAATCCTGCATGATTAGTATTGAACTGTAAACAAATCAACTCATTGAATCGGATGGGACTCTCCTAAACATCGTTCTTTCTTGCGCCTCCCTTGTTCACTTCGCAGAGTGAAAGGTGTGATCGGGACTTGAAGGTTTCGTTTCTTCTTCATTTGATCCATCGGAGCAGTGAGCAAAGATGAGGAAGTTGAAGTTCCACGAGAAAAAGCTCCTCAAGAAGGTCAATTTCATCGAGTACAAACGCGAGGGCGGCCACCGAGAAGCCCTCGTCACGCGCCGTTACCACCTCACCGAGAGAGATGACTACAAGAAGTATATTGTTCACTTTCCTCTCCCTTAATTTTTGGCAGCAAGGTTGCTCTTTTGGTTGATATTTATAGGAATTTTCTTTTTTCGATTGTTAGGTATTCGAGTATATGCAGGATGGTGCAGAAGCTAGTGCACGTCTTGAAGCAAATGGATCCCAGAGACCCTTTCCGTATCGAGATGACAGATGCCCTGCTGGAAAAGCTGTAAGTCCATTAGATGACCGAGCCTTTTCTTTGTTTAAGATGCTATGATTAATTTCTCTTCCTCGTAGAAGTTCTATGAATTGGTAATTTTGGAAAGTGGGTTCTTCATGATTTGCTTCAATGCTCATTGTGAGTTTTTTTCTTTGCTAGAATTGACTGTATGTGTAAGTGATCAACTTGTTATTGCATGTCTCTTTGGTCCTCTCAGAAGGCTGTCCTCTCAAAAAGCCTTCTGCAGTTGGAGACTAAAAGCTTCCTTAGGACTGTGATTATAGGTATCCAAACATGAATGCTTTTTATTGGTATTCTGTATGATGCACTTTACATTTCAGCAGGGTTTTACTTATATATTGTGCTTGCTTTTTCCTATGAATAAAATAAATAGATGCTTCCTACTCTCAGTTGTGTCAATTGCTTCTTAGAAATTCTTTTTAGAAGAATTGCTGAGTGGTTTCTGATTGTTGCAGACTGAATGTCATATCGATTCTACTCGAGGAGAAAGCTATTACCTTGTTAGTGCCTCATCTTTTTTTTTGGAGAATCAGTTTCTCCAGTCAATGAGACTGGATAATGTTCATATGCTGATCAAGTGATAATAACTCACGCACAAACTTTTTTCTGACAAATGTTTTAGAATGTTTTTTTTTCTCTATGGAATCTAGAACTCCTCTTCTTCCTATCCCTTCTTTCTTTTTTCTTTCTCTGCTGATCTTGTCATTTTGCTGCAAGATCCAATCTGGTTGATATCGATCAGCTCTCAGTATAATTCTAGTGGTTTCACTGGTGAATTTGAGGAGGCTGAGATAGAATTCTATCATAGTCAATGCCATGAACCATGTAAGTTGGTGCTGTTAATCCACAGACAAATGGCTTCTGAGTACAAGTCTAGGTGACAGATTTTGCCTGCACCATTGAAGACAGCCAAGAAAGGGATCGGGGCAATCTTTGATGGGGCTTATCAGATGTTCAAGTTAACAGCTGAATGAAGTATAGAGTGAGAAGGAATCTGTGGTAGCACTTTCTAAATCCCATACTGGTGGTAGAGAGGCCCTCTTTATATGGGGTTTTTTGACCTGTTATATTCAAGGAATCTGAGGTCAAATGTGATCTTTTCAAGGTTCCTGAACTGGCTGTCATGTCTGGATTTGTTGTTGAATCCATGTGCCAGCTTTAGTTTACTCTCGTCAACCTTATATTGTCCACTTATTGCATAACCTAACATTCATATTTGGTTAATGCTAGTAATTATGGTATATACTTGTGCTCTGATGAAGAGCCCAAAATTTTTGAGGTTTTAGACACAGATGAGCTCGCTTTGCTTGAATATGTTTTTAATGTGATGCCATTAGCTAGGGGGAAATCAGACTGGACATTGATTGGATATCAGGAAAGCAGATATGTATTGACATGTACCAGTTGACATGAATATCGATGTGGAGTCAGAATGCTAAATGTTGAAACCATAATTGTTCAAATAAAAAATGAATGTGAACATGAATTGTACATATGTAGACTTGGATTCAGGATACATCTAGAGTGATGCAGATATGGTTATTCCATGAATTTGATAGGAGTATCACTCATTATTTAAGCAACAATTCTCATTGATGTTCCTTGGATAGGAACACCAAAAGGCATATATTGGGGTAAAAAGAAGAATAAGAAAAAAAAGTAAAATGCTTTTACATAAACTGGTCAAATAGCCAACTTCTGTATCAGTTAAATAGACAGTTTTAAAAGGTATATTTAGAGATTCAGATATCTGGATATGTATAGAGTTTAACTCATTTGTGGATTAATATCTGGAAAATTTAGAAAGCAAAATTTGGATATTATTATGGTTATGTGACAACACATGTTTGTGACATTTTCTGATGCTATTGGAATATGGAGGTAAATTTGATGGACATTGTCCAACCCACTCTCACTCTTAGAGGAACATATTCGGCAACTAGGTACTTTCATGTGGTGATGGTAATTATTTGAATAAATAATTAAAGGGAGAAGATTAATCCTGGAGTTTAAATGGTATAGACATCATCTGTGAGGTGACTCGGGTTAGTTTTTTAGTTTAATGAAATCATAATTCAGTTTGATCCGAAAATAAAAAGAATTTAGTTTGACTTTTTCTACAACTAAGATGTAAAAATTTATTGCCAACCTATATTGGCCAACAGAACTTTCCAGGGCCTAGAATCTGTATAGTTGTTTATCTCCTTCAAGGAAAGAGTTGACTTGGGGGGCATTCTTGGTTATTAAGAATAATAAAAGACTTTGTATTATAAGATGAAAACTAGGAAGTAACAATTGATGACTATAGTTTGTGATGTTTTATTTGGGTTCACTAAAGACAGCAATTCAAGGCAATATGTCGGGCACATTTCATCTTAGTAATCAAATGCCATCCTATTTACAACTAATATATTGTATTTCATGGTTTACTTTGGCTACAATTTATGCTTTCTTTAGGATTGTGTTTATCATACTTCAGTGCTTTTGTGGAATTGGTCTAACAAATTCGATTATTTACATTTTGATTAATCTAAATTGTTTCGTGTGCTGCAGTTATAATATGGGTGTAATCTCAACAAAAAAGAGCTTGGCCAAGTGTGACAAACTCTCAGTTAGTTCCTTCTGTAGGTATACATCATGTTTTTACTTGAAATCAGTATGGAAGCTTTCTATTCTACAAATTGGACTGGTTTGAGTTTACAAACACACACACACACACACACAATAACATTTACGAATTGGGCACACCTGAGTTCCCATCTCATACCCAATCAATCTGGGAATGTGGATGTAGATGAGGTAGCTTGGCTTATCAATACCTTTCAATGAGATAAACCTCATAATAACTATGCTATAGCTGTTTCTCATTGGTGGATGTTTAGGTTTCATCAATTGTAGCTCACATGTTCTCAACACGTGAGCCAATTTCTCATGTTATTTCAGTTGAGAAGAACCATATTTGCGCAGCTAAAGGCAGTTCTGTTGTTGCAGACGCAGGCTGGCTACTGTTTTGGTGTACCTAAAGTTTGCTGAGCATCTAAGGGAGGCTGTAACATACATCGAACAAGGCCACATCCGGGTAGGGCCAGATGTGGTGACAGATCCGGCATTTCTCGTGACAAGGAACATGGAGGACTTTGTGACCTGGGTGGATTCTTCCAAGATCAAGAGGAAGGTGATGGAGTATAATGAAAGATTGGATGACTACGATGTGCTGAATGCTTAAGTTATCTATCTAGTATCCATGGGGTAATCTCTTAGGCATGCAAGACAAACTGATGAGGGTAGTTCTCCCGGCCTGGTTGAGATACAATATCTAATCCAATTATCCAGTTTCAGCTGAGTTTGTTGAACAATGCTATCCAACATAGAAACCGGAAGCCTTGAAAGGGCAATCATAGTGTCCCAAACATATTTTAAATATTGTAAATTCTAGGTATTTGAGTGGGATGTGAAATCAGAAACAACCGAGGTTCTATTCCATGCTTATCTTTTACTAGTGTCGGAAAACACTGAACCCACTTGATTCACATTATATCAAACTCTACAAAATTATATCGAGATGTATCTGATAAAGTCCATATGATGCTTATGCTTAAGCTAGTCTAAGGTATTGACTAATTTATCAAGTCTCTTAGAGCCAAATGTATTAAGACTTGAGAGTAAGATTTCAGGATCATTACTCTCTTAGAGCCAAAATGGTTGTATCTTTCCTAATGATCGTGGAGACAATTGTAACGTATAAGGAATGACACTACGTTGACATTGGGGTGTCGATCACATAATACTAGAGTGGACCTCAACCTCTCTAGTTTTAACATGGTTAATTCTTTCTTGCATGCTACTATAAATATCTTTAAGTTTTCTTAAACAATTCTAATTATATCTCTAGAGGATGCCTGAATCATAGAATTGTCATTAATACTGTATCTCATCTAATATTCGAGAGACCTTCGGGTCAAATATTAAGGGCATTTCTTTTTTGAGGAAAAGCAAAATGGAAGAGACCTTTTGTCATGTTGATAGCCATGGGAGGAGATTCAAACAAAATTAATAACAAATTAGATGACATCTAAGGCAAGGGAGAAGGTTTTCTAGATGACATCTAAGTCCATGGCTCTCTCTATTCTTGTAACTTTTCCTCTTTAAAACAAAATAAACTAATCTGAAAATAATTTATAAATTCTATCAAACATAGTAGGATTAAAAAAGGTACCTCTTTCCATAACAAATCATTTAACAGAGATGACATGAAACCACAAGATTCTATTCATCAATTGACTCTGGTTTGTCTTCGAAGTGTTGATGAATCAGAAGGGTAAATATGCCCTAAGAATTTATTTATCTCAAAAAGATGGTATTGAAAAAAAAATGCTAGTCATGCATTAAAAATATAAATCAATGAATTTATCTATTTAATATAATTATAATAGTTTATTTGATTATGTTAAGAATGTTGAGATAAACATATAAAGTTTAGGACAGTGAATAAAAAAATATTTTTATTCATAACAATCAATCAAGTGCCATTTCGATGAAAGATAAAATGAGAATTTATAGTTACCTCATAATGATAATGATAAGAGAAGAATTTGTAGTTATCCCATAATGATAAGAATTTATAGTTAACTCATAATGATAATGATAAGAATTTGTAGTTACCTCATAATGATAAGAGAAGAATTTATAGTTACCTCATAATGATAATGATAAGTTGAGAGTATCAGATAGAGTTAGGAAACACACTTGACCTTTTATAGTAAGATTTTAAGATCAGTACTCTCGAAGTCATGCACTAATATTAGAATAGTTACACGTTTAAATTATATGTTAATATTAAAATGGTTACGCATCTTTCCTAATCATGAGTGGCGTGTCATATCGAATTTGGAGAATGTATAATGATCGTGGAGACAATTGTAACGCCTAGGATTGACATTATGTTGACTATATGATTTCATAGTATTAGAAATATGGTGTCGGACTATCGGCCACATAGTGTCGAGGAGTTGATCACATGACATTAGGGTATTGATCATATGTCAATAGAGTGGACCTCAACCTCTCTAGTTTCAACATGGTTAATTCTCTCTTGATATCCTATATGGTACTATAAATATCTTTAAGTTTTCTTAAACAATTCTAATTATATCTCTAGAGGATGCTTGAATGATAGAATTATCATTAACATTATAGGATATCTTCTCTAATATTCGAGGGACCTTCGGGTAAAATATTAAGTGCATTTCTCTTTCAAGAAAAAGCAAAAACAGAAGAAACCTTATGTCATGTCGATATCCATGGGAGGAAATTCAAATGACATTAATAACAAATTAGATGACCTCTAAGGTAAATGAGAGGGTTTTCTAAGGAAGTGATCAACAAAGAATAAAGTCCACGACTCTCTCTACTCTAGTAGCTTTTCCTCTTTAAAACAAAATAAACTAATCTGAAAATTTACAGATTCTATCAAACATAGTAGGGTTGAAAAAGGTACCTCCTTCCATAGCGAACCATTTAACAGAGATCACATGACATCACGAGATTCTGTTCATCAATCAGCCTCTGATTTGTCTTCGAAGTGCCGATGAATCGGAAGGGTAAGTATACCCTAGGAATTTATTTATCTTAAAAAGATGGTATTAGGAAAAAAATACTAGACATGCATTAAAAATATAAATAAATGAATTTATGTATTTAATATATTTATAATAGTTTGTTCGACTTTGTTAAGAATGTTGAGATAAACGTCTAAAGTTACTAGGCAAATTAAGAAAAAAATATTTTTATACATGACAATCAATCAAGTATCATTTCAGAGAGAAAGATAAAATAATAGTTTGTAGCTATCTCATAATGATAAGAGAAGAATTTGTGGTTACCTCATAATGAAAATGATAAGAATTTATAGTTACCTCATATGATAATAGAAGAATTTATAATTACCTCATAATGATAATGATAAGTTGAGAGTATCAGATAGAGTTAGGAAACACACTTGAGACACCTTTTATATAAGATTTCATCATCATTACTCTCGAAGTCATGCATTACTATTAGAATAGTTACACATTGAAATTATGTGTTAATATCAAAATGGTTACGCGTCTTTCCTAATCATGAGTGGCATGTTACATCGAATTTGGAGAATGTACAATGATCGTGAAGATAATTGTAACACCTAAGGAATAACACTGTGTTGACCATATGATGCCATAGTGTTTGAAATATGGTGTCGAACTATCGACCACATATTGTCGAGGAGTCGATCACATGATATTAGGGTATCGATCACATGACACTAGAGTGGACCTCAACCTCTCTAATCTCGACATGGTTAATTCTCTCTTGCATGCTGCTATAAATATTTTTAAGTTTTCCTAAATAATTTTAATTATATCTCTAGAGGATGCCTGAATGATAGAATTGTCATTAACATTATAGGATATCTCCTCTAATATTTGAGGGACATTCGGGTAAAATATTAAGTGCATTTCTCTTTTGAGAAAAATCAAAAACAGAAGAGACCTTATATAATGTTGATATCCATGGGAGGAGATTCAAACGACATTAACAACAAATTAGATGACCTCTATGATAAGGGAGAGGGTTTTCTAATGAAGTGACCAACAAAGAAGAAAGTCCATAGGTCTCTCTACTCCCATAGCTTTTCCTCTTCAAAACTAAACAAACTAATCAAAAAATTTACAAATTCTATCAAACATAGTAGTTGAAAATGGTACCTCCTTTTATAGCAAACCATTTAACATAGATGACTTGACACCATGAGATTCTGTTCATCAATCATCCTCTAGTTTGTTTTCTAAGTGTTGATGAATCGGAAGGGTAAGTATGCCCTATGAATTTATTTATCTAAAAAAGATGGCGTTGGGAAAAAAAATGCTAGACATGCATTAAAAATATAAATAAATGAATTTATGTATTTAATATATTTATAATAGTTTGTTTGACTATGTTAAGAATGTTGAGATAAACGTTTAAAGTTACTAGGAAAGTTAAGAAAAAATATTTTTATTCATGACAATCAATCAAGTATTATTTCGATGAAAGATAAAATGAGAGTTTGTAGTTACCTCATAATAATAAGAGAAGAATTTGTAGTTATCTCATAATGATAATGATAAGAATTTATAGCTACCTCGTAATGAGAAGAGAAGAATATGTAGTTACCTCATAATGATAATGATAAGTTGAGAGTATTGGATAGAGTTGGGAAACACACTTGAGACACCTTTTATACTAAGATTTCATCATCATTACTCTTAAAGTCATGCATTAATATTAAAATAGTTACATGTTGAAATTATGTGTTAATATCAAAATGATTATGCGTCTTTCCTAATCATGAGTAGTATGTCATATCAAATTTGGAGAATATACAATGATCGTGTAGATAATTGTAGCGCCTAAGGAATAACACTATGTTAACCATATGATGCCATAGTGTTAGAAATATGCTGTCGAACTATCGACCACATAGTGTCGAGGAGTCGATCACATAACATTAGGGTATCGATCACATGACACTAGAGTGGACCTCAACCTCTCTAGTTTCAATATGGTTAATTCTCTCTTGTATGCTACTATAAATATCTTTAAGTTTTCCTAAACAATTCTAATTATATCTCTAGAGGATGCCTGAATGATAGAATTGTCATTAATATTATAGGATATCTCCTCTAATATTCGAGGGACATTCGAGTAAAATATTAAGTATGTTTCTCTTTCGAGAAAAAGAAAAAACAGAAGAGGCCTTATATAATGTTGATATCCATGCGAGGAGATTCAAACGACATTAACAACAAATTAAATGACCTCTATGGTAAGGGAGAGGGTTTTCAAAGAAAGTGACCAACAAAGAAGAAAGTCTACAACTCTCTCTACTCCCGTAGCTTTTCCTCTTCAAAACAAAATAAACTAATCTAAAAATTTACAAATTCTATCAAACATAATAGTTGAAAAAGGAACCTCCTTCCATAACAAACCATTTAACAGAGATGATATGATACCACGAGATTCTGTTCATCAATCGGCCTCCGGTTTGTCTTCTAAGTGCCGATGAATCAGAATGGTAAGTATGCTCTAGAAATTTATTTATCTCAAAAAGATGGCATTGAGAAAAACAAATGCTAGTCATGCATTAAAAATATAAATAAATGAATTTATGTATTTAATATATTTATTATAGTTTGTCTGACTACGTTAAGAATGTTCAGATAAACGTTTAAAGTTACTAGGAAGTTAAGAAAAAAATATTTTTATTCATAACAATCAATCAAGTATCATTTGAATAAAAGATAAAATGAGAGAGAAAGATACAATGACAATTTGTAGTTACCTCGTAATAATAAAAATTTGTAGTTACCTCATAATGATAATGATAAGAATTTATAGTTACCCCATAATGATAAGAGAAGAATTTGTAGTTACCTCATAATGATAAAAATTTGTAGTTATCTCATAATGATAAAAATTTATAGTTACCTCATAATGATAAAAATTTATAGTTACCTCATAATGATAATGATAAGAATTTGTAGTTACCTCATAATGATAATGATAAATTAAGAGTATCACATAGAGTTGGGAAACACACTTGTGTCACATTTTATAGTAAGATTTCAGGATCATTACTCGCGAAGTGGTGCATTAATATTAGAATAGTTACACATTGAAATTATGTGTTAATATCAAAATGGTTACCTCATAATGATTCTCTCAAGTCCTAATGATAAGAGAAGAGTTTGTAGTTGCCTCATAATGAAACTATCATTACCTCATAATGATATTCTCAAGTCCTACAAAGTCCTAATGATACTGCCATTGCCTCATAATGATACTCTCAAGTCCTAATGATAAGAGAAGAATTCTTAGTTACCTCATAATGATAAAAATTTATAGTTACCTAATAATGATAATGATAAGAATTTGTAGTTACCTCATAATGATAAAAGAAGAATTTATAGTTACCTCATAATGATAATGATACGAATTTGTAGTTACCTCATAATAATAATAGAAGAATTTATAGTTACCTCATAATGTTAAAATGAGAATTTATAGTTACCTCATAGTGATAAAATGATTAATGTTAGTGATAAAAGAAGAGACATAGATAAATTTAAAAAGATAGATAAATAAAATTTTAAATATTCTAAACTAATCAAACATATGATTTTTTACTTATCTCTCTAGTGATAAAAGATCCATATAATTACCTAAAATAGTTGGGACTTATGACTTTATTATTATTATAATTTGATTGTGAATGTATCAAACTCACTTGTTAAGGTTATAGTTCAAAGCCTTTTTTTATAAATCTAAGGTTATTAAATGGTGTAGTTAAGAAAAATTTTATTAGATTAAGAATCAAAATATGCCTTTATCACTTACATACCCTTTATAAAAAATATACTTATTTATATTCATATGAGATATAAATAGTAAATATTTTAATTGAGCTTAAAGAAATATAATTGATGTGAGTACATACAAACACTAATTAGTCGCTATCCTTATCTACTTTATAAAGACTACTCACTAAGGGCTAATATAAGACTACTCACCCAAAAAAAAAAAAACGAGATATAATATAACACTTAAAAACTATAGTCATAAAAATAGAAGATTCACTTGTCGATAAATAAAAGAAGTAATTTATAGTGGTCATCATAATGGACCTTAATCTTGGTTCGTGTTCCAAGTTAATGAACGAAGCATCCAAAATAATGTCGCACATAATCGTTTTTATATAGAATATTTTTTTTTATAAATGAATAAATAAACCCTTAATTGACTTCGGTGAATTACCCAAATACTCGAAACCTGCCACAATATTTGGGGTTATCTTTTTAATTACGGTGGATTCCAATCATGATTCGAATTCCAACGCTGGACTGACCACCGGACCGCTGTCGGGCATGCGCTCGGTCGTACTTCTTCATTGAAACGTCGGCGCATGCTGCCCACATTGTTTACCTGCTTTTCAATTGGAGAAGCAAGGAGGCCCACAAGAGAATTCTTGCGATTGTACGTGTGGGTAACGTCTGTGCTGTGTCTTCACCGTGTCATCTCCTATGACGTGTCACCAGTCAGAGTATGACGTCCTGCAAAGCTTCGATAAGGAAAACCAGTTTAGAATGGGGTACTCGTCCACGTGTATGGTGGGATCCTCTGTCTGTCCAATCACAACGTAGGAATTGTTTACTGGGCCTTGCCTGAAGTTTCCATTACTGACTCCAAACTCTCCAAACTCTCAGAGTATATACTGCTCGAGACATCTCCGCCAACTTTCGTCTCCTCTTGGTCGCATGGAGTTATCCACAGATCTGATGGACGTAGATGCTGCAGATTCCATGGTCAGCCGGGACGAGACGCCGTCGCCGCCACCTTTGCCGCCGCCTTTGTACCAGGTAGCCTGGTACACGAAGAGAAAGCGATCGAAACGCCGTCGCTCCGGGGCCTCCGACTCCGCCTCCGCCTCCGCCTCCGCCTCGACCACTCCCCCTCCCTCTATCGCTATCTCCCCCTATCCCGTAGCCCCCGATAAGGATTCTGACGTTCACAGCCGCTTCACCAAGGATGAGATCGACTGCGCCATTGCCCTCGTAATGCTTTCTAGCAGCAGCGCGGGTGGCGGAGGAGCTTCCGAACATGAAAATCTGCTGCCGCCGTCGGAGCAGCCTCTTCAGTCCGACGAGCCCGCACACGAGCAGCAGACGCCGCCTTTGGAGGATCAGCAGACGCGGACGCAGAAGTCGCCTATGAAGTTCAAGGTCTACAGGTGCTCTCGGTGCGGCAAGGTATTCTGGTCCTCCCATGACGCCGAGGGACACAAGACCAGCCACCGGAGGGGCGCGGCACTGACACCAGTATCGGCCAGTGAGGATGCAGCGATCCCGTCGTGGCCACAGGAAATTAAAAGAACTCGATATTATTTTCCTTTGTCAGAATGGAAAGCACTCAAGCGGGTCACACCAGACAGACTCACCTCGTCAGCTCTGATTGACGAACAAGATTAGCTTGATCATAATCTGGTCTTTACAAACTCCTAAATGACAAAATAAGGGATTGTCAGATTTTCTTATATATCTATCAAACATTTTTATACTCTCTATCATTTACCATCAATTTAATATCTCGGTAGTTTGTTTTTTGTTATGAAATTGAAGTCCAGGCTTGCTTAGTTATGTGATAAATAGATTATTCTATATATATATATATATATATATATATATATATATATATATATATATATATATATATATATATATATATATATATATATATATCCGGTAAAGTCCCTCATTTCATTGTTTTTTCACTATTATGAAAATTTGACCTCCCAAATCTTTTCAACCTGAAAAATCCATGAATGAGTTTCTTGAGGCTCAGTTATACTGATTGTGAATAGAGAGTCAAAAATTAACGTCATCTCTCTTATGACTTGAATAAAAAAATATTTAAATTAGCATTATCTCTCATATTTTTGTCAATTAGCCTCTTATTTCATGAATGGGAAGCCTAAGACCTCATTCCATATGCCTGTATGAAACCTAGAAGTGAATCTTGATAAGAAAATCTTTAAGTTTATTTTTTTTATGAGAGAAATATTTGTTATTTAGATAAAGATAATTTTGATTAAAATATTTTATTATTTGATGTATCATTGTAATGTCATTTGGTTTAATTAATATTTAATATTTAGTGATTTATTCAACACTTTCATTATTTTTAATTCAAATATAAATATTATGTATTATGTTTTACTTTATAATAAATAATATCAATTTTGATTTATTTTATTATTTTTCATAATTTTATAATTTTAAATATTATTTTTTAATTTTAGATCCATTTTATATTGTGAATTATATATATAATTTAATTTAATTGACTATTATTTATTTTTGATTAGCCTAAGTATTGAAATAGATTAAATCAGTCTTATTGAATATATTGATTCTATTAAATGAGTATAAAAAAAGTAAAAAAATAACTTTAGGGTATTTTTTTCACATTAAAAAAAAGATGAACTATGTGGAAGTAACCTGAGTTTTAGAGAAAAAGGTGAAAAGCAGAGTTTTTTTAAGGAACTCTCTCGTATCAAATCATTAGTGACCATATTATTATTTTTAACATATTCATAAATAAAATTAGATGGATTAATATTTGTTATGTTTGATAATTGATATGAAAATAATAACATGGTTGATATCTCTATAACACACAATCGACATCCTAGCGTTTTGTGATTGATACCTTATTTTATGTGTTAGACAACCCGATACATCGTGGCTAATATCTTAACACTACATGATCGACACCTCAGTGACATATGACCAATATCTCAACATCTCGCGGTTGATACCTCGATATCATATGACTAACACTTCGATGTCACATGATCAATATCTCGACAACATAAAATTGATTCTTACCCACTATCTCCTTTCATCAAGAATATTATAGAGGAACCCATACTCTAGGGATTTTACTTGCTTACACTTGATTTGTATGATGTAAAGATAAATCCAAAGGAGCACGTGGTGGCATTCACTTCGCAGATGACACTATAGAGGACCATCGACTTTTTTATATATCAGACTTTTTAAATGACCCTGTGAGGATCGATTGGTTTGCCAAGTTGTCTCCCAAATTGATCTCCTTATTTGGGTAGTTAGTATGAGAGTTTAAACTTAAGTTTAATAGTTGTAAGCTCCTAAAGAAACTCATAACATTTTTCAAGCCATATGCCAAGAGGATAACGAGTCATTGGCAAGCTACACGAAGAAATTTAATAATGAGTTAAGGATGGTCTCGGATCTATGTTTGTTTGTTCTCATTATCACATATATTAGTGGCCTCCAACCATTGAGGTTTTTTGTACAAGGTTATCACCCAACCTCCAACCACTTTCCGGAGTTATTATAAGAAACCATTTGACATATTGTGGCAGACTTTGTCATTGTCAGAAAGAAGAAGAGAAAAAAAAAAGATAGATATGATAAGCCAACTTAACTCCTATTAAATGATTTCTACTTCATTGTCTTCTGAAGTCGGGGGAGGATCAAGCACTAAGATCTTGGCGGGAATTGGTAGGGACTTAAGGTCAAGAGTCAACTCCTTCATGCCAGTAGCGGTTAAGTTAGTTGGTGGCTCTACCTCTCTAGGTTTTCCATCGACCTCTTTGCTTGACTCAACTTCATCGTCTTCCATAAGAATCATGGTGTCATTCTGGTTATTAATTCCATCTAAGTTGACAAAGAGTACTTTATCATCAAATGGGTATGGAACTCTAGAGTCCTTCGAGAGATCAATCTCGAGATGATCATAGTGTGCATGGGAGACTATGAGCTGGTCCTCGAAATTTAAAGCATTGAGGCTCAATCAGGTTAGCCCTTTCTCAAATCCCCAAGAGGTTTTGTACTTGGTCACCCCTCTCACCTCGACCTTTGGCTAGACTCCGTGAGTTACTATGTAAACCCCTCATAATGCATTGGAGGGAGCCAACCTTGGCTTGGACGATAACATCCTCAGCTTGGGACTTCAAAGCTATGTCATTGAATCTAACTCTATTGGCCTTTGCTTTATCAATCGATTGCTTATTGACCTCAACTCTATTGTGGAGCTCTACAATTGAGTTTCACCTCACCTTATTCTAATGCTCCAATTTGTCCACCTAAATATGGAGTTGGGCTAACTTGTCATAGCAATAATCTCTCTCGATTATCTTATTCTTTAGCTCATCTCTTTCCTCTTTAATTCTTCATTCTCTTTCGTTAGATAAGCCATGATGATCGAGGAGTCTCATGCCTTATTAATCATCACCATCATACAATAAGAGTTTCTGACTAAGAAGAGAAGTTAGAAGGATAACATGTAGCACTTGAAAAATAATAAGTCAAATTTGCTTACCATGATGACTTGTTTATAGGCATTGATCATGAGGTCCTCAATATGTATAGACCCTTGGCCAACCCTAGGTGTAGCATGTTTCGGTTCCACTCGATGGCCTTCCACGAGCCTCCTAAGGCCAGCTTATACTAATGATTTTTCAGGTGGGAGAGATCATAGCTTCCTCTCCCTCGAGCCACCCCATTGTTGACTCATAATTGTATGAGTTCCACCAAATAGGTAGAATCTCGAATGTGCTAATGGGTAGCAGGTTGCTAGTGTGTGCTAAGGGATCTGAATCTCTCAATCCTTTTTCGAGGAGACTATAAGGATTGTTATTAGTATTACTATTATTGCTGTTGTGATCGGTGGTCTTCCCTCTGATCCCCCTTAATAGGAGGATTCAATTTCTCAAGAGAGCTCTCCTTTGGGTAAGAGGAGTCAAATATATTATTAAAGGTGCCTCATCTCCTTGTCAGTACTAGCTTGGAAGCAAAGGCAGTGATGGAGACTCTGATCGATGCTTATATACAAGGGCTCTTCTCTTTCCCTTGAACATCCTAGGATGCCTAATCCAAGGGTCAAAGGATGCTTGCATCTTCATGACTAAGTGACTCTACTCCTGCCTGACCTTTTCCTCTCGGTGTGCCCTCATCGAAGGGTGTGGAACTATTATATTTATTTTCATTCCTTGTCCTTCTATTAGCTTGGATAACATTGCTGCAGAGATCCATGTCTACAAACAAGCGAAGTTAGTTGGTACTACTATTGTTGCTATTGTGATCGGTGGTCTTCCCTCTGATCCCCCTTAATAGGAGGATTCAATTTCCCAAGAGAGCTCCCCCCGGGGCAAGAGGAGTCAAATCTATTATTAAAGGTGCCTCCTCTCCTTATCGGTACTAGCTTGGAAGCAAAGGCAGTGGTGGAGACTCTGATCGATACTTGTATACAAGGGCCCTTCTCTTTCCCTTGAACATCCTAGGATGCCTAATCCAAGGGCCAGATGATGCTTGCATCTTCATGACTAAGTGACTATACTCCTGCCTAACCTTTTCCTCTAGGTGTGCCATCACCGAAGGGCGTGGAATCATTATCTTTATTTTCATTCCTTGTCCTTCTCTTAGCTTGGATGATATTGCAGGAGATATCCATGTCTACAAACAAGCAAAGTTAGCCACAAGATCGATAAAATCTTAAAATAAGAATAAGGCTTGGGGCTATGACTTGCCTCAATCCCTAAGGTGTAGGGTTAAGACTTGCCTAATTGAATAATTGCCTCAATCCTTAAGGTGCAAGACTAAGGCTTGGGGTTGTGGCTTGCCTTAATTCTTAAGGCATAGGGCTAAGACTTGCCTCAATGAATCATTGCTCACTTATTTGAAGGATAATGATAGACTCTGATAGAGTAAGAACAATTCAACAGAACTGCTCTTTCTTTGACCTATAAAGCCTTAACGCAACATTGGAAAACTTATGAGTGGACCAATTCAAGTTGATTAGCTATCCATTCCTTAGAGAAACAAAATAGAATCTCTTCTTCTAACTTTTTTTAAAGGGTGGAGCATCCTTGACCTTGCAACTTGAGCTGACAAAGAATATGTAAGCTAAAACTTTGAAGCACACATTATAGCACTTAAGCAACAAGGTCAGTGTTGGAGCAATGCAAAACCTTCTACACTCCTTAATGAACACCACAAGATAGAATCATAAGCTCGACACTATCTAGGCATGCGAGAACTTGTAGTACTCGAAAGCCTCAATAAAAAAGAGAGGAGGGGGAAGCAAAGTCTCACCTCCAATGTATCAGCATAGTGCAGAAATAGTGACATGACTTATAGGGTTAGGTACCAAGTTGAGAAATAATCAACTCAAACTTTGCTGGAATGTGATAGGCCTTTCGGATGTAATCTAGGTTAGAGGTCAACACAATAGAGTTGAAGGTGAGCGAGTGTGCTGAAGGTGGTGAGACTCTACTCCTTAAGGGATTCATCCTCGAAAGGCCTCCCTTGACACAATCACTTTGATTCCTTTTGCGAAAGAAGTTTCCATTGTTGATACCAAGAGTGGTGATGAAATTGGTGACCCATTCAAGTCCCATATGCTATAGAAGAAGGTGGAAGAGGAAGACATTCAGACCTTTGTTTAAAGTTGGAGAAGAGTCTAAACACTATGGTGCAAATGTACTAAATTATTTGAAGGCATGAGAGCAATGAATGAATCTGATCCACCATTTATAAGGGTCGAGGGTAACCCTTCAATTATCTCGAATGCTCATTTGACTCCGGAATGATTCGAGAAGGGGGTAATATGGCAACACTTAGGCAATCGAGAGTTATTTAAGTCATCATTATGATCTTTCAAAATCCTCAATGATCCAAAAATCTAGGGGCGACATCACATGTGCATCGAAAGAACATAAAACAAAAAGCCAAAATTTTTTAAAAGGTGTTCATCGTCGTGCGAAGATTGGTGCACAAAACTCACGAAACTTAAATCCACGTATGAGATAGATATGTTTTACCTAGGGAGATCGTATATTCCTGAATCTCTATAGATCTGTAGGAGAGGATGAATGAGGTCAAGCACCCTCCTCTCTAGCAATGATCCACACGGTAGGGCTGCGACGATGCTCCTTAAATCACTGCCGAAATCTCCATACCTGTCACGCCCCTCCAAAATATCGACAATATTTAAAATTTTCATCATAACTAACCCAGGATCCAAACACACATTTGAGGTCACTAAGAAAACATTCAGATTAAAATTTCACCTCTATAGACTACAAATTCATAACCCTGTGCAATTCGTAAACATACCACACATCACTCGATAATTCATACAATCTGAACTCAACTTGTTAAAATAATAACCACAACATAAATTCACAAGTGGGGAAGTCTATGCAATCGCCAAACCAACGATTATCATAAGATCGTATCATTACATGAATTTAACTTAACATTCCAAAATCCTATACATGAGGGATCCTTTATCTTACACAAAATCCACAGGTTTAGATTCATCGTCACATTTCATAAGATGCAGAGTATCTATACAACAAAAACATATATGCTAACAAAGATCTGCCCAAAATCTTCTAAACTTTCCACTGCCTCAGCCCAATCTTAACATTTAAGCAAGCGATACGCTATCCTGAAAAATTTATCAACAAACGGGGTGAGCATAAAGAGCTCAGCAAGTGACTAACATATTCATATCAAAATAGTACAATTTCCAAAGAGATACAGTTTCAAAATACAAGGCAGAATATACGATTTCGTAGACATAATATCATTAGGAGCAGAAACACAATTGTCCTTTCAATCTTACATATTTGGTTCCTAACAGATGGGGCATAGAGTGATTGGAGCATATCAGAAACAAAAGAAACATATCAGAGCTTATCAATGGCATATAAAATATTCCGAAGCATATCAACGACATATGGAACATTTCAAAGCAAAATCATTAGTGAATGAAGCATTTCAGAACATATCAAAAACAAATATCGTACAGAAGCTCAAACGTCGTCCTTGACGTTGCAATCATATCATTCTTATCCAGAGCATGAACAGAAACAACTCACCAAAACTCTGGATGTCATATCAAACATATAGAAGGTGTAGTGGGATCTCAGTCAGAATATGATTCATCCATTTCTGAATGACCACCTGACAAAAGTCTCCCACGTCTGGGAGCTCCATCCACCCACGTCTAGGTGAAGTCAGAGGGGGCCGACAGAGCATCGCAGGCTCTAAGCACATACCCTTTACCATTTCTAGCAAAGGTCCAGAATATCCCACAGAGCGGGACCCCACAGAGCGGGCAATAAGCGCATACCCTTTACCATTTCTAGCAAAGGTCCAGACAATCTCACACACCAGAGTACAAGAGGGCAGTTTTAACAATAAGTAGCATATATCAGAAGCACACGCGGAACAACAAAACGTGCATGTGCCTTTTCGAGACAATACGAAACAAAGAACAAATCTCTCACAAATGTATTTAGATTTGGAATGAAATGAAAACAAGAGTGTACAGGGATTCCAAGCAATCATATTTAGCTCAATTCCAATAAGAAGGTTAGACGAATTCAAATATCCAAAGGAATGGAACATAATACGCGAAATCGACCAAAGCTCGATTTCGGACAGAATTCCAGTGGCACATCAAACAAATATTTCAGAATATCAATTATGCTCCAATACCCATAAGAAAGCTATGGTCGAACCATATATCAATTTATATTCTGATGGAACAAATTTCATATGAAAAAGGGTTCCCAACACGGAGTTACCTTTGATTTGGTAACCCAAGGTCAGAAACACAATCACTGTTTTGCAGAATTTATAGGGTCAGATTCAACAGATAATAGGGTAGGCAATTGAATTCCAAAATTTTCAAACTATATGTCAAAAGAAATATTTTCAAGTCTAGTTTCAAATAAAATCAGTTTGGTACAAATCAGAATTTTCAACAGGGAGTTATAGGCATTTTAGTATCGACAGGTCAGAAATCTTGAACCCTGTTTTACAGCGTCTATAGGCTCATTTGAAACAGATGTTTGGGTAAGTATTCGGTGTCCAAAATCTACAAAATCAGTGTCAAAAGGAAGATATAAGAGTATAATTTCAAACAAAATAGTTCCTGCCTGAATTCACATTTTGTACTAAAACTTATAGCTGAAAAAGTGTATAGGGGTCAGTTTACCGAAAAAACTTTAGAATCCATGGTTCTATGTCCAAAGAGAGACATATCAGTTTCTAAATAGAAATCCTTCAATTTATTTTGAATCAACATAAAAACAGAGACTAAAAATTCTGTAGGATGGGTTTAGAACACTTGCCTTTGAGAATTTTGACCCGAAGTGAAAAGATTAAAGCAAGAACCCTAAAAACCCCAATTTTTCTTCTTCTTCTTCTTCTTCTTCTTCTTCTTCTTTCTTTCTTTCCCTGATCACCCACGAGCTGCCTTCTCTGCTTCCTTAAGAATGAAGGCAGAGAGGCTTAAACGGTGAAATTTGTCATTTTGTGCGTTTTGCAGTTTAGTCCTTGTTTTTATCATATTCACGATTAGGTCCTTAGGGTTTACATATAAGTCCTCAGATTCTTTTTTTTTTTTTTGAACAGATCTCCCAAATCTTACAAATAAGTTACCTCTGATTCATACTCTATTTCTTTTGTCAATTTAAAATAAATGCTTACATTATCACCAGAAATTTATACGAAAATTCGGAAATGAGGGGTGTTACACTCTCCCCCCCTTAAAGGAAAAATTTAGTCCTCTAAATTTATCGTACCTCTATCGATGAAAAGACTGGGATACACCTTTTTCATTTCGTCCTCTAGCTCCCAAGTTGTCTCCTCTCCAGAATGATGTCTCTAAATTACTTGAACCAGTGGGATGACCCGATTCCTTAGGACTTTTTCTTCCTTATCAACAATCTGAATAGGCTCTTCCACATAAGATAAATTTTTATCGATCTCCACCAACTCATACTTAATGATGTGAGAAGGGTCATATATATACTTTCTAATTATCGAGACATGAAATATATCATGGACATGGCACAATGCTGGTGGCAAGGCAATCCTGTAAGCGACAGAACCAACCCTCTCAAGAACCTCAAAAGGTCCAATAAATCTTGGGCTTAATTTTCCTTTCTTCCCAAACCTTATAATGCCTTTGGAAGGGGAGACTTTTAAGAATACAAAATCTCCGATTTCAAACTCAATATCTCGTCTTCTATTGTCGGCATAACTCTTTTGACGACTCTGAGCAGTTTTTAACCTTTTCCTTATAACTTGAATTTTCTCGGTAGTTTCTTGTACCTTGTCCGGTGCTAACAGCTTTCTGTCACCAACTTCCTCCCAACATATAGGTGTTATGCACTTTCGCCCATATAAAGCTTCATAAGGAGCCATCTGAATACTTGAATGATAACTATTATTATACGTGAACTCAACAAGTGAAATATCCTTATCCCATTCACCTTTCCAATCCATAACATAGGCTCTAAGCAAATCCTCAAGTGTTTGAATTGTTCTTTCTGACTAACCATCAGTTTGAGGATGATATGCAGTACTAAACTTAACTTTAGTGCTCATCGACTCCTGCAATCTTCTCCAGAATCTAGAGAGAAATCTGGAGTCTCTATCAGAGATGATCTCCTTTGGAATACCATGAAGTCTTACTATTTCATTAACATATAAATCTGCAAGTCTATCAAGCGAATAAGTCATATTAATCGGTAGGAAGTGTGCAGAGTTTGTTAACCTATCGATGATAACCCAAATAGCATCATGCTTTCTAGAGGTTCTGGGTAGTCCTGAAACAAAATCCATAGTAATATATTCCCATTTCCATTCAGGAATATCTAAAGGTTGCAACAACCCTCCAGGTCTTTGGTGTTCTACTTTGATTTGCTGACAAGTCAAACATTTTGAAACATACATTGCAATTTCCTTCTTCATGCCTTCCCACCAATAATGACTTTGAAGATCTCTATACATCTTAGTGCTCCCAGGATGTATGGTGTACTTCGAAGTATGACTTTCCTTTAGGATTTGATTCTTGATATCCGGTTCATTTGGTACACATACTCTCTCCCCAAATCTCAATAGGCCATCCTTTGAAACTTGAAATTATGGCTTCAATTCCTTTTCTACTTCATTCCTCAAGTAGATTAAATATGGATCTCGTAATTGTCCTTCCTTAATTTGTTGAATAAGATCAGATTGCACATGAATGGAGGCCATCAATATCATCGAGTCTTGCTCTTTCCTCAAAGCTTTCAAATCAAAATTTTCTTCTAATAACTTCCATTGCTTCATGACCAGACTAGCCATAAAACTTGTAGATTCCCTACTAAGTGCATCAGCTACAACATTGGCCTTGCCCGGGTGATAACGGATGGCACAATCATAATCCTTCAGAAGTTCTATCCATCTTCGCTGCCTCATGTTTAACTCTTTCTGAGTGAAAATATATTTTAAACTCTTGTGATCAGTAAAGATTTCAAACTGTCGACCATACAAATAATGTCTCCAAATTTTTAGAGCAAAAATAATTGCTGCCAATTCCAAATCATGAGTTGGATAATTCAATTCATAACCTTTAAGTTGCCTAGAAGCATACGCAATTACTCTCCCTTCCTGCATCAAAACACATCCTAGGCTTTTTCTTGAAGCATCAGTATAAACTACAAACTCATCACTACCACTTGGAATAGTGAGAATAGGGGCACTAGTCAATCTTCTTTTTAACTCTTGAAAACTTTGCTCACAATCATCACCCCATACGAATTTCATATTCTTCTTAGTGAGTTTGGTGAGAGGTTGAGCAATTCGAGAAAATCCCTCCACAAATCTCCTATAATAACCTGCCATGCCCAAGAAGCTTCTAACCTCCGTTACATTTGTTGGTACTTCCCATTCAACAACAGCTTCTATTTTTCTTGGATCAACAGATATACCCTTCCCTGAAATCACATGGCCTAAGAAAGCAACTTCATTCAACCAAAATTCACATTTGCTGAACTTTGCATACAACTTCTTTTCTCTTAGTATCGACAATACATTTCTCAAGTGTTCCTCATGCTCTTGATTACTCCTTGAATACACCAATATGTCATCAATAAATATAATTACACAGATATCCAAGAGCGGTTGAAATATCCTATTCATTAGTTCCATAAAAGCTACAAGGGCATTTGTCAAACCAAAAGGCATCACCAAGAATTCATAATGACCATATCGAGTTCTGAAAGCTGTTTTTGAAATATCCTCCTCCTTGATCTTCAACTGATAGTAACCTGACCTCAGGTCAATCTTAGAGAATACTTGTGCACCCTGCAGTTGATCAAACAAATCATCAATTCTAGGTATGGGATACTTGTTTTTGATGGTCACCTGATTTAACTGTCTATAATCAATACAAAGCCTCAAAGTTCCATCCTTCTTCTTCACTAATAGTACCGGAGCACCCCATGGGGATACACTGGGTCGTATGAAACCCTTATCTAATAATTCTTGTATTTGCTAGTCATAAGTGCCCAGCAAGCCAATCACGTGAGTGATGGCACGTGTGACTTGATACAGAATCTTTTTGCTTATTATATTTTGGCGTATATCACTTTATAACTATTGCATAAATGCATATGTATTGTGATGTCCTTGGATTTGTGCAATGGGAATCGGATCGTGATGAGATCACGATAATGAGATCGATTCACCTTTAAACACATATCCTAAATAATCCCGGTCATAGGTTACTCGAGAGGGACATCGTGATAACCGGATAGACTGGTGTGCTGTATACCCGTCCATATGATGGATGCAGCTGGTCTCATAGCTGCTCGTGTAGGGACACTAGGGATACAGTACAGGTGCTCATTGGAGAATGAGTTCACTGATTGATCCGCTTACGGAATGCTGGATGGTTGATGATGCCTTATTGTCAGACAACGATTCCGTAGTCCTAGTGGTGTATCTGGTTCTTAGACTTGAGACACTAAGGATGTCCTGTATGAGTGCTCCACTCTTTGATACCAGACTTATAGGTTTGGCTGTTCCCAGATCTAGTACAGCTGGTCATTGGGAGTGGTAGTCGACCTTACGAGGGCTATTGAGTGTCGATAGAGGATCATCCACTCTCGGTATCATGAGAGGAATATCCCATGTGTTCTTGCTCAGACAAATCCCTGGCCAGGGTCATTCGGGTTGAGAGAGAAAGAGTTCTCCGGGAGAATCCAATTAGAGCGAGACTCGAGTAGAAACCGTATGGGTCTGACAGCACCATGCTCGATATACGGTCTCTGGGATATTAGATGGATGAGGGACTATAGGTACATGGTAACTGAGGACAGACAGGTCCAATGGATTGGATTCCCCTGTATCGTCTGGGGACTACGGCGTAGTGGCCTAGTACTTCCGTAGTCGATGAGTCGAGTGAATTATTACAGAGATAATAATTCACTTAGTTAGAAGGAGTTCTGACAGGTATGACTCACGGCCAGCTCGATATTGGGCCTAGAGGGTCACACACATATGGTAGGCATTGCGATGAGTAGAGGTTCGGATATGAGATATCCGACGGAGCCCTTGTCTTATTGGATGCAGATCCAATACCCACTAGGGAAAGGACCCATTAGGGTTTTGACACGGGATCTCTATAAATAGGAGGGATTCACAGCCTCATAGGCTAGAGTCTTTGCTTGCCCTTCCTATTCTCCTCTCCCTCTCCACCTCAGAGTAGGCCTGGAGTTTTGAGGAGCGTCGTCGCAACCCTGCTGTGTGGATCACCGCTAGAGAGGAGGACGCTTGACCTCCTTCACCCTCTCCTGAGGATCTGCAAGGAAACAGGGATATACGATCTCCCTAGGTAACACAATCTCTATACGCAGTTTTGTGTTTTTGCGGATTTTGCGCACCAATCTTCGCACGACGATGAACATCTTTTGGGAATCGGGGATTTTTGTTTTCTTGTTCTTCCGCTGCGCATATGATGTCGCCCCCCCCTATGATTTCCCAACAGTGGTATCAGAGCCAGGTTGTTCGTGCGAATGATTGGTTTTTTGAACTGCGTGTGTTGTGTTTAGGAAGAATATTGACGTCAAAATCGTTGACGCAAAAGCAAGGAAGGGCAGCAACAGTTGCTGCCCTCGATCTGCATGCCTGCAGCCAACCGCAGCCGCAGCCAGGCAGCACAGCGCCGGCGCATGCGGAAGCGCTGTGCCTGCAGTAG
This sequence comes from Musa acuminata AAA Group, assembly GCF_036884655.1. Lineage (NCBI taxonomy): Eukaryota > Viridiplantae > Streptophyta > Magnoliopsida > Zingiberales > Musaceae > Musa > Musa acuminata. Next base: position 36,246,044 of record NC_088343.1, on the reverse strand, counting down.
CCGGCTGGCGATCTGCTTGCAGCAGGCTTGCGGCCGGCGGGGCTGGCAGCCCGCGGGTAGAGGCGCCGCGGGGCAGCAGCGCGGGCTGAGGCACCGCAGGGTAGCGGCGCCTGTGGCCGCTGCTCCCACGGGCAAAAACCCCGCAGGGGCGGCCGCCAGCGAGACAGCACCACCTGCGGGCGCTGACTCGCGGGCAGAACCGCCCGCGAAGGCGGCGGCGCCCGCGGGGGCGCCCACCTGCAGCGGCAGCGACCCCAGCGGGCGTGCCACCTGCAGGCGAGGGCAGTGCCCTCGCCCTCGCCGCACAGGCCGCCGCCAGCAGGGTGGCGGCGGCGGCGGCGCAGTAGCGAAAAGGGGAAAGGGTATTAGGGTTTTCTGCGCAAAAGACAGTTTTGCCCCTCGAAATTTGAGAAATTCCAGTTTCTGTCTTTTGTCCAAATTACGAAAATACCCTTAGGAATTGAGAAATTCCCTATATATCCCTGATTTCAGAAAATATTAATTAATTAAAAGGTTTAGTTGATTATTATTTTTATTATTATCTAGTAGTCCTACATGATGACGATTATTTATACATGTGATGTATGATGAGTGGACGGATGATCATGGACCGTGTGATGTGTGTACTTGTGATTATTATTATTGAGGTCTGCGAACCTCCATTATATTTCTCGTTTATTGTCGGGCCTGCGTGCCTATGATTAAGTTGTAATCACATGAGGGGGCGCAGCGGGAGCGTGGAAGCCATAGCGGGACCCACGAGACGGACGATCGTGATGCATGAAGATGCATCAAGATGTCGACGGAACCAACGAGGACGAGATGGACGATCACAAGGCATGGAGATGCACTGTTGCACACATAGATCTTGATGTGAGTGATTAGGCCTACTGGCTCGGGCCTAATCATATTAGGTTGTGGTCCATGATCATCTGGTGTGATTGCTTATACACATACTAGATATGTATATATATTTGCATGCGATGTAGATATATATTAAATATGTACATGTGTGACATGTCATATTAGGAGACCAAATCATAGAAACATCTCTCGATAATATTAAGTCGGTAAACGTGAGGCAATTAGATTGACCCACGTGGCCTTCCATCGTTATGAGTAGGAACCGAATCCCGGTGTAGGTTGAGTTGGTCGAGTCCCTCGAGACTCACCTATATCGCGATTCGCTATCTTGCTTACGACATAGAGATGTCACCGGTGACCTGAGGGCATGATATGCTTGGTCGAGTCCCTCGAGGGTATATCATCAAATCAGACTCATCTTGTAACGAAGGTGTTGACTTAACCGAGCATCATGGTTGGTCGAGTCCCTCGAGGCCATGGTGATTCGGAGGCCGAACAGGACGGGAATCACAAGGAGTTGTGATCGGCAAGAGTTGTCTACCTTTTAGGCTTAGTGTGATTGGTCGAGTCCCTCGAGGTTACACTAAGACGCTGATTGGATCCTGATCCCCACTAGAAGTCTGCCGGAGACTTCCGTTTCACGTGCTGAGGGTGTCGCGTGACTCGTTAGTAAAATAGTGGGAGCATATTAAGATAGAAGTCCATATCTTGATAGTTTATTTCTTGCAAAATCTGCATGTTATTCATTTTTGCTACATCTTTATTTTCAGAAAATGTCGCTTTCAAATCCCTTACGTGGCATACTTGATGTCAACCGCCTCACTGGTCCAAATTATATGGATTGGCTCCGTAACTTGAGAATTGTTCTCACAGCGGAGAAAATCGTGTACGTCCTTGATACAGTGATGCCTACGCCCGAAGAAGGGGCAAGCGAGGATGAGATCGCTCGCTACGTGAAGTACATTGATGACTCCACTCTTGCTCAGTGCTATATGTTGGGCTCTATGACTCCAGAGTTACAGAGACAACATGAAAAGATGGATGCCAGATCCATTCTCCTACATGTCCGTAAATTGTTTGAGGAACTGGGAAGGACTCAACGATATGAGATATCCAAGAGCCTTTTCCGCGCTAGGATGACTGAGGGGACACCGGTTCAGAACCATGTCCTAAAGATGATTGAGTGGATAGAGAAACTCACAGGTCTAGGAATGGTCCTAGAGGATAACTTGTGTGTGGACATTGTGCTTCAGTCCCTACCAGATTCCTTTTCACAGTTCATAATGAACTTTAATATGAACAAGCTTGAGGTGACTCTCCCAGAGCTCCTCAATATGTTGAGGGAGGCAGAGAGTACTATTAAGAAAGAGAAGCTAGTTCTCTACACTGGTGAGACCAGAAAGAAAAGGAAAGCAGAAAGGTCCCTTAAGAAGGGAAAAGGCAAGGGCAAACAAGGTAAAGCAAAGGTTGCTAAGAAAGACCCAACAAAGGACAAAGGCCAGTGCTTCCACTGTGGTAAAGATGGGCATTGGAAGAGAAACTGCAAAGAGTACCTTGCAGAAAGGGCGAAACAAAAGCTTGATGAAGCTTTAGGTACATTCATGATCAGTCTCCATTTGTCAGACTCTTATGATAACACATGGGTATTGGATACCGGTAGTGTTTATCATATATGCAATTCGTTGCAGGTTCTGGCAAGGCCTAAGAGACTAGAGAGAGGCGAGATGGACCTCAAGATGGGTAATGGAGCAAAAGTTGCTGTATTAGCTGTTGGCGAGGTCGCCCTACATCTGCCTAGTGGAGCTTTTATTGCATTAGATGCATGTTATTTTGTTCCTTCTATTATCAAAAACATTATCTCCATTTCATGTTTAACAATTAGTGGATATAAATTTGTTTTTGAGAACAATGGTTGTTCGATATTATTAGATGATAAGATCATCATGAAAGGAACATTGCATAATGGTTTATTTATGTTAGACACCACTCCACATATCATGAATGTAAATATGTCCAAAAGGAAACGAGATGAGTTGAACAGTGCATACCTGTGGCATTGTAGGCTAGGTCACATCCATGAAAGAAGGATTCAAAAGTTGCTAAATGATGGATATCTAGATCCATTCGACTATATGTCTTATGCAACTTGTGAGTCTTGCATTCGTGGAAAATTGACCAACTCTCCATTTAGTGGAACTGGAGAGAGAGCCACTGAGTTGTTGGAACTCATACATAGTGATGTATGTGGACCCATGTCAACTCATGCCATTGGAGGTTACTCTTACTTCATTACATTTACTGATGATTTCTCAAGGTATGGATATATGTACTTAATGAAGTACAAGTCCGAGGCCTTTGAGAAATTCGGAGAGTATAAGAATGAGGTGGAGAACCAGACTGGAAAGAGTATCAAAACTCTTCGATCAGATCGAGGAGGTGAGTACTTAAGTACAGAGTTTACTCAGTTCCTCAAGGACCATGGGATATTATCCCAATGGACACCTCCTTACACACCTCAGCTCAATGGTGTCTCTGAAAGGAGAAATCGTACTTTATTAGATATGGTACGGTCCATGATGAGTTTCGCTGACCTACCCATCTCATTCTGGGGAGATGCCCTAGAAACCGCAGCTTACCTTCTGAACAGAGTTCCAACTAAGTCGGTGGTGTCTACACCATATGAGATATGGAAAGGGAAGAAGCCTGATCTTAAAGTAGTTAAGATTTGGGGCTGCTCTGCCCATGTTAAAAGACACCACCCCGATAAGTTAGAATCAAGGACAAAGCGATGCATATTTGTGGGATACCCCAAGGAAACTTATGGGTATTACTTCTATCATCTCGAGGACCAAAAGGTCTTTGTAGCTAAGAGAGCAGTGTTCCTTGAGAAGGAACACATTCTTGACGGAGACAGTGGGAGAATGATAGAATTGAGCGAGGTTGGAGAACCAAGCTCAAGCACCACTCTACAGCCCGAGTCTGTTCAGGTATCTAATACACAAGTTTCAACTTTACGCAGGTCTGATAGAGTATCCCATCCTCCTGAGAGATATGTGGGACATATTAGAGCAGAGGATGTAGAGGATATTGATCCTCAGACCTACGAGGAGGCTATTATGAGTATAGACTCCGGGAAGTGGAAAGAAGCCATGAATTCTGAGATGGATTCTATGTACTCCAATAAGGTTTGGAACCTAGTTGATGCACCCGAAGGTATTGTACCCATCGGTTGCAAGTGGATCTTTAAGAAAAAGATCGGAGTAGATGGAAAGGTAGAGACCTATAAAGCAAGGCTAGTGGCTAAGGGGTATCGTCAAAGGCAAGGTGTTGACTACGACGAAACTTTCTCACCCGTAGCAATGCTAAAATCCATCAGAATTCTATTGGCTATTGCAGCACACTATGATTATGAGATCTGGCAGATGGATGTGAAAACCGCATTCCTCAACGGGAACCTGGAGGAGGAGGTGTATATGATGCAACCTGAGGGATTCGTGTCCAAGAACTGCCCAGATAAGGTGTGTAGGTTGCTTAGATCCATTTATGGACTAAAGCAAGCTTCCCGAAGTTGGAACATAAGATTTGATGAGGCAATCAGATCTTATGACTTCGTTAAGAACGAAGATGAGCCTTGTGTATACAGAAAGGTAAGTGGGAGCGCTATTAGCTTTTTGGTGTTATATGTGGATGACATCCTCATCATTGGGAATGACATAGGAATGCTATCCACAATAAAGGCTTGGTTATCTAGACACTTCTCCATGAAGGACTTAGGAGAAGCATCTTATATCTTGGGGATTAGAATCTATAGAGATAGATCCAAAAGGATGCTTGGCTTGTCCCAGTCCAGGTACATAGAAACTATTGTCAAAAGGTTTGGCATGGAAAATTCCAAAAGAGGTCTCATACCGATGAGACATGGGATATCGCTTTCTACGAGTATGTCCCCAAAGACTCCAGAAGAAAGGGCGAACATGGATATGATACCTTATGCCTCAGCAATAGGGTCTATCATGTATGCCATGCTATGTACTAGGCCTGATATAGCGCATGCTCTGAGTGTCACGAGCAGGTATCAGGCGGATCCAGGCTTGGAGCACTGGAAAGCAGTAAAGTGTATCCTTAAGTACTTGAGAAGGACTAAGGATCTTTTACTAGTATATGGAGGTAATAGCCTTAAGGTTGAAGGCTACACTGACTCAAGTTTTCAGTCTGATGTCGATGATAGCAAGTCGAATTCAGGGTATGTGTACACCTTGAATGGAGGAGCAGTGTGCTGGAAGAGTTCCAAGCAAGATACCACTGCTGACTCGACCACAGAGGCGGAGTACATTGCTGCATCAGATGCAGCAAAGGAGGGAGTCTGGTTGAAGAAGTTCATCACAGATTTGGGAGTCGTGCCGGATAGTGAGGAGCCGATTTCCCTATATTGCGACAACAACAGGGCAATTGCTCAAGCGAAGGAACCTAGGTCTCATCAGAAATCTAAGCATGTTCTGAGGAGGTTCCACCTTATCAGAGAGATCGTGACCCGAGGAGATGTAGCAGTGGAAAAAGTTCCATCCGAAGATAACATTGCAGATCCACTAACAAAGCCATTGCCTCAGATTGTCTTTGAGCGTCACAGGGGTCTGATGGGGATCAGACACATAGGTGATTGGCTTTAGGTCAAGTGGGAGATTGCTAGTCATAAGTGCCCAGCAAGCCAATCACGTGAGTGATGGCACGTGTGACTTGATACAGAATCTTTTTGCTTATTATATTTTGGCGTATATCATTTTATAACTATTGCATAAATGCATATGTATTGTGATGTCCTTGGATTTGTGCAATGGGAATCGGATCGTGATGAGATCACGATAATGAGATCGATTCACCTTTAAACACATATCCTAAATAATCCCGGTCATAGGTTACTCGAGAGGGACATCGTGATAACCGGATAGACTGGTGTGCTGTATACCCATCCATATGATGGATGCAGCTGGTCTCATAGCTGCTCGTGTAGGGACACTAGGGATACAGTACAGGTGCTCATTGGAGAATGAGTTCACTGATTGATCCGCTTACGGAATGCTGGATGGTTGATGATGCCTTATTGTCAGACAACGATTCCGTAGTCCTAGTGGTGTATCTGGTTCTTAGACTTGAGACACCAAGGATGTCCTGTATGAGTGCTCCACTCTTTGATACCAGACTTATAGGTTTGGCTGTTCCCAGATCTAGTACAGCTGGTCATTGGGAGTGGTAGTCGACCTTACGAGGGCTATTGAGTGTCGATAGAGGATCATCCACTCTCGGTATCATGAGAGGAATATCCCATGTGTTCTTGCTCAGACAAATCCCTGGCCAGGGTCATTCGGGTTGAGAGAGAAAGAGTTCTCCGGGAGAATCCGATTAGAGCGAGACTCGAGTAGAAACCGTATGGGTCTGACAGCACCATGCTCGATATACGGTCTCTGGGATATTAGATGGATGAGGGACTATAGGTACATGGTAACTGAGGACAGACAGGTCCAATGGATTGGATTCCCCTGTATCGTCTGGGGACTACGGCGTAGTGGCCTAGTACTTCCGTAGTCGATGAGTCGAGTGAATTATTACAGAGATAATAATTCACTTAGTTAGAAGGAGTTCTGACAGGTATGACTCACGGCCAGCTCGATATTGGGCCTAGAGGGTCACACACATATGGTAGGCATTGCGATGAGTAGAGGTTCGGATATGAGATATCCGACGGAGCCCTTGTCTTATTGGATGCAGATCCAATACCCACTAGGGAAAGGACCCATTAGGGTTTTGACACGGGATCTCTATAAATAGGAGGGATTCACAGCCTCATAGGCTAGAGTCTTTGCTTGCCCTTCCTATTCTCCTCTCCCTCTCCACCTCAGAGTAGGCCTGGAGTTTTGAGGAGCGTCGTCGCAACCCTGCTGTGTGGATCACCGCTAGAGAGGAGGACGCTTGACCTCCTTCACCCTCTCCTGAGGATCTGCAAGGAAACAGGGATATACGATCTCCCTAGGTAACACAATCTCTATACGCAGTTTTGTGTTTTTGCGGATTTTGCGCACCAATCTTCGCACGACGATGAACATCTTTTGGGAATCGGGGATTTTTGTTTTCTTGTTCTTCCGCTGCGCATATGATGTCGCCCCCCCCCTATGATTTCCCAACAGTATTTGCTTCTTTAATTCCTCTAGCTCGAGTGGTGCCATTCTGTAGGGAGGCTTAGATATTGGGGTTGTACTGGAGACCAGATCAATAGCAAATTCACCCTCTCTATCTAGAGGTAAACCAGACAAGTCATCTGGGAATACATCAGGGAATTCTTTGACCACTGAAATTTCATCTAGGTGGGTTTCCTGTTTTGAATGCTCCTTTACACACACCATATAACAAAAACAACCTTTCTGCATAAGACGATAAGCTTGAAGTGCAGATATCAAGCAAGGAGGCAAATCATGCTTAATGCCCTCAAAGAAAAATATAGGCTGATCTGGTATGCAGAAAGTAATTATTTTTTTGTAACAATCAATACTAGCGTGATGAGAAGATAACCAATCCATGCCAAGTATAACATCAAAACCTTGGATCTCTAGGAGAATCAAATCAGCAAAGAGTTCGTGGTCTCCAATAGAGATCAAACAAGATGGGTAAACCAAGTTTGTTGCCAATGAATCTCCAACAGCAGTTGTTACATATAACATATAATCTAGGGGTCTAGGTAGAATATCCAAGTGACAAGCAAAGTATTGTGAAACAAAAGATAGGTTGGAGCCGGGATCAAACAAAACTTTTGCATTTCTTTTAGAAACATGAAGAATACCTTCCACCACTGATTTAGAAGCTTTAGAATCTTGTTCAGTGATAGCGTACACTCTAGCATGGGCTGAGGGTCTAGGAGACAGTGGCTCTTTCTTCTTCCTCAAAGGGTAATCTTTTATTTGATGATCCAACTTTCCACAACCAAAACATGCTCCAGTCACCCGAAAACACTGACTTGTTTCATGATTTAATCCACATTTTGCACATGACTGAGTCCTCCGCAATGGTTTCCATTTCTCAAATCCAGATGTCTTAAACCTCTTGTTACTAGCTTCATATTCATTTTCTCTCCTGCTTTTGCTAGTAAATTTGTCCTTTTTGTTCTTGCCAATGATTTCTTGAATTTCCTCCATGTCTCGTTCAATTTTCAAAGCTCTTTCTACCGTATCTGCATATGTTTGTAGTTTTAAAGCTGACATTCAGCTTCTTATTGCTGGCCGTAATCCCCTTTCAAACCTTCTTGCTTTTCTAGATTCATCATCCGTCATATGTGTGGCAAACCTGGAGAGCTCAGTGAATTTAGATTCATACTTTGTAACCGTCATACTTCCCTAGATAAGATTCAAGAACTCCAATTCTTTTTGCTCTCTCATACAATCTGGAAAATATTTATCATTAAACTTTTCTTGGAATAACTTCCATGTCATTGGCTCATGTTTGATTTCAGACATCCTCTTAATCATTCTCCACCAGTGTTCAGCTTCTCCTTCCAGCATAAAGGTGGCAAGAAAAACCTTTCGATCATCAGGGTAATTTAAGGTATCAAATATTTTCTCTATCTGCATCATCCATCGTTCTGCCACCATTGGATCAGACTCACCACTAAAACTGGGAGGACTAAGCTTCTTAAACTGTTCAATTCCCAACCCCGTCTGGTTTGATGTTCCTGTTCCATCATTTCTTCCTTGTAGGACAGGTTGTTGTTTTTGTTGCATCACTTATGCCATAGTCTCCAAAGTCCGCATGATACCACTCAATTGATCAGCAGTAGATGCAACAGGAGAACCAAATGATCTCGTCATCCTTGCTTCCTAAAACATCAAAAGAACATTTTCTTTGATCAATCTCTAAATGATATCAATAAACCTCAAAAAAATAATATTCTTAGTGATTCTCAAATCATGCTCTGATACCACCTCTGTCACGCCCCTCCAAAATATCGACAATATTTAAAATTTTCATCATAACTAACCCAGGATCCAAACATACATTTGAGGTCACTAAGAAAACATTCAGATTAAAATTTCACCTCTATAGTGTTAGGATCGGAGCGGCACTAAGAGGGGGGGTGAATTAGTGCAGCGGATTAAAACTTCGATTTTAACAAAATCTTTCGTACGTTAAGAACGAAACTTGAGAAATTTAACTTGAAGGCGTATTCTTAAAGTTGCGCAGCAAGAGTAATAAGGAACTAAAGCAGTAAGAAGATTTGCAGTAATGTAAATGACAATAATAAAAAGCAAACCAGAGATTACGCCGATTTTTAGAGTGGTTCGGTCAAATGACCTACTCCACTTGCGAGGCCCCTCTTCGATGAGGCTCCCACCTTCCACTAGCAAGTCTCTTGAAATGGAAGGGTAAACACCCCTCTTACAACCTTTTACAAGCAGCTCAACCTCTTACAAATTTTCAATAAGAAAGAAGGAGGAGAACTCTCTAGCAAATTGAAAACAAGACTTGCTAAGACTTTTTAAGACTTTTCTCTCAATCAAAATGCTTCTCAAAAGTTGTAACCTCAGCTGAGATTTGAGGGGTATTTATAGGCCTCAAGAGGATTCAAATTTTGGGCTCCAAAATTTGAATTCTCTTAGGGTTCCCGGTGCTGGCGGTTCCACCGCCCAGCCAGGCGGTGCCACCGCCCAGCGCTCGGGTGCTGGACGGTGCAACCGCCCAGCCAAGGAGGTGTCACCGCCCAGCCAGGCGGTGCCACCGCCTGGCTCTCCAATTCATTTGTTTGGCTTAATTTTAGTCCAAACCAAATCTGACTTTGGGCCCAGTTGGCCCCTAACCAGGATATAGGATTATTTCTTAATCCTAATCCTAATTACAGGTGAACTACATAACACAAAAAAAACATCCTAAGCAAGTTTTTTTAACCGCGAACGTCGAGTCTTGTTCCGGCGAGCTTTCCGACGAACTTCTTCCGACGGACTCCCTGCAAGCTCCCAATCTTTATGATGACTTTAACGAGTAGCCGAGCCTTCTTGGTGATCTCCGCGAGCCTCCGACGATTTCTTCGGCGAACTTCCGACACGTTCCCGATTTCTTCTCGGATGGTTCCGGCAGCATCTCCGATGATTCTTCGGTCTCTTAAACGTCCATCGAGCTCGACTCCGGTATCCTTGCTTTATGTTTTCTGGTTATCGTAGTTAATCCTGCACACTTAACTCAATAATATGGATTAGATCAATTAACCCACCAATTGATTATATCATCAAAATCCGAGATTCAACAATCTCCCCCTTTTTGATGATGACAATCAATTGATGACGGAGTTAAACATAACTCCCCCTATCTATATGCCATATTATGAGAAGATAAAAAACACTTGAATTCCATCCTATTGGATTCAAGCATAACCCGATAAGTTCTAATCGTAGAACTTACCGTTATCCTCATTAAACAATAGTAAGTACGAAACTTCGATGAAAATCATAAGTTAAATGATACGGGACGAATTTTGCTACGACAGAAGATAAAGATTTTCAATATAAATTTCATGATATCAATCTTGTGATATTTTCAAGGATTTGCAAGTCATATAAGACATTCATATCACACAAGTTTTTGTAATTCATATTAGTCATGCTATCGTTCTGGTGTAAGTCATCACTTCTCCCCCTTTGTCATCAACAAAAAGAGACAAGCCAGCTAATTGATGATCATAGAAAAAGGTTTAGCATTTATCAAATTTCATCATTCAAATTTGCCAGAAATAGTTTATCCAAAAGACATCATCATCTATGCACATTAAGACAGTAGTTATCTAAAGGAAAGATCAGTTATCGTACAATCGATGACAAACATGAACTTGTTTTTAAAAGCAAACAGAACAGAATAAAAAGATACATCAATTTAATCCTTAGGAGGTAATCCACAGTGCTGATACATGATATCTATTTTTTCATTCATCTGTCGTAGTGTCTTCAAAATTTCAACTTGTTGATTCTGAATTTGTTCTTGCTGTGATTTGATCTGAGATAGCTCCGCCATAATGATATCTTCAGTGGAGGAAACAGGAGCTGAAGGTGCTGCTCCAAAGGGACTAGGAGGAGGAGATTCATTTCCCATAAGAATTGGTGTTTCGGGTTGTTCTATTTGTGTAGGAATTGGATCCGTCCTTCTAGGCTGCCTAACCCATATGCCATTGCTAAAAGTGCACCTAAGTTTTTTCAGCAGGTTTTTATTTATTATGTTATATCGATCATTTTGAATAGATTCTTCATCGGGTGGAATGCAAATGTCATAGGCATGAAGAATTCTAGTGATTAACCTCCCATATGGTAATATAGTATCTTTAGTCATAATTTCCTGCATGTGTTGGCGAATCAAGTACCCAAAACAATTATGCTGACCGGTCATAATCCAATACATGGTTCCTATATCTATTTGACTTACTTCGTCAAGATGAAATTGTTTGGGAAATATGATGCTTGTGATAATGTGATGAAGAATTTTAGAGTTGAAAGGCATTAAGTGTTCACAGCTCTTGGGTAGGAAGTCAAGGTTTGGATTTGCAAAAATTGTTTTCACGGCTTCGGAATAGGTTGCTCCTATTTTTTTGACGTCCCATTTACCTTTAAAATAACATCCCCTATCTTTTTCAGTTATGCCAATTAGCTCACAAATGGTGCTGTCAAGTATTCTAATGGGTGTTCCTAGAATGTAAGTGCTTAGGCTATCATTGTCTTCATATAGGTTGGCATAGAACAATCTCACTAACCGTGGATAGATTGGTTCATCTATTTGTAGTAGAGGTAGAGCTTCTAGGTGTGCAAACCACCTAATGGGTTCTAAGTCCTCTAGTTCATCCAAATCAACGTATTTTCCCTTATGGACACATCGTGTTTCAAATTTTGGAAAGCTAAGGGCTACCTCTTTTGATATAAAAAGGTCATGGTTATATGAATCTCCTTCAATCCTTATTCCTTTTGATCTCTTAGGAGCCATTTTCTAGACAACATGATGATGAAATTGTGAAAAATAAGCAAGAGAAAGAGAAAAGAAAAGAGGGATTTCAAGTGTTACCTCGTGGAGATTATGTTGAGAGATGGAAAGCTTGGACCACCAAGAATCCTTCTCCAATGTTTCTAAGAATTAGAATGAGGTTTAGAGGGAATGGGAGAGGGTTTTGAGAGGTCTTTCTTCGGGTTGGGGGCGGTGTCACCGCCTACCCTAACCCCTCGGGTTAAAAGGGTGACTCGGTCGGTGTCACCGCCAAACTGGTCGGTGTCACCGCTTGACGCCCGAGCGTCAGTCGATGCAACCGCCGGATTTGGCGGTGCCACCGCTGGCATCACGCGGAGGAAAGAAAGAAAGAAAAAAAAATTTTCTTCCTTCCTTTTGTTTAGCTTCTTCCCTCAAGATCATAATTTATACTTTAATGGATCATTTTGAATTGAAGAAGGAAGAATTCAAATTCATAAACGAAGGGAAAAGAACGAGTCCTTTTTGTGAAGTTCATTTTAGGGACAATTTAGCATGCCTAATTCCCTTCGTATGAATTCAAATTGGTCTTCATTCAAGGCTTTTGTAAATATATCTGCTAATTGATGCTTTGTGTCAATGAATTCTAGAACAACATCATTGTTAAGAACATGATTGCGTATGAAATGATGCCTAACGTCGATGTGCTTAGTTCTAGAGTGCTGAATTGGATTTTTAGTAAGGCATATGGCACTAGTATTATCGCATTTTATGGGAATATTTTTAAGGTGAATTCCATAGTCTTCTAATGTATTTTTCATCCAAATTACTTGTGCACAACATGCACTTGCAGCAATGTATTCGGCTTCCGCCGTAGATAGTGCGACTGAATTTTGTTTCTTGGAAGTCCAAGAAACAAGTGCATGTCCTAAAAATTGGCATGTTCCGGATGTACTTTTTCTATCTATCCTGCATCCGCCAAAATCGGCATCTGCATAAGCTATTAGATCGAATTTTTCAGATTTTGGATACCACAATCCTAAATTTGGAGTTCCTTTAAGATATATAAATATTCTTTTAACACTCTTAAGATGACATAATTTAGGATTAGATTGAAACCTAGCGCAAAGTCCTACACTAAACATAATATCCGGTCTAGTCGCAGTGAGGTAGAGTAGACTACCTATCATTCCCCTATATGTTTTTTGATCGAAACTTTCACCATTTTCATCCATATCTAACTTAGTCGCAGTACTCATAGGGGTGTTTATTGCTTTTGAACTATCCATGTTAAATCGTTTTAACAATTCTAATGTATATTTGGATTGGTTAAGAAATATACCATCACTAAGTTGTTTGATTTGTAATCCCAAAAAGAAAGTTAATTCACCCATTAAACTCATTTCAAATTCAAGACTCATACATTTGGCAAATGATTCACATAGTGATTCATCCGAAGAGCCAAACACAATATCGTCAACATAAATTTGCACAATAAGAAAATTATTTTCAAAATGTTTAATAAACAATGTAGTATCAACCTTGCCTTTGGTAAAATTATTTAAAATAAGAAAGGAACTAAGCCTTTCATACCAAGCTCTAGGAGCTTGTTTTAAGCCATAGAGAGCTTTAGTCAATTTGAATACATGATTAGGAAGAAGAGAATTTTCAAATCCAGGAGGTTGTTCGACAAATACTTCTTCGGAAATAAAGCCATTCAAGAAAGCACTTTTAACATCCATTTGAAATAGTTTAAAATTATTACTACTAGCATAGGCAAGGAGCATCCTTATGGCTTCTAATCGAGCCACGGGAGCGAAGGTTTCTTCGTAATCGATACATTCTTCTTGGTTGAAACCTTTGGCCACTAATCTAGCCTTGTTTCTAACCACGATACCATTTTCGTCTTGCTTGTTTCTAAAGACCCACTTAGTACCTATGACTAAGTGGTCACTTGGTCTAGGAACAAGCTTCCATACCTCATTCCTCTCAAATTGGTTCAATTCTTCTTGCATTGCAATGATCCAAAAATCATCTTTTAAGGCTTCGTCAATGCATTTAGGTTCAATTTGAGAAAGGAAAGCGGCGTTAGCACAGAAATTTTTGAAAGAAGAACGAGTTTGAACCCCTTTTGATGTATCTCCTATAATTTGCTCTTTTGGATGAGCATCTATATACTTCCATTCTTTTGGTAAAGAAATTTCGGAAGAAGATGCATTCAAATGGCTATTTTGAGGAGAGGGTTCATTTAAATTCAAATTATCAAAACCAAGATCATCATCAAAATCATTTTTCTTTAAATAAAAAATTTCATTAAAAACTACATGAATAGACTCTTCAATTACTAAAGTTCTTTTATTAAAAACCCGAAAAGCTTTAGAAATGGAAGAGTAACCAAGAAAGATGCCTTCATCGGATTTAGCATCAAATTTTCCTAAAGCATCCCTTTCATTTAAAATAAAGCATTTACAACCAAAAACTTTAAAATAGGAGATGTTTGGTTTTTTGTTATTCCATAATTCATAGGGAGTTTTGGATAAGGATGGTCTTATTAGAACTCTATTCATGATGTAGCAAGCCGTATTTACGGCTTCGGCCCAAAAGTACTTAGGTAAACTATGTTCATTCAACATAGTTCTTGCCATTTTTTGTAGGTTTCTATTTTTCCTTTCAACTACTCCATTTTGTTGAGGATTTCTTGGAGTTGAGAAGTTGTGATTGTACCCATTACTTTCGCAAAAATTTTGAAAGTCACGATTTTGGAATTCACCACCGTGATCACTCCGAATTAATGAAATCATGAAGCCTTTTTCGTTTTGAGTGAGTTTACAAAATTTAGAGAAACACTTGAAGCAATCACTTTTGTGAGCTAAGAAATAGGTCCAAGTGTATCTCGAGTAGTCATCCACAATCACAAAAGCATATTTGCTTCCACCTAGACTTGTTGTATCAATTGGTCCAAATAAGTCCAAATGGATCAACTGTAATGGTCTAGTAGTGCTAATTTGATTTTTTGGTTTGAAGCTTGTTTTTATTTGTTTGCCTAGTTGACATGCATCGCATACTTTGTCCTTAATAAACTTTATATTTGGAATTCCTCGTACTAATTCTTGAGATGAGATCTTAGATATTGTTTTCATGCTTGCATGGCCTAATCTCCTATGCCAAAGCCAAGCATCATCATTTACGGCGGAGAAGCACATTTCATTACTTAGTTCATCAAGATTGATGGTATAGACATTATTTTGTTTTAAAGCAATCATAGTCATGTTATGATTTGGTTTTTCAATAATGCACATATTTGATTCAAATCTAACGATGTAACCTTTATCGCATAGTTGACTAATACTCAAGAGATTATATTTCAATCCATCAACTAGTAAGACATCATCAATGGAAAAATTAAATTTGTTACCAATAGTTCCCTTGCCAATGATTTTGCCCTTGTTGTTGTCTCCGAAGGTAACGTACCCTTCTTTTTTGCTAGTGAGCATAGAGAAATGAGATGGATCTCCAGTCATATATCTTGAGCATCCACTATCGAGATACCATCTCTTGCTCCTAGCTTGTGGGTTTGTCTACAAAAGAGGATGATTTTTAGGTACCCATTTGATTTTGGGTGCCTCAAAAATTGACCCACTAACTTTGTTATTTATGATTGAATTCTTTATAGTTCCTTTAGGAACCCATATTAATTTTTGTGAACTAATTTTCCTAAATGGGCATTTGTAGGCAATATGTCCGGATTTACAACAAAAGTTGCATTTCATATAAGAGGAAACATGTAATGTAGGTCCTTTTATGAAAGTGGTAGGATTTTGATGTAATCCTTTTACAAATCCAATTCTATTTCTATTTGCGATGTGACCCTTGTGTGCAAGGATCATATCTAATCCTTTGCTACCAACCTTAAACTTGTTTAAGGTTTCCTTAAGAAGCAAATTTTTATTTTTTATTGCTTCTAAGTGCTCACACTTAGAGCATGGAGGAGTTTGAAGACTATCAAACTTATCTTGTAGCAAAGCATGCTCTTTCTTTAAGATACTTAACTTCTTGCTAACAGTTCTACATTCATCAAATAATTCATGAAAAGCGATAGATAGTTCTTCAAAAGATAAGTCTTCATTAAATAAATCACATACCTCTTCTCCTAACGCCATTAGCGCGTAATGAGCAACTTGCTCGGTGTTGGACTCCTCTTCTTCGGATGCGCTTGAATCATCCCACGTTGCCTTGAATGCCTTCTTCTTTGATGTTCTTTTTTTGGCTTGAGGATAATCGTTCTTATAGTGTTCCGGTTTTTTGCATTCATAGCAAATCACTTGGTCCTTCTTTTGTTCAAATTTATTTTTTGTATTATTTTTAAATCTGTTCTTTCTTAAATATTTTTTAAACTTTTGAGTCAAAAGTGCAATGTCATTGTCACTGTCCTAATCACTTGATGTTCCTTTCAAGTGGTCTTCTTGTGATTTGAGTGCCATATCCTTCCTGTTCTTTAGAAGGGGGTTCTCGAGTTCGTCATGAGCTTGACATGTCATTTCGTAGGTCATTAGAGACCCAATGAGTTCTTCAAGAGGGAATGCTTTAAGGTCTTTGGCCTCTTGAATGGCCATAACTTTTGGATCCCAACTTTTAGGGAGGGATCTTAAGATTTTAGTTACTAGTTCAAAGTTAGTAAAATCTTTACCAAGAGCTTTGAGTCCATTGATGACATCCGTAAACCGGGTGTACATGTCTCCGATAGACTCACTTGGTTTCATTCGGAAAAGTTCGTAAGAGTGCACAAGGATGTTGATTTTGGACTCTTTCACTCGGCTAGTGCCTTCATGAGTGACCTCAAGAGTTCTCCAAATATCAAAAGCCGAATCACACATTGAAACACGATTAAATTCGTTTTTGTCTAGTGCACAAAACAAGGCATTCATAGCCTTTGCATTTAAAGCAAAAACCTTCTTCTCCGATTCATCCCATACGCTCATCGGAAGAGAAGATTTTTGAAATCCATTCTCGACAATAGACCAAAGCTCAAAGTCCATAGAAATGAGGAAGATTCTCATGCGAGTCTTCCAATATGTGTAATCCGAACCATTAAAAAAAGGTGGTCGTGCAATAGAATGGCCCTCTTGCATGCCGGAGTAAGCCATCTCTCTTGGGTATTAAACCAAATATGAGAGATAACCTTGCTCTGATACCACTTGTTAGGATCGGAGCGGCACTAAGAGGGGGGGTGAATTAGTGCAGCGGATTAAAACTTCGATTTTAACAAAATCTTTCGTACGTTAAGAACGAAACTTGAGAAATTTAACTTGAAGGCGTATTCTTAAAGTTGCACAGCAAGAGTAATAAGGAACTAAAGCAGTAAGAAGATTTGCAGTAATGTAAATGACAATAATAAAAAGCAAACCAGAGATTACGCCGATTTTTAGAGTGGTTCGGTCAAATGACCTACTCCACTTGCGAGGCCCCTCTTCGATGAGGCTCCCACCTTCCACTAGCAAGTCTCTTGAAATGGAAGGGTAAACACCCCTCTTACAACCTTTTACAAGCAGCTCAACCTCTTACAAATTTTCAATAAGAAAGAAGGAGGAGAACTCTCTAGCAAATTGAAAACAAGACTTGCTAAGACTTTCTAAGACTTTTCTCTCAATCAAAATGCTTCTCAAAAGTTGTAACCTCAGCTGAGATTTGAGGGGTATTTATAGGCCTCAAGAGGATTCAAATTTTGGGCTCCAAAATTTGAATTCTCTTAGGGTTCCCGGTGCTGGCGGTTCCACCGCCCAGCCAGGCGGTGCCACCGCCCAGCGCTCGGGTGCTGGACGGTGCAACCGCCCAGCCAAGGAGGTGTCACCGCCCAGCCAGGCGGTGCCACCGCCTGGCTCTCCAATTCATTTGTTTGGCTTAATTTTAGCCCAAACCAAATCTGACTTTGGGCCCAGTTGGCCCCTAACCAGGATATAGGATTATTTCTTAATCCTAATCCTAATTACAGGTGAACTACATAACACAAAAAAAACATCCTAAGCAAGTTTTTTTAACCGCGAACGTCGAGTCTTGTTCCGGCGAGCTTTCCGACGAACTTCTTCCGACGGACTCCCTGCAAGCTCCCAATCTTTGTGATGACTTTAACGAGTAGCCGAGCCTTCTTGGTGATCTCCGCGAGCCTCCGACGATTTCTTCGGCGAACTTCCGACACGTTCCCGATTTCTTCTCGGATGGTTCCGGCAGCATCTCCGATGATTCTTCAGTCTCTTAAACGTCCATCGAGCTCGACTCCGGTATCCTTGCTTTATGTTTTCTGGTTATCGTAGTTAATCCTGCACACTTAACTCAATAATATGGATTAGATCAATTAACCCACCAATTGATTATATCATCAAAATCCGAGATTCAACATATAGACTACAAATTCATAACCCTGTGCAATTCATAAACATACCACACATCACTCGATAATTCATACAATCTGAACTCAACTTGTCAAAATAATAACCACAACATAAATTCACAAGTGGGGAAGTCTATGCAGTCGCCAAACCAACGATTACCATAAGATCGTATCATTACATGAATTTAACTTAACATTCCAAAATCCTATACATGAGGGATCCTTTATCTTACACAAAATTCACAGGTTTAGATTCATCGTCACATTTCATAAGATGCAGAGTATCTTATACAACAAAAACATATATGCTAACAAACATCTGCCCAAAATCTTTTAAACTTTCCACTGCCTCAACCCAATCTTAACATTTAAGCAAGCGATACGCTATCCTGAAAAATTTATCAACAAACGGGGTGAGCATAAAGAGCTCAGCAAGTGACTAACATATTCATATCAAAATAGTACAATTTCCAAAGAGATACAGTTTCAAAATACAAGGCAGAATATACGATTTCGTAGACATAATATCATTAGGAGCAGAAACACAATTGTCCTTTCAATCTTACATATTTGGTTCCTGACAGATGGGGCATAGAGTGATTGGAGCATATCAGAAACAAAAGAAACATATCGGAGCTTATCAATGGCATATAAAATGTTCCGAAGCATATCAACGACATATGAAACATTTCAAAGCAAAATCATCAGTGAATGAAGCATTTCAGAGCATATCAAAAACAAATATCGTACAGAAGCTCAAACATCGTCCTTGACGTTGCAATCATATCATTCTTATCCAGAGCATGAACCGAAACAACTCACCAAAACTCTGGATGTCATATCAAACATATAGAAGGTGTAGTGGGATCTCAGTCAGAATGTGATTCATCCATTTCTGAATGACCACCTGACAAAAGTCTCCCACGTCTGGGAGCTCCATCCACCCACGTCTAGGTGAAGTCAGAGGGGGCCGGCAGAGCATCGTAGGCTCTAAGCACATACCCTTTACCATTTCTGGCAAAGGTCCAGAATATCCCACAGAGCGGGACCCCACAGAGCGGGCAATAAGCGCATACCCTTTACCATTTCTGGCAAAGGTCTAGACAATCCCACACACCAGAGTATAATAGGGCAATTTTAACAATAAGTAGCATATATCGGAAGCACACGCGGAATAACAAAACGTGCATGTGCCTTTTCGAGACAATACGAAACAAAGAACAAATCTCTCACAAATGTATTCAGATTTGGAATGAAATGAAAACAAGAGTGTACAGGGATTCCAAGCAATCATATTTAGCTCAATTCCAATAAGAAGGTTAGACGAATTCAAATATCCAAAGGAATGGAACAGAATACGCGAAATCGACCAAAGCTCGATTTCGGACAGAATTCCAATGGCACATCAAACAAATATTTCAGAATATCAATTATGCTCCAATACCCATAAGAAAGCTATGGTCGAACCATATATCAATCTATATTCTGATGGAACAAATTTCATATGAAACAGGGTTCCCAACACGGAGTTACCTTTGATTTGGTAACCCAAGGTCAAAAACACAATCACTGTTTTGCAGAATTTATAGGGTCGGATTCAATAGATAATAGGGTAGGCAATTGAATTCAAAAATTTTCAAACTATATGTCAAAAGAAAGATTTTCAAGTCTAGTTTCAAATAAAATCAGTTTGGTACAAATCAGAATTTTCAACAGGGAGTTATAGGCATTTTAGTATCGATAGGTCAGAAATCTTGAACCCTATTTTACAGCGTCTATAGGCTCATTTGAAACAGATGTTTGGGTAAGTATTCGGTGTCCAAAATCTACAAAATCAGTGTCAAAAGGAAGATAAAAGAGTCTAATTTCAAACAAAATAGTTCCTGCCCGAATTCACATTTTGTAATAAAACTTATAGCTGAAACAGTGTATAGGGGTCAGTTTACCGAAAAAACTTTAGAATCCATGGTTCTATGTCCAAAGAGAGACATATCAGTTTCTAAATAGAAATCCTTCAATTTATTTTGAATCAACATAAAAACAGAGACTAAAAATTCTGTAGGATGGGGTTAGAACACTTGCCTTTGAGAATTTTGACCCGAAGTGAAAAGATTAAAGCAAGAACCCTAAAAACCCCAATTTTTTTCTTCTTCTTCTTCTTCTTTCTTTCTTTCCCTGATCACCCACGAGCTGCCTTCTCTGCTTCCTTAAGAACGAAGGTAGAGAGGCTTAAACGGTGGAATTTGTCATTTTGTGCGTTTTGTAGTTTAGTCCTTGTTTTTATCATATTCACGATTAGGTCCTTAGGGTTTACATATAGGTCCTTAGATTCTTTTTTTTTTTTTTTTTTGAACAGATCTCCCAAATCTTACAAATAAGTTACCTCTGATTCATACTCTATTTATTTTGTCAATTTAAAATAAATGCTTACATTATCACCAGAAATTTATACGAAAATTCGGAAATGAGGGGTGTTACAATACCTACTTTCTGAGGAGGAGAAGGGGAGAGGAGAATAGGAGGTAGCAATAAAAAAACCTCTAGCCTATGAGTCTTTGGTTCTCTCCTATTTATAGAGGTCTCCTATCTACTTAAGCCAAATGGATCTTGCTCTATTAGGTATTGAATCTTCATCCAACTATCTAGGTCTCTTAGACTAGTGGATCTCTATCAAATAATCTCTCATTGGCTCTTAATGGATCTCATCTATAAGATCTAATAATTTAAAGGCTTATTGGATATCCAATAAGATATGGGCTCCAACAAATATGTCATATCTAAACCTCTACTCGTTGTAACACTTATCATATATATGATCCTCTAGACCCAATATCGAGCTAGCCGTAATTCACTCGACTCATCGATTGTGGACGTACTAAGCCACTACGCCGTAGCCCATAGATGATATAGGAGAATCCAATCCTTTCGACCTATCTATTCTTAGTTATCGTGTACCTATAGTCCCTCATCCATCTAATATCCCAAAGATCGTATACCTGGCATAGTGCTGTCAGACTCATACGGTTTCTACTCGAGTCTCGCTCTAATCGGATTCTCCCGAAGAACTCTTTCTCTCTTAATCCGAATGACCATAGCTAAGGATTTGTCTGAGCAAGAATATATGAGATATTTATCTTATAACACCGAGAGCAGATGATTCTATATTGATACTCAATAGCTCTCGTAAGGTTGACTACCACTCTCGATGACCGATTGTGCTAGATCTGTAACATCCAAACCTATAAGTTTGGTATCAAAAAGTGGAGTACTCATACAGGACATTCTTGGTGTCTCAAGTCTAAGGACCAAGTACACCACTAGGACAACGGAATCACTGTCTAACAATGAGGTATCATTAACCATCCAACATTCCGTGAGCGAATTAATTAGTGAACTCATTCTCCAATGAGTACCTGCACTGTAGCTCTAGTATCTCCACACGAGCAGTTGTGAGACTAGCTGTCTCCATTATATAGACGGGTATACAACACACTAGTTTATCTGGTTATCTCGATGTCCCTCTCGAGTAACATATGACTATAATTATTTAGAATTTGTGTTTAAAAGTGAATCAGTCTCATTATCGTGATCTCATCACGATCTGATTCTCATTGCATAGATCCACGTACATCACAATATATATATGCATATATGTAACAAGTAATATAAAATGATAAAATATCAAATAATATAATAAGCAAAAAGAGTACGTGTTATGTCACATGTGCCATCACTAACATGATTGACTTGCAGGGCACCTATGACTAGCACTAAACAACTAGCACGTGGAAGCACCAAGTGACACCACATTAGCCTGATGTTAAACCATCACTACAAATGTCAAGAACCAGATCTTGTTAGGTTTTGTGCAATAATAAAGATTTTATAGAAAGACGATGATGATACCTTGCACTTGCAAATAGTGGCCATAGAGAACTTTCTCACATAAGGAACCACACATGCGGGAAATCATGCCTAACACGTGCAATATACTTGACCCAAAGCATAGTTCAATGATGCATGTGGCTGAATCAGCCATAGCGCACCTCAACGACACATGCAATTGACTCAGCCCAAAGCATGCCATGATAATGCATATAGTTGAATCGGCCCATAGTGCACCTCAACATTTTTAGTAAACTCAAGCTCATACTTAACACCCCGATGCCATGTAGCAAGATAGACAGGGTGAAATAGAGGCTTAGAGAAGCTTCATGTATATTCCTGATCAGTCTCTATTTATGATATTCTTATGATAACACATAGGTATTAGATGCCGGTAGTGCTTATCATATTTATAATTTATTGCAGGTTCTGTCTGGTGGAACTATTATTGCATTGGATGCATGCTATTTTATTCCTTCTATTATCAAAAATATTATTTTTATTTCAATTTTGATAATTAGTAGATATAAATTAGTTTTTGAGAACAATGGTTGTTTAATATTATTAGATGATAAGATCATCACAAGAGAAACATTGCATAATAGTTTGTTTATACTAGACACTGCTCAACATATCATGAATATAAATGAGTTTAAGAGGAAACAAGATGAGGTGAATAATACATACCTGTGGCATTGTAGGTTAGGTCATATCCATGATCGAATGATTCAAAAGTTACTAAAGAATGTATATCTAGATCCATTTGACTATGAGTCATATGCAACTTGTGAGCTTTGCCTTTATGAAAAATTGATCAACTCTCCATTTAGTGGAACTAGAGATAGAGCTATTAAGCTGTTAGAACTCATACATATGTATGTGGTCCTATGTCAACTTATGCCAAAAGAGGTTACTCTCACTTCATTACCTTTACTGATGATTTCTCAAGGTATGAACATGTGTACTTGATGAAGCATAAGTCCAAGACTTTTGAGAAATTTAAAGAACCTCGTGGTTGACATTTTAGCACTATGCAATTGATACTTGGATGTCACATGGTCGACATCTCGATGCCTCATGGCTAACACCTCTACGTCATATGATCGACACCTTGGTGCCATATGACCGACACCTCATTGCCACATGCTCAACCTCTATGCACGTGGCAAAGTGAGTTGGATGTTATCACAGGTGCACTTGGGGGACATATTTGAAATGTGCTTGATAATTTTTTTTCAAATCACATTTGATGTGGATGTTGCATTGTAAATGCTTAATTAATGATGCTAGTACTATTAGCATTTTTACATTTGCAAGATGTTAAGAAAGTGTTTTAGATTTTTCAAAGTACCCTATGACATTCTCCAAAATCACAAGATTACTATTAATAATCGAAACCTATCCCTAATGTCAATGACTCCTCTCCAATGTCTTTTGCAAGTTGAAAATTTTATTTATTTATTTTAATGATTATTTGACATTCATTTATATGATTATATTTTTATTTATTATATCTAGATCCTACAAATTTTTTTTGGTAAGATTACATATATTTATTTATTTTAATCAAAAATATTTATTTACTTTTGAATAAATATTTAAAATACTAGAAAGGTAAATTTATCACATAATATTCATGAACTTTTGAAATTGAATTTTATCAAACAATACTTATGTTAATACACATTTAAAGTGTAATTTTTATCTACTATTTAACAAACATTTAAAGCATTCCACAATTGCACATTCACTCAAACTTCTTTATCCAAATGTACATTAAAAATATAAATGTATTTCCAAATGCATATGTCCTGAGTTCACTGCACCATGATTGTCATTAAGTTAGAAAGAAGAGCATTACCTTCTTCATAACTAGCATTACATTTGAAACCCTACTATAAAAGGGCTATTTAGGTGTGTTTCAAGACATAGACCTTTTTTCTATTAAAAAGTCTAGTTGAATCTCCCAAATCTCTTACTGATTTAAGTTTCAGAGGAGCATTGTTGAGAGCACCTCGACGTAACCTTATGTCTCGATGTGATTTGGATGTACAAGTGGATAAATCAATCAACAACATCTTGGAATAAAATATGGAGAACGATCTCAATTGACTTCTAATCAATATTCAACTCAAACAATCAAAATCTTACTTAACACTACTATATTATACCTATAATAAATTTAAACATTAAATGGTAATATAAAATTTTCAAGTTAACTTAATCTTAATCTATTTTACTAATCAATTCCACTCTAGTCTAGCGGGTTACTATACTTTATAATTGGCTATTCGTTTCAGTTGATCCACATAATGTAGTGAGATTCGATTAAATCAAACAATCAATTGAATTACGAACCAAACTTAAGTAGTAAAATTGGGTATCTTGAAGTCCAAACAAGACCAATGTACCTAATTTACCTAACCGGGTTTGTTAAGCCAATTGAGTATCCGAATGTCCGACCCGTTATCATCCTCATTATTGGCAACTCAACCATCAACAAACCAAATAAGGCTATTTCCTTGAATAGATCAACAAAGCAACTGAAGCAAAGAGCGAAAACCAAATTGAATTCACAACCAACAGCAAAATGGAGGCCTTCTATTTGCTGCAAACTTGTTGTTTGGCTACAACACCTCTCAACCATTACAGCCACGGATAGTCGGCGTTGCAGATAACGCTATAAATGAAGCATTACTTTTCACTGTACATCCACTTGCTTCCTTTCATTTTCCTCCTCCTCCAACCATTGCATTCTCCTTCTGCCTCTCGACATGGAGCCTCTCACCATACTCGCATGCACCGGTGGTGTGATCGGGCAGATTATTGTCGTCGTCCTCCGTTTCAAGCCCGTCTTCGACTTTGCATCACGGCTCATCGACTGCCTTCAGAACCCGCGCCCTCCGCCTCCGCAGGCTATCACCACTGAAGCCATCATGGATGCCGTGCATGAGCTTTGTGGCTCTAAGGATTGAGGTCTTGGAAGGATTAATGGCCACCACAGCTCCAAGAAATGGATCAAAGTAGTTTCAGATACTTGGAAGAAAGACCAAGAAATGGATCAAAGTGTATTATTTACTTTTTCTTCGTACATGATTAGGTTGTTAGAATTTGTGCCAAGCAAATGTCCTTGAACTGTTACCATCAATGTACGATTGCTGGTGTGTTCTTTCTATTGAGAAGAATGGACTATCAAGTTGTCTCTTTGGCCATACCTTCACGATGGCCACAATTTCGAGTCAGCCACATCCTCAAGTCGGTCTCAATGTCACGTTGGCCTTGCCTTCAAATCGGTCGTCCTCATAACAGTGGCACCCTCCTTCAAGTGCACGCCCTCAAGTCAACCCCGTCTCTACTAAGTCTCGCTACCCAACTTGTCCTCTTGCGTCACATGACCATACTTCTCATGTGCCTCTAATCTACTGCTCGACTTGGTCAAGACAATGATGGCAACAATAATACAAGTCTAAGGAGCAACTACAACTTAGTGTCAAGTAAAAAGAAAAAGCTTGCCCGACTTGAGCAAGTTGGAAATCATCGAGAATCATAAGGTATGGCCGCATCCAACCTTGATCTGGCATGCTGCTCCCCCACAATAGCTCTCTAGTATCGTCCTCATCTCGCCCTTCTCCCATTTTATCCTTCTTCTTTTTTTCCTATCTATCTATGCGCATCAATCTTTGCACGATAACAAACATCTTTTTGGAAAATTGAGGATTTTGTTTTCTTGTTCTTCCACTACGCATGTGATGTTGCCCCAAGATTTCCCAACACTTCCTAGATACATTCATGTCATCACAAGTACCACTACAGCGTAGGTGTTCACTTAATAGCCTTAGACCTTCATATCCACGAGTGCTAGCTAACCACCTCCTCGTTCCTATTGACATGTTCCTGAATCTCACCCACTAAATGCAAGCACTAGCCGGTGTAGTACAAGCAGTCACCTCGCTCTTGTCATGGTCAGGTTGATACGTGACACTACCACCTCAGCCACCGACGATAGTTCCATAGCCACCGATGTCAACATCTGTCGGCATCCTCACAGTTGACGAATCACTAGACCCCTCAAGTATCCATGACCTATCGAACCATCAGTGGAGAGGGCTTCCCACTCTCCAACTATAAAATTCTATAGGCTACTCGACCGACTCAATGGCTAATTCCTAAAGGATCCAATTACAACAAATAGATTAGTGCCTAGAAGAAATGCATCGTGACTTCCAGTAATCTAGGGGCAAGGGGTAGATCAATTCCACGCCAGGTTAGTCCTCATTCACTCAGAACATATAAGAGAAGCTGAGCCCCATAAATTTTCATCTCTCATCATTGGAAACCTTTGACGACGCTATAGGCCTAGTGTAGCATATCACTACCTTCTGGACATAAATGTCGTTGTATAACACTTTGGACGCTTTAATGTGTCACGCCTTTCTAACCACCTTAAGGGGTTTGGCAAGAGAATGGTATGCTAATCTAAAGCCACTTTTTTTTAGTTTCTTTGCCTAACTAGTGAAGGAGTTCGATCTCTACTTCCTCGGCCACATATGTCCAAAGCCCATGACAACAATCCCTCTAGGCTTAAGATAATGAGAGGAGGAGACACTGACAAAATTCGTTAATCGATTCACCAATAAGATTCGAGACATAAACAATGTCCACCTCTCACTTATGATTTAGTCCTTCATGATGAGACTAAAGCTCTCCCGCCTCTTTTGGTTGTTGGTAGAAAGTATACCGACAACAGTGCTTAAAATATTTCAAAGAATTAATCGATATATTGTCGTTGATGCAATGGTCTCAAACAAACATGAGAAACTCTACAAAAGACCGAGACAAGAGCAATCACAATCCATCCCCACCCCAAGATCATCATAGCGGAGGAGAGGTGAACAACCTGGCTTACCTTGCCTAAGGTATGAACTAACCCCCTTGAACTTGACTAGGATGAAAGTTTTCTTGGGGATGAGGGAAAGAGGCTTGCCAAGAGACCCCCGACCAACGAGAACTCCACTTAAAAGAGAAACAAATCTAGATATTACCACTTTCATCGTGATTACAGTAATGATATGGAGTATTATTATGACCTGAAGGAATATATCGAGGAACTCATATAATAAGCATACCTCAAGGGGCTCATCCAAAGATGTCGAGAGCCATCACTTCGACCTCAAGAGCGATTGAAAGATATATATATACATCATCATCGGTGACCTAGCCTCAGGAGGAGATAGCACCTTGAGTCACAAAGCTTATGCCCAAGTCATCATTGGCAAGCCTTCCAGAACTAAAGGTGAACAACAAATAACTTTCAGAGAAGATGAGACAGAATACCTCGACCAAAACCATAATGATGCTTTGGTGGTCTCCGTAAATATGATTAACGTCTAGTAAAGAGGGTCATGATCAACATAGCTACACTTTACCGAGACATTAGCCAAGAGCCCAAGTTTTTTAAAAATAGAGGATGTCGGTAGAGCTACCTCATGGCTGTATCTTTACTTAAGAAGGTTTGATTTGAGACACCACTTATAGACCTAAGAGATTTTACAAAATCCCTTTCGAACTTGGAACTGATGGAATCATTGATCGAAACACCCCTAGATAAGGCTCGCCCTAATCGAACAATGAAGATAGGCTTAATGTTGCCCGACAAGAAGAGAGTATAACTTATAAGTTTTCTCAAGAAAAACACCGAGGTGTTCGCATAATCACCAAAGGACATGTTAGGAATTGATTTGAATGTGGCTCAAAATCATTTGAATGTCTCTCTAGGAGCTCGACCTATCAAAGAGAGGCCCCTCAAATTTACCCCCGAATACTAATAAGTTATTAGCAATAAAATCGACAAACTACTGGGGACAAGTTTTATTGCTGAGGTGCAATACCCATAGTGGCTCACCAATATTATACTTATTAAGATATCAAATAAAAACTAGAAGATATGTGTCAACTATATCGATCTCAACAAAGCATGTCCAAAAGATAATTATCCACTCCCGCGGGTGGACCAACTAGTTTTACACCCCTTGGAGCATGAGCTCTTCACCTTCATGGATGTATTTTCAAGGTACAACCAGAAAAGAATGACACCAGAAGATCAAAAACATGCCTCCCTCACCACTGACCGAGGGATATATTACTAGTAAGTCATGTCATTCGGGCTGAAGAATGTATGAGCAATATACCGAAGGATAGTGAACAAGATCTTCAAGCACTAGATCGAGACGAATGTTGAAATATATGTAAATAATATGATAGTCAAAAGCAAAATGATCAACAAGACTTGACAGAGACATTTCAAATTCTCAAAAGATACAACATATGTCTCCAAATGTGCTTTTGGGGTTAGTTTAGAAAAATTCTTAGGATTCATCATGCATCAAAAATGGATAGACACAAACCTTGAAAATGTATAAGTTATACTATAAATGTATGTTGGGAAATCTTGGGGGAGACATCACATGCGCAGCGGAAGAACAAGAAAACAAAATCCCCGATTCCCAAAGAGATGTTCGTCGTCGTGCGAAGATTGGTGCGCAAAATCTGCGAAACTTAAAACTGCATATAGAGTAGATTGTGTTACCTAGGGAGATCATATATCCTTATTTCCTTACAGATCCTTAGGAGAGAGTGAAGGAGATCAAGCATCCTCCTCTCTAGCGGTGATCCACACAGCAGGGCTGCGACGACGCTCCTCAAAACTCCAGGCCAGCTCTGAGGTGGAGAGGGAGAGGAGAATAGGAGAGGCAATCAAAGTCTCTAGCCTATGAGGCTCTGAATCTCTCCTATTTATAGAGGTTCCCTGTCAAACCCTAATGGATCCTGGCTTAGTGGGTATTGGATCTACATCCAATAACCCAAGCCTTTTATATTAGTGGATCTCTATCCAATAATCTCTCATGGGCTATTATTGGATCTCGTCCATGGGATCCAATAATTCAGGGGGTTTATTGGATATCCAATAAGACAAGGGCTCCGTCGGATATCTTATATCCGAACCTCTACTCATCACAATGCCTACCATATATGTGTGACTCTCTAGGCCCAATATCAAGCTGGCCGTGAGTCAAATCTGTCAGAACTCCTTCTAACTCAGTGAATTATTATCTCTGTAATAATTCACTCGACTCATCGACTACGGAAGTACTAGGCAACTATGTCGTAGTCCCCAGACGATACAGGGGAACCCAATCCATTAGACCTGTCTGTCCTCAGTTACCGTTTACCTATAGTCCCTCATCCATCTAATATCCCAGAGACCGTATATCGAGCATGGTGCTGTCAGACCCATACAGTTTCTACTCGAGTCTCGCTCTAATTGGATTCTTTCGGAGAACTCTTTCTCTCTCAACCCGAATGACCCTAGCTAGGGATTTGTCTGAGCAAGAACACATAGGATATTCCTCTCATGACGCCGAGAGTGGATGATCCTCTATTGACACTCAATAGCCCTCATAAGGTCGACTACCACTCCCAATAACCAACTATACTAGATCTGATAACCAAACCTATAAGTCTAGTATCAAAGAGTGGAGCACTCATATAGGACATCCTTGGTGTCTCAAGTCTAAGGACCAGATACACCACTAGGACTACGGAATCGTTGTATGATAATAAGGCATCATCAACCATCCAGCATTCTGTAAGCGGATCAATTAGTGAACTCATTCTCCAATGAGCACCTATACTATATCCCTAGTGTCCCTACACGAGCAGCTATGAGACTAGCTGCATCCATCATATGGACGGGTATACAGCACACCAGTCTGTCCGGTTATCACGATGTCCCTCTCGAGTAACCTATGACCGGGATTATTTAGGATCTGTGTTTAAAGGTGAATCGATCTCATTATCGTGATTTCATCACGATCCGATTCCCATTGCACAAATCCAAGGACATCACAATATATATATGCATATATGCAATACTTATAAAGTGATATACGCCAAAATATAATAAGCAAAAAGATTCTGTATCAAGTCACACGTGCCACCACTAACATGATTGGCTTGGTGGACACCTATGACTAGCAATCTCCCACTTGACCTAAAGCCAATCACCTATGTGTCTGATCCCCATCAGACCCCTGTGACGCTCAAAGATAATATAAGATAACGGCTTTGTTAGTGGATCTGCAATGTTATCTTCAGATGGAACTCTTTCCACTACTACATCTCATCGGGTTATGATCTCTTTGATAAGCTGGAACCTCCTCAGAACACTTCTGATGAGACCCGGGTTCCCTTATTTGAGTAATCGCCCCATAATTGTTGCAATATAAGGAAGTTGGCTCCTCGCTACTCGGCACGACTCCCAAATCTATGATGAACTTCTTCACCCAAACTCTCTCCTTTGCTGCATCTGATACAGTAATGTACTCTGCCTCTGTGATTGAGTCAGCAGTAGTATCTTGCTTGGAACTCTTCCAGCACACTGCTCCTCCATTCAAGGTGTACACATACCTTGAATTCGACTTGCTATCATCGGCATTAGACTAAAAATTTGAGTCTGTGTAGCCTTCAACCTTAAGGCTATTACCTCCATATACTAGTTAAAGATCCTTAGTCCTTCTCAAGTACTTAAGGATACACTTTACTACTTTCCAGTGCTCCAAGCTTGGATCCGCCTGATACCTGCTCATGACACTCAGAGCATGTGCTATATCAGGCCTAGTATATAGCATGACATACATGATAGACCCTATTACTGAGGCATAAGGTGTCATATCCATGTTCGCCCTTTCTTCTGGAGTCTTTGGGGACATACTCGTAGAAAGCGATATCTCATGTCTTATCGGTATGAGACATCTCTTGAAATTTTTCATACCAAACCATTTGACAATAGTTTCTATGTACCTGGACTGGGAAAAGCCAAGCATCCTCTTGGATCTATCTCTATAGATTCTAATCCCCAAGGTATAGGATGCTTCCCCTAAGTCCTTCATGGAGAAGTGTCTAGATAACCAAGTCTTTACTGTGGATAGCATTCTTATGTCATTCCCAATGATCAGGATGTTATCCACATATAACACCAAAAAGGTGATATTGCTCCCACTTACCTTCCTTTACACACAAGGCTTATCTTCGTTCTTAACGAAGTCATAAGATCTGATTGCCTCATCAAATCTTATGTTCTAACTTCGGGAAGCTTGCTTTAGTTCATAAATGGATCTAAGCAATCTACACACCTTATCTGGGCAGTTCTTGGACACGAATCCCTCAGGTTGCATCATATACACCTCCTCCTTGAGGTTCCTATTGAGGAATGTTGTTTTCATATCTATCTACCAAATCTCATAATCATAGTGTGCTGCAATAGCCAATAGAATTCTGATAGAATTTAGCATTACTACGGGTGAGAAGGTTTCATCGTAGTCAACACCTTGCCTTTGACGATACCCCTTAGCCACTAGCCTTGCTTTATAAGTCTCTACCTTTCCATCTACTCCGATCTTTTTCTTAAAGATCCACTTGCAACCGATGGGTACAATACCTTCGGGCACATCAATTAGGTTCCAAACCTTGTTAGAGTACATAGAATCTATCTCAGAATTCATGGCTTCTTGCTACTTCCCGAAGTCTATACTCATAATAGCCTCCTCGTAGGTCTGAGGATCAATATCCTCAACATCCGCTCCTCTAATATGTCCCACATATCTCTTAGGAGGATGGGATACTCTATCAGACCTATGTAAAGTTGAAACTTGTGTATTATGTACCTGAATAGACTCGGGCTGTAGAGTGGTGCTTGAGCTTGGTTCTCCAACCTCGCTCAACTCTATCATTCTCCCACTATCTCCACCAAGAATATGTTCCTTCTCAAGGAACACTGCTCTCTTAGCTACAAAGACCTTTTGGTCCTCGAGACGATAGAAATAATACCAACAAGTTTCCTTGGGGTATCCCATAAATTTGCATCGCTCTGTCCTCGATTCTAACTTATCGGAGTTGTATTTTTTAATGTGGGCAGGGCAGCCCCAAATCTTAACAATCTTAAGATCGGGCTTCTTCCCTTTCCATATCTCATATGGTATAGACACTACCGACTTAGTTGGAACTCTGTTCAGAAGGTAAGCTGTGGTCCCTAGGGCATATCCCTAAAATAAGATGGGTAGGTCAGCGAAACTCATCATAGACCGTACTATATCTAATAGCGTACGATTCCTCCTTCCAGAGACACCATTGAGCTGAGGTGTATAAGGAGGTGTCCATTGGGATAATATCCCATGGTCCTTGAGGAACTGAGTAAACTCTGTACTTAAGTACTCACCTCCTCGATCTGATCGAAGAGTTTTGATACTCTTTTCAGTATGGTTCTCCACCTCATTCTTATACTCTCTGAATTTCTCAAAAGCCTCGGACTTGTTCTTCATTAAGTATACATATCCATACCTTCAGAAATCATCAGTAAAGGTAATGAAGTAGGAGTAACCACCAATGACATGAGTTAACATGGGTCCACATACATCACTATGTATGAGTTCCAATAGCTCAGTGGCTCTCTCTCCAGTTCCACTAAATGAAGAGTTGGTCAATTTTCCACGAAGGCAAGGCTCACAAGTTGCATATGACACATAGTCGAATGGATCTAGATATCCATCATTTAGCAACTTTTGAATCCTTCTTTCATGGATGTGACCTAGCCTACAATACCACAGGTATGCACTATTCATCTCATCTCGTTTCCTCTTGGACACATTTACATTCATGAATGTACCTGAAGCTTCATCAAGCTTTTGTTTCGCCCTTTCTACAAGGTACTCTTTGCAGTTCCTCTTCTAGTGCCCATCTTTGCCATAGTGGAAGCACTGGCCTTTGTCCTTCGCTGGGTCTTTTTTAGCAACCTTTGCTTTACCTGGTCTGCCCTTGCCCTTTCCCTTCTTAAGGGACCTTTCTGCTTTCCTTTTCTTTTTGGTCTCACCAGTATAGAGAACTGGCTTCTCTTTCTTAATAGTACTCTCTACCTCCCTTAACATATTGCGGAGCTCTGGGAGAGTCACCTCAAGCTTGTTCATATTAAAATTCATTATGAACTGTGAAAAGGAATCTGGTAGGGACTGAAGCACAATGTCCACACACAAGTTATCCTCTAGGACCATTCCTAGACCTGTGAGTTTCTCTATCCACTCAGTCATCTTTAGGACATGGTTCTGAACTGATGTCCCCTCAGTCATTGGATATCTCATATTGTTGAGTCCTTCCATGTTCCTCAAACAATTTGCGAACATGTAGAAGAATGGATCTGACATCCATCTTTTCATGTTGTCTCTGTAACTCAGGAGCCATAGAGCCCAACATATAACACTGAGCAAGAGTGGAGTCATCAATGTACTTCACGTAGCGAGTGATCTCATCCTCGCTTGCCCCTTCTTCGGGCGTAGGCATTACTGTATCAAGAACGTATACGATTTTCTCTACCATGAGAACAATTCTCAAGTTATGGAGCCAATCCGTATAATTTGGACCAGTGAGACGTTTGACATCAAGTATGCCACGTAAGGGATTTGAAAGCGACATTTTCTAAAAATAAAGATGCAGTAGAAATGAATAACATGCAGATTTTGCAAGAAATAAACTATCAAGATATGAACTTCTATCTTAATATGCTCCCACTATTTTACTAACGAGTCACGCGATACTCTCAGCACGTGAAACGGAAGTCTCCGGTAGACTTCTAGTGGGGATCAGGATCCAATCAGCGTCTTAGTGTCACCTCGAGGGACTCAACCAATCACAGTAAGCCTAAAAGGTAGGCAACTCTTGCCAATCATAACTCCTTGTGATTCCCGTCCTGTTCGGCCTCCAAATCACCATGGTCTCGAGGGACTCGACCAATCATGATGCTTGGTTAAGCCAACACCTTCGTTACAAGATG
Organism: Musa acuminata AAA Group; assembly: GCF_036884655.1. Taxonomy (NCBI): domain Eukaryota; kingdom Viridiplantae; phylum Streptophyta; class Magnoliopsida; order Zingiberales; family Musaceae; genus Musa; species Musa acuminata. The sequence continues at coordinate 36,212,058 of NC_088343.1, read as the reverse complement.
AGTCTGATTTGATGATATACCCTTGAGGGACTCGACCAAGCATACCATGCCCTCAGGTCACTGGTGACATCTCTATGTCGTAAGCAAGATAGCAAATCGCGATATAGGTGAGTCTCGAGGGACTTGACCAAGTCAACCTATACCGGGAATCGGTTCCTACTTATAACGATGGAAGGCCACGTGGGTCAATCTAATTGCCTCACGTTTACCGACTTAATATTATCGAGAGAGATGTTTCTATGATTTGGTCTCCTAATATGATATGTCACACATATACATATTTAATATATATCTATATCGCATGCAAATATATATACATATCTAGTATGTATATAAGCAATCACACCAGATGATCATGGACCATAATCTAATGTGATTAGGCCCGAGCCAGTAGGCCTAATCACTCACATCAAGATCTATGTGTGCAACGGTGCATCTCCATGCCCTGTGATCGTCCATCTCGTCCTCGTTGGTTCCGTCGACATGTTGATGCATCTTCATGCATCGCGATCGTCCATCTCGTGGGTCCCGCTATCACATCCACGCTCCCGCTGTGTCTCCTCATGTGATTACAACTTAATCATAGGCACGTAGGCCCGACAATAAACGAAAAATATAATGGAAGCTCGTAGACCTCAATAATAATAATCACAAGTACACACATCACACGTTCCATTATCATCCATCCACACATCATACATCACATGTATAAATAATCATCATCATGTAGGACTACTAGATAATGATAAAAAATTATAATCAACTAAACCTTTTAATTAATTAGTATTTTATGAAATCAGCGACATATAGGGAATTTCTGAATTCATAGGGGTATTTTCATAATTTAGACAAAAGATAGAAGCTGGAATTTCTCAAATTCCGAGGGGCAAAACTGTCTTTTGCCCAGAAAAACCCAATGCCCTACTTCCCTTTGTTGTTGCCGCCGCCGCCACCCTGCTGGCGGTGGCCTGTGCGGCGGGGCGAGGGCGCTGCCCTCGCCTGCAGGCGGCACGCCCGCTGTGGGTGGGCGCCCCCGCGGGCGATTTTGCCGGCGGGGCAACGCCCGCAGGCGGTGCTGTCCCACCGGGCGGCCGCCCCTATGGGGGGGGGGGTTTCGCTTGCGAGAGCAGCGGCGGCAGGCGCCGCTGCCCTGCGACGCCTCACCCCGCGGGAGAAGCGGCTGCAGGCGCCTCTGCCCGCGGGCTGCCAGCCTCGCCGGACGCAAGCCTACTGCAAGCAGGCCGCCGGCCGGCTGCTGCAGACGCAGCCCCTGTGCTGCCTACCTGCGGCTGTGTTACATGCAGATCGAGGGCAGCAACTGTTGCTGCCCTTCCTTGTTTTTGCGTCAACGATTTTGACGTCAAAATTCTTCCTAAACACAACACACGCAGTTCAAAACTAATCATTCGCACGAACAACATGGCTCTGATACCACTATTGAGAAATCTTGGGGGCGACATCACATGCGTAGCGGAAAAACAAGAAAACAAAATCTCCGATTCCCAAAGAGATGTTCGTCGTCATGCGAAGATTGGTGCGCAAAATCTGCGAAACTTAAAATTGCGTATAAAGTAGATTGTGTTATCTGGGGAGATCAGATATCCATGTTTCCTTGTAGATCCTTAGGAGAGGATGAAGGAGAACAAGCGTCCTCCTCTCTAACGATGATCCACACAGTAGGGCTGCGACGACGCTCCTCAAAACTCCAGGCCTGCTCTGAGGTGGGGAGGGAGAGGAGAATAGGAGAGGCAATTAAACCCTAATGGATCCTCGCCTAGTGGGTATTGGATCTGCATCCAATAACCCAAGCCTTTTAGATTAGTGGATCTCTATCCAATAATCTCTCATGGGCTATTATTGGATCGCATCCATGGGATCTAATAATTCAGGGGGTTTATTGGATATCCAATAAGACAAGGGCTCCGTCGGATATCTCATATCCGAACCTCTACTCATCACAATGCCTACCATATGTGTGTGACCCTCTAGGCCCAATATCGAGCTGGCCGTGAGTCAAATTTGTTAGAACTCCTTCTAACTCAGTGAATTATTATCTCTGTAATAATTCACTCGACTTATCGACTACGGACGTACTAGGCCACTACGCCGTAGTCCCCAGACGATACAGGGGAATCTAATCCATTGGACCTGTTTGTCCTCAGTTATCGTGTACCTATAGTCCCTCATCCATCTAATATCCCAGAGACCGTATATCGAGCATGGTGCTGTCAGACCCATACAGTTTCTACTCGAGTCTCGCTCTAATCGGATTCTTTCGGAGAATTCTTTCTCTCTCAACCCGAATGACCCTGGCCAGGGATTTGTCTGAGCAAGAACACATGGGATATTCCTCTCATGACGCCGAGAGCGGATAATCCTCTATCGACACTCAATAACCCTCATAAGGTCGACTACCACTCCTAATGACCAGCTGTACTAGATCTGGGACAACCAAACCTATAAGTCTGGTATCAAAGAGTGGATCACTCATACAGGACATCCTTGGTGTCTCAAGTCTAAGGACCAGATACACCACTAGGACTACGGAATCGCTGTCTGACAATAAGGCATCATCAACTATCCAACATTCCGTAAGCGGATCAATTAGTGAACTCATTCTCCAATGAGCACCTGTACTATATCCCTAGTGTCCCTACACGAGCAGTTATGAGACCAACTGCATCCATCATATGGATGAGTATACAGCACACCAGTCTGTCCGGTTATCACGATGTCCCTCTCGAGTAACCTATGATTGGGATTATTTAGGATATGTGTTTAAAGGTGAATCGATCTCATTATCGTGATCTCATCACGATCCAATTCCCATTGCACAAATCCAAGGACATCACTATATATATATATATATATATATATATATATATATATATATATATATATATATATATATATATATATATATATATATATATATATATATATATATATATATATATATATACAATAGTAATAAAGTGATATGCGCCAAAATATAATAAGCAAAAAGATTCTGTATCGAGTCACACGTGCCATTACTCATGTGATTGGCTTGTTGGGCACCTATGACTAGCAATATACCCACCTTAGTCTATAAAGGAAGGCTAATGACTGATAGAGTGAATGACGGCTTTGCATTAGTTTTTATCCTAATTCGATGACAAATGCCAACCTTTCTTCTGAGCCTTAAGAACCTGAAAGGATTCTTATGGACTCAGGAATGTCAGGAGACTTTTGAGAGATTAAAGTACCACATCGCCCAACTGTTACAACTAACCTCCGCCTTGAGAGCAATCCTCAGTCTTTATCTTACTACTACCAACTTGGTTGTTAGCTCCATCCTAGTTCAACATAATTCTAAAGAATTATCATAATCCCAGGTTGTCAAATTTAAATTTGATATGGCTGATTGTAATGCCCTACTCCTAGTTCTACTCAAATGCTAAATGCATTATTAAAGTAGGATGTTATATTTCTATTTTTATTGCTATTGGAGAAAAATATGTTAACGTCCTTGTTAGCATGATGGGACTCCGATCCGTGTGCATAGAGTCATCAAAGAGAGAAAAAGCACATTCTCTTGAGTTGTCACCTACACAGAAACCAAATTCCAGAAAGGCTTCCAAGCTATAGTCCCTTCATTGCCAAAGTTAGTCTTGAGGTTTACTTCTCTAGGTTGAAGTTCTTTTTTTTCTCTATTTGGAGTTGAGGGTGTATTTTTATACATGACATTGAAAAGATAGAATATTCTATAAAAATTTCGCAAGGGAAGTGGTTTGTAACCAACCCAAGCTACCCCTTGGGCTCCTACGAATATTCTTATAAATATTCTATAGGGGAGGTAGTTTGTAACCGATATGAGCTGCCCCTAAACTCAGGAATATTCTTATGAATATTCTAGGGGGCAGTTGATAACCAACACAATTTGCCTCTTAGACTTTCATCCACAAGCAAGTGGGTGTTGGGCCATTTGGGCCTTTTCCCCCATGAGCCCTATATGACACTTGCGTGATGGACGATAGTTGGCTAACTGTACATTTTTTATCAATTATCGTTATGGATAGGAGTGTAGTGGAAAGTAGATAATCTTAAAATTAAAACATGATAATTTACTAAACAAAATGATAGGATTTTTAATGTACATAATGGTACATAGTATTTTTAACATCTGTACATAATTATAATATCTAACCAAAGAAAAACATAAACATAATATGTCCAAAATTTATATATATAAAATGCCCATAAGTCATCATCCACATCTACACTAGCATGGACTTACATGTGCTCACTTTTTGACCCAATCACTTGGGTGAGATACTAATATCCTTACTTACAAAATAGGGTCTATAGTGAGTAATCACTAAGTATAAGCTTTTATTCAGGTGAGCATGCATTATGTTATGTATATAATATTTTAAAATAATTGACATAAGACATTTAATGGTAAACATCTCATTCTATAACTTTTTTAGCAAGCATAACCTTATAACATAGTAATGCAAAATAAAAAAGTAAAATTTTACATCGAAATAATTCAAAATGCTTATATGCACATATAGGAAACATAGCAAATTCATGAATTTTTATTCCTTATATCATAACATGTATGTTCACTCTCATACTATACATCATAATATATATGTACACTCCTACATTGCACGTCATAATATATGTATGTACTCTCACACTGTACTACATGAACAATTATTGCACACCTGTAACATCTTTATTAACGAATTGTTCATCATTTTTGTGGGCTTGTATAGATGCTTAGTAGTATGTTTTGCTTTGGTTTTGTGTTTTTGCTTGAAAACTATAAGCAAAAATAGATTGTAGCGTTCTAGAGCGACGACTCAACTTGGATGTACGTCTTTAAGTCAATCATATCATCACATCAGCTATGACATCAGGATAGCAAAAGTCGAGTTGGTCGCATAGTCGAATCAACTATAACCTGAGCCAAGTGAATAGGTTACACAACTCATATAGTTTGGTTTGCAAGATAGAGAAGGCAAGGCAATTGTGGAGAAGATTGTTGAATCTCGTATTTTGATCATATGATCAATTGATGAATTTTATAAACTAATATAATGTCAAGTATTTTTCTTATATAAATGATATAAGATATACTTCGACTAAGGGTATGGACTATTAGAGTATCATTTGTTAAGTAGAAGAATTAGATGTCAAGGATCAAACTTCAAATTAGAGAATTAGATGTTGAGCATAAGGACATTTGAGTTGAAGGATTAGTTAATATGCTAGAGGATTAGTTGACATATTGAAGGATTAGTTGATGAGCTAAAGGATTGGTTATGAATTGAAGTATTGTAAGAGTTGTTCTTTGATGAAAAGGAGTGGTTCAAGTGTAAGGTTTACTTTTAAGCCTTGAAAAGGAAGATGTAAGGGTTATTGATATTCACTAGTTGAAAGTAAGATTGAGATAGCGAAAGCTTGTGGCCTTAAAGTAGGGTCAAGAGTTGATGTATGTTAGGAATATTGAACCACTATAAAATCTTGTGTCTCTTCTTTTACTTGTATTTTTACTTATATGAACACGTACTTATCTTGTTTTATCATTACTCTTGCATCTTTACTTGACTAGTTTATAAAAAGTTCTCAAACACACTTTCATTAATTCATCCCATTTCTTAGTGTCAAAGATGTCATGTTAGGAATCTCCAAGACCTATTGCACCCTCAAGTCGCAATGTTGATGTGATGGCCATGAATTCAGGTTAGCCTCCCCAAGTTAGTTGTTGTTACATTGGCCGTTCTAGCCATCATCCTCAAGTAGGTTGTCATCACGTCTACCACACTTTCGAGTTGGTCTCCCCCAAGCCAGTCATCATCACATTGGCCATGCCTTCACATCAGCCACACCTTCATTCAACTATTCTCAAGTCAATCGCACCTTCACAATGGCTACAACTTCAAGTTGGTTGCATCCTCAAGTCGATCACATTCTCATGTCGGCCTCACCTTCAAGTCAGTTATCCTCGAGTTAATCACAAGTCAACCACACCTTTTGCCTCCATCATGTGACCATCCTTCTCATGTGCCTCTGACTTGTTGCCTAACTTGGTCAATCCGATAATGGCAAAACATCAAAAGTCTAAGGACTAACTACTACTTGGTGTCAAGTAACAGAAAAGGCATGCCTGACTTGACCAAGTTAGAAATCATCGAGAGCCCTAAAGAATGGTCATATTTCACCCATATCCAAAATTTTCCTCCCAAACAAAAGCTCTTTAGTAGCATCCTTGTCTCACCCTCGTACCGATTTCTCCTCCTCCTCCTTCTTCTTTGTTCGATCCATCACTTGACCTAAGCATATAGGAAACCACTCAATTTGGCCAAGTTGGAAGCCACAGCATCACGTCCATGAATCCATTTGTCGCGTGCAGCCTCGTCCATCACCCATGGCCTCCTTTGTTTAACATCCATGGCTTTGATCATCACTCACAACTTCATCCACAAGTCCTCCAAGCCTCCAAGATGATCATGATGTTCCAGTATGTTGCCTCTCCGAGATGGTTGTTACGCTCCAAGTCTAAAACTTGACCAAGATGGCCATGACATTCCAAAACCATAAGGCCTTTGCGGCTAATACATCTCCTCATGATCAACATGCCCTAACCCGACAAAAAGTATGATGTGCATGATATGGCCTAACCGAGCAAAATGAGCATCATGTTTGATGTTGCACCTTAATGTGCCCTAACTAGGCAAAGGTGTGATGTGTTCGACGTAGCTTTTGTGGTCAATGCATCTCCCTGCACTCAATGCACCTTGATTGAGCAAAATGTGTGATAAACCCAATGCAGCCTTCATGGCCAACTCATCTTCTCGCACTCAATGCAACCTAATTGAGCAAAAAATGTAACATACCCAATGTAGCTCTAGCCACCAATGCGTCTCCCTATGCTCAACAAGCCCACACCAGTGAATCATGAGAGATGCTTGATGCAACCATCATAGCCAACAGGAATTCACCATATCTACTACTACTCAATGCACCCTATCTACCAGGGTTAAAGCATGCAACACACCGGATACAACCTTCACAACCGACTTGTGACACCAATGTGGCCTATGTAGCAAATATATCTCTTAGTATTTGTTGGGTTCAGCCCATATGTGGGCTTGAACAAATTTGGATCATGAGCCCAAATCAAAGAAATCAAGAGAGAATGGGCAAAATTGGGTAATGACAGTGTATGTGCGCGAGCAGTGAACGCGTGCAGCATGCGGCAGCGTGCATAGGAAAAAGGAGAGAGAAGTTTTCTACTTAACGATTTGTGGCTAAACGTTGTCAGTTTCGGCCCAAATTTTATGTGGAGAATCCTTATAGTAAACTCTACAATCCTAACGATGTTGATCTACAGTTTACCCTCTCTAAGGTACTTTCCTGCGATATCCATTTTATGAGACCTAGAATTCTCTTTTGAGGAGATACATCCTATATGATGAAAATATGTTATTCTTGAGCCAAGATCTATGATCTTGATGTTATTCTGATCGTCTAGTTATTCTAGAGAAGACCTACTGTAAACCTGTTATCATTATTATTGGTAGTGAAAGTTTGAGGTGGACTACGGTCCCATGGTTTTTTCCACATTAGGTTTTCCATGTTAAAAAGATTTGGTCTCACTGTGTGATTGATTATTTGCTCTATTGTTTATGCTGTGCTGGTTGATATTTACATTTGGATATCAAGTTGGTATTTTAATGAGGAACTCATTTTGATACACAAAGAGGGAAAAGAATATTCCGTTTTAACATGTTTTTCCTAACAAGTTGTATCAGAGCAACAGATTATTTGGTGCTAGTTTTTCTTGTGTGATTGAAATGGAGTCTGATGGTATGATTAAATTGAACTCATCAAATTATTCCACTTGGAGGCGTTTGATGGAAGATTTGCTCTATTGCAAAGATTTGTATAAGTCTATTAAGGTTAAAGATAAACCTTCTACTATGGACGAAGAAGAATGAGAAGTTTATGAGCATATTTCCTATATTAGAAGATGGATGTATATAAACTTGCATGAGCATATTTTCGATGAAACTAGAGCTGATGTTGTTTGGCAAAGGTTAGAAAACCTCTTTGCGAAAAAGACAGTGGGAAATAGAATTTCTCTCCTCAGAAGGCTTATAAATTTGAAGTATAAAGATGATGGTAACATTGTTGAGCACATAAACCTATTTCAGAGTCTTGCAAACAAGTTGGTTGTTATGAAAATGAATATAGATAATGAGATGCAAGGATTCTTACTTCTCAGCTCTTTACCAGAAAGTTGGGAAACGTATGTGGTGCCTATTTGTAACTCCACGCCAGAGGGGACTCTAACCATAGATATGGTTAAAGACAGTTTGCTAAATGAAGATGCCAGAAGGAAAGAACAGGGTGAATCTTCTTCTGGTGCATTTGTTACTGAAAAACAAGAAAGACGTGGAAGAAGTCATAGCAGAAATCCACATGGTTAAAGAGGAAGATCCAAGTCTAGAAGAGATATCAAATGTTTTCACTGTAACAGGCCAGGTCACATGAAGAAAGAGTGTAGATTTTGGAAGCGAGAACAGAATGAAATTAAGAAAAATGAGAAAGAGACCAATACAGTTGCTGTTGAAGATAATATCACTATTGTCTGTGATGAAGGTTGTGTTAGTCTTGTAGCTCAAGACAGTAATTGAGTAATTGACTCTAGTGCTTCATTTCATGTTACTTCTCATGGTGAGTTCTTTAGATCTTACACTGCTGGTGATTTTGGTAATGTCAGAATGGGAAACAGTAATACATCTAAGATTGTGGGTATTAGAGATATTTGCTTGGAGACCAGTATTATGAGCAAATTGATACTCAAAGATGTAAGGCATGTTTCAGATATTCGTCTTAACTTGATATCTACAAGTAGACTTGATGATGAGGGTTTTGCACACTATTTTGGTGAAAGTAAATGGAAACTCACTAAAGGTTCTCTGATTGTGGCAAAAGGAAAGAAGATTAACTCTTTTTATATCATGGAAGCTAAGCTACACAAAGGAGAGATTAATGCAATTCAAAAATATAAAAGTATAGATCTTTAGCATAAGAGGCTTGGACATATCAGCGAGAATGGACTTCAAACTCTTGCTAGAAAGCAGTTCTTACCAGAGTTGCAAGGTACATCTCTTAAATCTTGTGATCATTGCTTAGCTGGAAAAACACATAGAGTTGCATTTCAGACATATCCATCATCTAGAAGATCAGATGTTATTGATTTAGTTCATACTGATATTTGTACTATACAAACTAGAACTCTTGGAGGTGCTCTTTATTTTTTTACTTTTATTGATGACTATTCTAGAAAAGTGTGGGCTTTTGCTTTGAAATCTAAAGACCAGGTACTCGATGTTTTCAAGGAGTTTCATGTCAATGTTGAAAGAGAAATTGGTAGAAAACTAAAGTGTATTCGATCAGATAATGGTAGCGAGTACAGGGGACCTTTTGAGAATTATTGCAGGTTCTATGGTATTAGGCTTGAGAAAACAATTCCTAAAACTCCTCAATAGAACGGTGTGGCAGAAAGGATGAACAGAACCATTGAAGAAAGGATTAGGTGTATACTTTCCCACGCCAAGTTACCAAAGTCATTTTGGGGGGAGGCTATGAGAACTACAGTTGATTTGATAAATCTTTCTCCATCAGTTCCTCTGAAAGGTGATGTTCCAAAGAGAGTATGGAGAGGAACAGATATATCTTATAATCACTTAAGAGTCTTTGGGTGTAAAGCATTTGTTCATATTCCCAAAGATGAGAGGTCTAAGCTTGATAGTAAAGCAAAAGCATGTATCTTCTTGGGATATGGTCATGAAGAGTTTGGGTACAGATTATGGGATCTAGTGAACCAGAAGATTATTAGAAGCAGAGATATTGTGTTTCTTGAAGACCAATTGTTTAATGATGGTGATAATATTGAGAAGCCAGAAAACTCTACTTATATTCCTTGGAGTTTGGGTCCAGTTCCTTCACCTGTTGTTCATGATGATCATGGGGGAGATGAACAAGAAGATTGTGATGAGAATACCAGTGATGATACACCTACAGTTGATGATGTTGAACCAACTGAACAGGCACCTCCACCACCAATTGAGATTCCATTGAGAAGATCCACTAGAGAGCGACAACCATCTACCAGATATCCTCCACATGAGTATGTTATGCTTACTGACAGGGGAGAGCCAGAAACTTATCAAGAAGCTATTCTACATAAGAATAAGAGTGAGTGGGTTAAAGCCATGCAAGAAGAGATGAGATCCTTGCTTGAGAACCACACCTATGACTTGGTAAAGTTGCCTAAAGAGAAGAAAGCTCTCAAGAATAAGTGGGTTTATAAATTAAAGACTGAAAACAATAGCTCACAACAAAGATACAAAGCACGACTAGTTGTGAAAGGATTCAGTTATAAGAAAGGTATTGACTTTGAAGAAATATTTTCTCTGGTTGTAAAAATGTTCTCTATCCGAGTTGTTCTTGGTTTGGCTGCCCGCTTGAATTTAGAAGTTGACCAACTTGATGTGAAAACAACATTTCTTCATGGTGATTTAGAAGAAATTTACATGGAGCAACCAGAAGGTTTCAAAGTCAAGGGAAAAGAAAATATGGTGTGTAAGCTTAGGAAAAGCTTATATGGACTCAAAGCACCTAGACAGTGGTACAAGAAGTTTGATTCCTTTATGATGAGCCAAGGGTATGATAGAACCGCATCTGATCATTATGTGTTTATGAAAAAATTTTCAGATGATGATTTTATTATTTTATTACTATATGTTGATGATATGTTGATTGTTGGCCATGATGTTGGAAAAATTGAAAAGCTTAAAAGAGAGCTAAGTAAGTCTTTTGCTATGAAAGACTTAGGATCGGTGAAACAAATACTTGGCATGAAGATTCTTCGTGATAGGAAGAAAAGGAAGATTTGGCTATCTCAGGAGACTTACATTGAAAAGGTTCTTGAAAGATTCAACATGAGTAAAGCTAAAGCAGTTTGTTTCCCACTTGCAGGTCATTTCAAGCTGAGTTTGAAACAATGTCCCACAAGTGAGAAAGAAAAAGAAGAAATGTCCAGAGTGTCTTACTCATCTGCAGTAGGTAGTTTGATGTATACTATGGTTTGTACTAGGCCAGATATAGCTCATGCAGTTGGAGTTGTCAGTCGATTTCTCTCAAATCCTACAAAGGACAATTGGGCAGCAGTGAAATGGATATTAAGATATTTAAGAGGTACTTCCAGGTTATGTTTATGTTTTGGTAATGATGAACCTTTGTTAGAAGGTTACACAGATGCAGACATGGCAGGTGATACTGATTCCAGGAAGTCCACTTCGAGATTCTTGATGACATTTGCAGGAGGAGCAGTCTCTTGGCAGTCTAAGTTACAGAAGTGTGTTGCTCTATCAACCACAGAAGCAGAATACATAGCAATTACTGAAGCCTGCAAGGAAGCTTTATGGATGAAAAAGTTTCTATAGGAATTGGGCTTGAAATAGGAAGGATATACTGTTTACTGTGATAGTCAGAGTGTCATTCACCTCTCCAAGAATTCAACATACCATTCTAGATCCAAGCATAATGATGTGAGATATCATTAGATTCGTGATGTGCTTGAGATGAAAGAATTATAGTTGGAAAAAGTACATACCAATGAGAATGGTTTAGATATATTGACAAAGTTTTTGCCTAAGGAGAAGCTTGAAGCATGTAGGCGAAGAGCGGGCTTGGTACAGCCCACCATATGAGTTGGAGGGGGAGAATTGTGAGTCCAGCCGGCTTGGACAAATTTGGGCCATGAGCCCAAATCAAAAAAATCAAGAGAGAAAAGGCAAAATTGGGTGATGGCAGTGTGTGTGCGCGTGCAGTGAACGCATGCAGCGTGCGGCAAGGAAAGAGGAGAGAGAAATAGAGAGAGAAAGATTAGGTTTCTAAGTTTTTTGCTTGACGATCTGTGGTCAAACGTTGTTAGTTTCGACCCAAATTTTATGTAGAGAATCCTTGTAGCAAACTCTATAATCCTAACGATGTTGATCTGCAGTTTACCCTCTTTAAGGTACTTTCCTGTGATATCCACTTTGTGAGACCTAGAATTCTCTTTTGAGGAGATCCATCCTATATGATGAAGATATGTTATTCTTGAGGCAAGATCTATGATCTTGATGTTATTCTGATCCTCTGGTTATTCTAGAGAAGACCTACTGTAAACCTGTTATCATTATTATTGATAGTGGAAGTTTGAGGTAGACTATGGTCCCGTGGTTTTTCCCACATTGGATTTTCCACGTTAAAAAGATTTGGTCTCAGTGTAATTAACTATTTATTTTATTATTTATATTGTGCTGATTGATATTTATATTTAGATATCAAATTAGTATTTTGATGAGAACCCATTTTGTGGTAGCCAAACTTGTTATGTCAATCGGAGCTAAGAGGAGAATATTTATTATAATATTCCTTGTACCATAAATATTCTCTTAAAAGGATCCATGATGACGCTAAACCAAGAGGGGTCAATTAGTGCAAGCATATTTAAGAACTTTCTCAGAAAATAATTAAAGATACAAGAGTGAATAAAAAAGTAAGATAATAAAGTATTTAAACAAACATAAACAAATAAATAAAAGATATAATAGTGATTTGGTCTTCTTAACTTACGTCCACTCTCTGATTTTTTTTTTTTTGAATTCTTACGTTTCACTATCTTGATCTTACTTTGTATATACTTTCTTTCTTCTTGAGGCTTAGGAGTAAACATAAATAATAATTTTTACAACTCAAGAGAGAAATTCTCACTATACAAACTTGACATTTAAACTCAAGAATATTTGAGAACTCTTGTATGCAAAACCTAGTGATGTATATGGATATATTTATTTTATATATAATAAATATATTTATTTATAATATAATTATATGGATATATATTTATATTCATTGAAGATATTCTAGCAAATATTTTAATTTAGTTTATATGAATCTATTTGTTGTGAGTACATGGAAAAACTAATTAGCTTCTATCCTTGGCTGCTATCCTAAAGACAAACCCATCAATGTTTTCTCTCCCCAATTGTTTTTGCCGAAAAAGACAAGTGACCGATATAAGATATAACGTGTAAAAACTATAAACATAAAAATAGAAGATTCTCATAGACAAAAGAAATAGTTTATATTGGTTATCATGATCGATTTTAATCTTTATTTCAAGTTCATGAATCAATCCTCTAAAATAATTTTGTACGAAACCTGCCAATAGCGTATGGGATTCCCATTTCAATTCGATTTCCAACGTTGACCCGAAAACCCGACGGCAGTGGAGTCGTGACTTCTTTCCTTAAAGGTCATCCCATGAAACGCCCACTTCCTTTACCTGCTTTTTAATTGAATGAATAAGTGGGCCCACAAGAGATCCCCAGTAGTTGTTCCTGTAGGAAACGTGTCGTGTTGGAGTGACGTGTCACCCAAACCACCCGTAACGGAGTCGAGCGCCGAGTCCCATCGTGCAAGGCTTCCGTAACGAACCAGTTTAGAACGGGATACCGGTCCACTTGTGTGCGGGGACTGCGTCTGTCTGTCCAATTACTTCGCAGGAACGGTATTTTAGTCCGTCTTGGTCTCTATCTCTGTCTCAGGCTTCCATAACTGGACTCCACTGTCACTTCCCTACGCCCACCGACCCTCTATATATACTGCTCGTAGCCGCTCTCCTCTGCCAACTCTCCTATCTCGTTTTGGTCGCTTGAAGCTGTCCACAGACATATACACTGCTCGATACCGCTCTACTCTGCCAACTCTCCACTAGTCTTGGTCGCTTGAAGCTGTCTAAGATCTGATGGCCGTGGATGCTGTAGATGCCGCCGCCAACCGCGACGAGACGCCACCGCCGTCGCCTTCCCACCTGGCGGAGTCGCGCGCGAAGAATAATCGATCGAGGAGCCACCACTCCTCCTCCTCTCCCTCTCCCTCTTCTTCCGTAGCCCCTGAGAAGGATGCTGATGACCGCCACCGCCACCTCTTCAGCAAAGATGAAATCTACGCCGCCTTTTGCCTCGTGATGCTTTCCAGTGGCGGCTTCGGTGGGGAAGGAGGTTTCGAACATGACGTTGTGTTGCCGACGTCGGAGCAGCCTCTTCAGTCCTACGATCCAGCGCAGGAGCAGCAGACGCAGAGATCGCCTCTGAAGAAGCCACAGACGCTGCCTTTGGGGGAGCAGCAGACGCAGAGGTCGCCTCTGAACGAGCCGCTGACGCTGATGTTGTCTCTGAAGGGGCAGCAGACGCTGCAGAAGCCACCTTTGGAGGAGCAGCAGACGCAGGCGAAGACGTCGCCTTTGAACGTCAATTCCTACATCTGCTCCGAGTGCGGGAAGGGGTTCCCGTCCTTCCAGGCCCTCGGGGGACACAAGACCAGACACCGGAAGAAGGCGTCGGCGACCCTGAAACTAGAAGCGGCCGGTGAGGACGCCGCCTTTTCTGTCTCGACCAACGGCGCCGCCTCAGCCGCGGTTGCAGGAGACGGAAAACCTCACGAATGCAAAGTGTGCCACAAGTCGTTCTCGACAGGGCAGGCGCTGGGCGGGCACATGAGGCGCCACTACGACGGCGTTGTTGGCGGCGGCCGCTCCACCGCAAGCAGCGGGGTGACGATGGCGGCGGTGTCATCTTCGGCCGCAGCGGGCTCCGGGAACGACCGGTGGTTCGACCTGAACCAGTTGCCATCGCCGCCACAGTTTCCGAAGAGGAAGGAGGCTGAGGAGGAGGTGACCAGCCATCTGGCGTCCGTCCCGAAGAAACCCCGTCTCTCGACGACCGGCATCGAACTACCACCACCACCACCACCGCCACCGCCACCGACCTTGCATAGCTTCTTCTGATGTGTTAAAGATGTTATTTATATTGACGTTATTAAAAATATTCTTTTCCTCGATCAAATTCCTTTTGTTTCATTATTAATAAACCGTCATTAATAATTGTGAATAAAATAGTGAAATAGTGGTTGTTATGTCACAATCCTTGACTCAAGTGAGTTGACCAAGTGTGTGTGTGTGGGCGTACGGTTAAATGTCAAAACCTGGACCTGTCTCCAAATTCAAAGTCGAAGTCAAAGTCAGATCTAATTGCGTGAAATAATTTATATCCATGTTTCTCTGTCAGGAACAGTGGGAATAGCAATCAATGACTGAGAACAGCAATCAGATTCAGAGTTACAAGAAGTTTTAGGTTGTAACAACAGCTTACCCTTATAGGTCATCTAGTTTATTTCAACTTCTGCAGAATAAATTGATGCTCGGAAATCTACCAAATGTGGAGACAAGAACAGTATAAACGGATTCAAATGCAACATCTCGACAGAATAATATATAAACATACAACTTAGTTCAAACAAAATCACAAAATTTAATGTGCCCAATATTAAAGTGAAGCACCGAAAGTCGAGTTCTTCGATAAAAATATTTCGGCAAAGAATAGTTTTGTTTCGCAGGTTCTTCCGATGAGGAAGTCGAGATCGTATTGATACTGCAAAAGAAACCGGATAATTGATTAAACGAAGGTCCATGTCCTTATCAAAATTAAACAAAAATTATAGAACAGATGAGTGGTGCACATCACATGAATATTCTAGCGCATTTAGTCTGATAAGCACAATTGCATGCATAATTTGAGTGACAATTTTCGTCTCACAAACTTTTTTTTTTTATGCTAGAGGAAATATTATCGATCAATTTCCTTCTAACACATGGGTTATACATGTGATAGTCTGATCAATATAGACACCATATAATGAGAGAGTTTAAGTGTTGTCTCTCCTCTATACCTATGTGGACAAGAGACTAAAAGGAGGTAATTTTAAACTATCATCTCAAAGAATATTATAGAGAATATTTTCTCCCACTAATCAAGATGATAATCAAGGTGAGATGTTACTATTCTCACATTTTTACTATTTTCACCTACTTATGTTGGGCTAAGTTAAGCATTAAAGGAATCAGATCAAAGAAATCATTCCAAAGCTCATGAATACTTCCTCCTAAGCCTTGGATAACTCTAAGGACATCTCAACGGTACTTCGTCCTTTTTGTGTATATGACCCTAAACCATATTGAGCTAATTAGGATATCATTAACTTTTTCCTCAATATTTTGGTGCTAGGAGGGCCATATTACAAGAATATCAGCCTGCCAACCCACTCAATGAGCGTTCGAGCAAGGAGACTCTACCCACGATCCATAATACTTTTACTCATGGGAGGCAGCGGCTAGCATTTTCAAATCTCGATGCAAACTCTAAGGAGGTACTAACATCTATTCAACAACTCAAACCTCTCGCTTCTAGGGACGACCTCGACCCATATGTTCGTTCCCACCGAGGTCTTCATGAACCTTACTCAATAAATGTAGATGCTGATGCAAATGATACAAATCATCGCTCAACTCTTCCCGTAACTAGTCTAGTAGATGATGCCATCAACCCTATTATAATCTATAGTACCGTCAACACTTATTGAGGTTCCTCGACTCCACAAGAGTGCCCGAGGCCCATTGAGCCCGAGGCCGATGGTGCTCTGATCCTTAATTGTAGAACTTAGCAAACCACACCATCCCCAGTCTACCTTTGAGTCCAAGGCTTAGTTAGCGAACTTAATGGAGGACTCCCTTCAGGCTCAATTATAGTAAATAGACTAATGTCTAGAAGACAAGCATCAGAAACTTCAGTTGTCCAAGGGCGAGGAGTTAGTTGACCCCATCTCGAGTTGGTCATTGTTTGTGTAGAAGATCTAAGAGGCACCTATTCCCAAATAAATTACGGGGTTCAGCTTGGGAGTGGTATGCCCATCTGAAGCCACTCTCAATTAGCTTATTTGACCAATTAGGAAAGGAGTTCAAGCAACACTTCATTGGCAACATGCATCCTCAGCGTTCAATAGCAACCCTCTTGGGACTTTGGTGAGCGAAGGTAGAGATAGTACTCTCAAATTTCGTCGCTCTATTCATGAATGAAATCCAAGGTATAGTTGATGCCCATCTGTCACTCCTCATATAAACTTTTATGATGGGGGTTTAGGCCCTCTCAACTATTTTATCACTGATAGAGAGATCGCCAATGATGATACTCGAGACCCTCCAAAGAGCTAACCAATTTATTGTCATTGAGGCGATGGTCTCAAATAAGTGCGAGGAGCCACATAAAAGGCCAAAACAAGAATGACTTTGACTAGCCCCAACACCAAGGTCACCTTTGCTAGTTATAAGTGTCTTATAAACCAATCACGTGAGTGATGACACATGTGATACGTTGCATAATTTCTTTAGGTTATTATTATTATGATATTTTTTCATTTTATATTGGATGATGAATATATTGTGATATCCTTGGATCTATGTAACAAAAATTGGATCATGATGAGATCATGATAATGAGACCAATTCACCTTTAAATATAAATTCTAAATATTCCCGTTACTCGAGAGAGACATCGAGATAACTAGACAGACCGGTGTCTATATACTCATCCATATGATAGAGACAACTGGTCTCATAGCTGCTCGTATAGGGACACTAAGGATATAGTGATGGTGCTCATTGAAGAAATGAGTTCATTGAATAATCTGCTTATGGAATATTGGATGGTTAATGATACCTTATCGTCATACAATAATTTCGTAGTCCTAGTTGTATATCTTGTTCTTAGACTTGAGATACAAAGGATGCTTTGTTTGAATACTTTATTCTTTGATACTAGAATTATAGGTTTAGAAGTTTCAGATCTACCATAACCGATTATTGGGAATGATAGCTAACCTTACAAAAGCAATTGAGTGTTAATAGAGGATCATCCACTCCTAGTATCATGAGAAGAATATCTCATGTATTTTTACTCAAGCAAATCCCTAACCAATGTTAATTAGATCATGATGAATCTGATAAGCATAAAATTCAGATTAAGAGAGGAGTTCTCCAAGAGAATCCGATTAAAGTAAAACTCAGATAGATTCTATATAGGCTTGACAATACTATAATCGGTATATAGTCTCTAAGATATTAGATGTATGAGGGGCTATAGATATACGGTAACTAAGGGTAGACAAGTCCAATGAATTAGATCCCCAAATATTGTTTGGGGACTATAACATAGTGGCCTAGTACGTCTATAGTCAATGAGTCAAGTGAATTATTATGAAAATAATAATTTACTAAATCAAAAAGAGTTTTGACATGTGTAACTCACGGTCAGCTCGATATTGGGTCTAGAGAGTCATACACATATGATGGACAATGCAAAGAATATAAGATTGGATATGAGATATCTAATAAGTCCATATTTTAATGGATCTATTGGGTGAGACCTAATAGAGCTTATAGTAGTTATTGAACGAGGATCCAACATGCATTAAGTTATGGGTAATTAGATGGAGATCCAATACCCCATTAAGACAAGATCCATTAGAGTTAGAAAGAAGGCTCTCTATTAATAAAAGAGGGACTAAAAAGATCATAGGTTGGACCCCTATAGTCACCGGCCTCCTCATCTCCTCCCCCTTCTTCCTCCTACTATCAACCCCCTCTCTATTGCAAGAGGACAGCAAGAGGGACCAATCCATCCTTATTTGTTGCTATGTGGTGGTGCGTGATCACGAGGAAAGAATACGCTGCACGAGGAGGTGTGTTGTTGCTGCGTCTATCACGTGGATCACCACTAGAGAGGAGTTCGTGAGAGTTCCTTCAGCCATGAACTAGGAACTATGATCTTAGGGGATATATAAGTTCTCTTATGTGAGAACATCTCACATCCCTTATGTCATTTTTGGTTTTCTGAGTTTTATGTTCCCAATCGTCACACAACGATTCAAAAAACCTATTTTGGGAAACTAGTTTTATTTTTTCATTTTTTACTGTGCATGTTATCTAAGGTTTCCCAATAATCCTAATGAAGGAAAAATGATAGACCCGAGGCAATGTGCTTGAGACCTGAGCTCACTCCTCTTAGTATGTCCCATATTGAGGTGTTCGTCCAAATCAAGAAGAGGCTCCTAAGGGACCCCCATTCGATGAAAACCTTGCTAACAAGAAGGGACAAATCCAAGTACTACTAATTCTATTGAGATTATGGTCATGACACTGAAGACTATCATGACTTAAAGGAGCTTATCCATTGGGGATAGCTTGAGCGGTTCATCTGAAAGTATCAAGAGTCTTCACTTCGACTCAAGGGGCTAATGGAGAGACAAATTGATGTCATTATGGGTAAGTCAGCCTCGATGGGAGATAGCTGTTCATCTTGTAAGGCCTATGCATGCTTGGACACAATGTCAACCAGTAGTCCTTCTAAGCCCAATCCATTATGGATGACCCTTCTCCTAGTGGGGAATGGATCTCCATGGACCATTTTTGCCAGCCTTGAGCCAACAGAGGTTTCTCATCGTGGAGTAGACTATTTCATATTGGGTGGAGGTCAAACTACTAACATTGGTCACTAAGAAGCAAGTTGAGAGATTCATATGGAAAAGTATTATTATCTGCTTTGGAATCCCAAGGGCATCCTTGGTGCATCCTTCAGTTCATTGGCCATTGCAACCTATTCACCAAGCTTCTAGTTGTGCACCCTCATCGAATTTAGCTCTCGAGTGAGTTGTAGTAAATCATCCTCATGGCTTAGTTATTGTTTTGGACTTCTATTAGGATCGAGTCGGCACTAAGAGGGGAGGGGGGGGGGGGGGGGGGTGAATTAGTGGAACAAATAAAAACGATATCAGTTCGAAAAATCTTTCATTTGCTAAAAGCTCGTATCAGAAATATTTAACTTTGAAAGCATATGAAAGCATAGTGTAAGTAAGAATTCAATTTGCAATAAAAGTAAATGGCAAGAAGTAAATGCAAACCAGATTTTTATAGTGGTTCGGTCATCGTAACCTACATCCACTCCCGATTCCTATTCCGTCGAGGCCACCGACTTCCACTACCGATCTTCTTTCAATGGATGAAAATTAACTATCCTTTTACACCCCTCTTCTCCTTTTTACAGGTTTAGGAGACAACCTTTTACAAGTACCCACTCCTCCCTAAATAAAATTCTAATCTTAGAGCTAGAGGAGGAGATCTCTTAAGTGATTGCTATAGTGTTTTCCCAATTTTAAGTTCTTTGTACTTATGTATGTTAACCAGGGATGAGAGGGGTATTCATAGGCTCCAAATGGATTCAAACTCGAAGCTTAAAAGAGTCTCATCCCTAGTTTTCGGGGTATTAGCAGTACTACCGCTTGTGTTGGGCGATACCACCACCAAAAGCACTAACACTGGGCAATACCACCGCTTGACACCCTGCCACTGGGCGGTACCACTACCTGACAGTCTCAGAGATTGAGTTTGGATGGTACCACTACCTAGACTAGTTGTACCATCGCCTGATATAATCTCGGAGATTGTACCACCGATGGTTCAATCTGTTGGGTCATTGTTTGGGCCTTTCACTTGGCCCAACACAACCCAAACTTGGGCCCAATTGGCCCCTAATTGAGTTAGTCCAATTTCAACCCAATTACGCCTAAAACCTACTTCGATCTAGATAATTATTACAAATCTAATCAAATGTTGTTCGGTATGTCATTGGTTCATCGATGCCTCATCCGATTCTTTGGCGCATCATCCTCTCTTGCAGCCTATTGCCCAATTGGCCCGATGCCCGAACCCATGGCCCGATGCCTTCTACTGATACATCGACCGATCCTCTAGCTCGACGTCCAATCTTCTAACATGTTCTACTTCGGCCCAATATGATTCTTCATGCTTTAATTATCTCTCCCTGATTGAAGCTTCCTACGTTACTCAAAATATAGATCAAATCATAAACGTTATCAATTGGTTTCATCATTAAAATCCGAGATTCAACACCTTCAGTTACTTAGTGAGGTCAGCAAGACATAGCTCGATTGTAATTTGTCGTGCTAGCTCGAGCACCTGAGCTTCCACCTTAACAACAACAACAACAACAACAACAACAATAGGATACTATCCTTCTTCAGCCTCTCGATCTCTTCCTAAAGATTCCCAAAGATCATCACATATGCTGTCGATGAGGGCTATTACGTAGTGATGGTGTTGCAAATAAAAAACAAGTAGCTGAGTGAAGTGAATCCGAAGGAGCTAGCCATGACTTAACTTACTAGCACTTTGTAACGGAAGCAGGTGTCGACTATAACCTCCCAAGGGGAATGATAGATTTTCTTCACCACCCTTAAACACAAGGATCTATGGTAGTACTACTTCAAGGCTACACTACTAGTCATAGGTCCCCTACAATCCAATCATATGAATGATGGCATGTGTGACACGATACATACTTTTTTTACTTATCATTTATTTAATTTAATTTTTTTACACCTTATGTTGCCTGTTGTATGTATAATGATGCCCATGGATCTATGCAATGAGAATCAGATCGTAATGATATCATGATAATAAGATCGATTCGCCTTTAAACATAGATTCCAAATAATCTCGATCATAGGTTACTCGAGAGGAACATTGAGATAATTGGACAGACTAGTATACTGTATATATGTCTATATGATAGAAGTGGTTGTTTTTATAGTTGCTCATGTAGGGATATTAGGGATATAGTGCAAGTGCTCATTGGAGAATGAGTTTACTGATCGATCTGCTTATAGAATACTGAATGGTTGATGATATCTCATTATCAAACAGTAATTCCATCATCCCATTGATATATATGGTCCTTAGACTTGAGACACCAAGGATGTCCTGTATAGTACTCCTCTCTTTAATATCGGACTGATAGGTCTAGAAGTTTTAAATCTAGCACGGCTAGTCATTAGGAGTGGAAACCAACCTTACGAGGGCAATTAAGTATCGCTAGAGGATCATATACTCTTGGTGTCATGAGAAGAATATCCTATATATTCTTGCTCAAGCAAATCCCTAGCCAAGATAATTCAAATTGAGAGAGAAAGAGTTCTTGGGAGAATATGATTGGAGTGAAACTCGAGTAGAAACCATATGAGCCTGACAACATAATGTCCGGTATACGATCTCTGGGATATTAGATGGATAAGGGACTATAAATACATGATAACAGAGGGCAGACATGTTCAATTGATTATATTCCCTTGTATCATCTAGAGACTACGATATAGTGGCATAGTACGCTTGTAGTCAATAAGTCGAATGAATTATTATGAAGATAATAATTCATTGAACTAGAAAAAGTTTTGATAGATATGACACATGGCTAGCTCGATATTGGGCCTAGAGGGTTACACACAAATGATAGGTGTTGCGATGAGTAGAGGTTCAGATATAATATATTTGTTGGAGCCCATATCTTATTGGATATCCAATAAGCCCCTGAATTATTGGATCCTATAAATGAGATCCAATAAGAGCTAATGAGAGATTATTAGGTAGAGATCCACTAATCCATAAGGCTTGGGTAGTTGGATGGAGATCTAGTACTAATAAGATAGGATCCATTAGGGTAAGTTTATAAGGATCTCTATAAATAGGAGGGAAGCACAGAGCTATAGGCTAGATTCTTTTTTGCTGCCACCTCCTATGCTCCTCTCTCCCTCTCCTCCTTAGCTAACAACCTCAGTTTGGGGTGTGAGGATAATAAGAAGGGCCAACCCCTTTTTGATCGTGTGGTGCGCATGAATAGAAGGATTATGCAGTAATTTGAGGAGCATCTTTGCAGCGTTTATCATATGGATTACTGCTAGAGAGGAGGACAGTTGACCTCCTTTATCCTCTCTCATAGATCTATGGATTTTCAGGGATATACAATCTCCCTAAGTAACATATCTTTTATGTATACATAGTTTTTCGGTTTTGCGGGTTTTTGCATACCAATCTTCGCACGATGACGAAAAACTTTTTCTATGAAAAATTTTAGAATTTTATTTTTCTATTCTTTTTCCCTAGATTTCCCAATAGCGATATCAGAGCCAAGTTGTTTATGTGAAAGATTAGATTTTAAATTGTGTTGTGTTGAATCATGTAGAATTATTTTTGTACGATATTTATGATTTTTATTTTAGTTTTCAAATCTGAACTACATGTCTTCTCTCTATTAAAAAGAGCTTTAGATTAATATTTTGTTATCAAAATTATCATTGTAGAACAAAGAGAAAAGGGGCAACAACTGTTGCTGCCCTACAGTTTGGCTGAAGGTTGCTTGTAGCCTTGGTTGAGAGCACATCTTGCTGCTCTTGGCCTGGATAAAAGCAGTAAGGCTAAGAGCAGCAAGGAGGCTCTCGGCTTGGAGGTTGGCAGCCCCTACAGCCTAGTTTCTTGGCTGCAAGGGGCAACCTTGGTAGCTAGGGTTTCCTTGTTGCAGGAGTTGCCCTAGCGGCTAGGGTTTCCTAACAACAGAGGACACCTTGGGGGCTAGAGATCTCTAACCATCCAAGGCAGTCCTATGACTAGGGATTCCTGGCCGTAGGGGCAACCCTGGCGGTTAGGGTTTCCTGGCCGCATTGGGCACCATAGGGTAGGGTACCCCAAAGGCTATAGAATAATTAGTTAAGTAGTTTGAGTTTATTATTATTATTATTATTATTATTATTATTATTATTATTATCATCATCATCATCTAGTAGTCCTATATGATGATGTGTGATATGGATAGATGATCATGGAATGTGTGATTTATGTACATATGATGTGATTATTATTAATAGTGGGGCCTGCGAGCTTCCAATTTTTCTTATTTATTATCGGGTCTATATACATGTGATTATGTTCTAATTACACAAGGAGGCACGGTGGGAGTCTGGAGACGACAACGGGACCCACGAGACTAAAATGGATGATTGTGACGCATAGAAATACGCCGAGATGTCGACGAAACTGATAAAGACAAGATGGATGATCATAGGGCATGGAGATGCGTCGATGCACATATAGATAGTGATGTAAGTGATTGAGCCCACTAGTTCAAGCTTGATCACATTAGGTTGTGGTCCATGATTATTTAGTGTGATTGCTCATGTAATATGTAATTGAACTATACACTTACTATATATGTATATATATTTGCATATAATGTAGATATATATTAAATATGTATATGTGACATGACATATTAAGAGATCGAATCAAAGCCCCATCTCTCGATAATATTAAGTTAGTAAATGTGAGATAATTATATTAACCCATGTGACCTTCTATCGTTATAGGGAGAAATCGATTTTCGACATAGGTTGAGTTGGTCAAGTCCCTCGAGGCTCCCTTATATTGAGATTCGAGATCTTGCCTATGACATAGAGACGTCACCGATGACCTAAGGACATGATATGCTTGGTCGAGTCCCTCGAGGGTATATCATCGAATCAGACTCATCTTATAATGATGGTGATAACTTAATCGAACATCATGGTTGGTTGATTCCCTCGAGGCCATAATAGTTCGGAGGCCAAATAGGATGGGAATCGCAATAAGTTGTGATCGGTAAGAGTTGCATACCTTTTCAGGCTTAGCGTAATTGATCGAGTCCCTCGAGTTTATGTTAATACACTTATTGGATCCTGATTAGTATTAGAGATCTATCGAGGGCCTTCAATTTACATACCGGAGAGAGTTGTGTGTTTCGCGAGAAAATAGTGAGAGTAGATTAAGATAGAAAACCTTATCTTAATTATTTATTTTTATAAAATCTGTATGTTATTTATTTATGTTATATATTTATTTTAAGAAAATATTACTTTCAAATCCTTTATGTGGCATACTTGATGTCAATCACCTCACTGGTCCAAATTACACAGATTGGCTCGGCAACTTGAGAATTGTTCTCACGGTAGAGAAAATCGTATATGTCCTTGACACAGTGATGTCTACACCCGAGGAAGGGGCAAGCGAGGATGAGATTATTGCTACGTGAAATGCATAGATGACTCTACTCTTGCTAAGTATTATATGTTGGGCTCTATGACTCCCAAGTTACAAAGGTAGCATAACAATATGGATGTCAGATCCATTCTCTTGTATCTTTGTAAACTGTTTGAGGAACAGGGAAGAGCTCAATGATATGAGATATCTAAAAGTCTCTTCCACGCTAGGATATGAGGGGACACCAAGTCAGAACCATGTCCTTAAGATGATTGAATGGATAGAAAAATTTACGAGTCTAGGAATGGTCCTAAAGGATAACTTATGTGTGGATCTTGTGCTTTAGTCCCTACTAGATTCTTTTTCACAATTCATCATTAATTTTAATATAAATAAGCATGAGGTGACTCTCCCTGAGCTCATCAATATGTTGAGAGAGGTTAAGAGCACCATCAAGAAAGAGAAGTCAAATCTCTATGTTAGTGAGACCAGAAAGAAAAGGAAGGCAAATAAGTCCCTTAAGAAGGGCAAGGGCAAGAAAAAATCAAGTAAAGAAAAGGTTGCCAAGACAAATGCTAGTACTTCCACTACGACAAAGACATACACTAGAAGAGAAACTACAAAGAGTACTTTACAAAGAAGGTGAAATAGAAACATGGATTGCTAATCATAAGTGTCATACAAGTCAATAACGTGAGTGATGACACATGTGACATGAGACACACTCTTTTTGTTTATTATTTATTTAGTATTTTCTTATTTTATATTATATATTGCATATATTGTTTTGTCCATGAATGTGTGCAATGAGAATCAGATCATGATGAGATCATGATAATGAGACCGATTCACCTTTAAACTCAAATCCTAAATAATCGCAATCATAAGTCACTCGAGAGGGACATCAAAATGACCGGTTATATTAGTGTGATACATACCTATCCATATGATGGAGAAAGCTAATCTTATAGCTACTCGTGTGGGGATATTAGGGATACTACACAAATGTTTATTAAAGAATGAGTTTACTAATTAATCCGCTTAGAGAATATTATATAATTGATGATATCTCATTGTTAGACAGTGATTACATCATCCTAGTGGTGTATCTAGTACTTAGACTTGAGACACTAAGGATATTTTGTATAAGTGACATGAGAGTGTCTAATTTGCTACAATCTACTCATATGGACCTTGTTGATGATATGGTATTTTTTTCAGCCAACAATATTGCCTCATAATCTTCAACTCAACCCACTCAAATATGACAGCTTTTCAGCATATTCCCTGCACAGAGTTAAGGCTGTTTTAAGATGCTTTTCTTCATGACCAAGGAATGCAATTAAAAGAGTTGGTTAGTAGCTATAAAATACTTAATTTCGAAATTCTCTCTGCATAAAGGGTTGTTTCATGCACAAGTACTTATTTTAGTATTTAGGGCTTAGAAAAGACTTTAGAAACTCATGATATTGGTAGAAACTCTCTTAGAGTGCTATTTTGAACTCTATATCTCTTGGATGTGTCCTTGAGTGGTGAGTCTTTTGCTTACAGTTCTGTATCTTTGTTTATTATCCTTAGGGTGGTGATCTTTCTGTATCCCTTTGTGATTTTAAACTTAGTGGTGAGGTATTTTTTGTTTTTACCAAAGTTGCTTTGTGAGTTCACTCTTTTTCTATTTGGAAAACTCATTCTAGCAAATACAATTGTACTATCGATGTTTTTTTCATGTGTTTACTCCTTTTTTGCACGGAAAACTCATTCTAGCAAATACAATTATGATGTCGATGTTTCTTCATGTGTTTGCTCCTTTTCTGCACGAAAAACTCATTCTAGCAAATACGATTGTATTGTCAACTTTTCTTGTGAGTTCATTCATTTTCTATCCAAAAAAACTATGCTGTCTGTTTTCTTTTGAAATTAATTCTACACACCCCATAGCCGGTTATCGAGAGTGATAACCAACCTTACGAGGGCTATTAAGTATCGATAGAGGATCATCCGCTATCAGTGTTATGAGAGGAATATCCCATGTATTCCTGCTTAGGAAAATCCCTAGCTAAGGTTATTCGGATTGAGAAAGAAAGAGTTCTATATGAGAATCTAATTAGAGAGACTAGAGTAGAAATTGTCTGGGCCTTATAGCACCATACCCAGTATATAATCTTTGGGATATTAGAACGATGAAGGACTATAGATATATGGTAATTGAGGATAGACAAGTTCAATGGATTGGATTCCCCTGTATCATATAGGGACTACGGCGTAGTGTCATAGTATGTCCATAGTCGATGAATCGAGTGAATTATTATGAAGATAATAATTCACTGAACTAAAAAGAGTTTTGATCGGTATGATTCATGACTAGCTCGATATTAGGCCTGGAGGGTCACGCATATATGATAGGTGTTGTGATGAGTAGAGGTTCAAATATAAGTTATCTATTAGAGCTTCTATCTTATTTGATATTCAATAAGCCCATGAATTGTTGGATCCTATGGATGAGATCCAATAAGAGCAAATAAGAGAATTATGTATAGAGATATACTAATCTAAGAGGCTTGGGTAGTTGGAACCAAAGGGCCATAGGCTAGACCCTTTGGTTGTCACCTCTTGTACTCCTCTCTCCCTCTCCTCCTTAGCTAATAGTCCTGGTTTTGGTCATATAGACAGCAAGAAGGGTCGACCCCTTCTTGATCGTGTGGTGCACGTGGAAAGGATGATTGTATAGCGATTTGAAGAGTATTTTTACAGTGTCTACCATGTGGATCATCGCTAGAGAGGAGGACAATTGACCTCCTTCATCCTCTCCTATAGATTTATAGGTTTTCAGGGATATACGATCTCTTTAGGTAACTATCTTTCGTATACATGTAGTTTTTTAGTTTTGCGGGTTTTTGCGTACCAATCTTCGTATGACGACGAGAAACCTTTTATGCAAGAAATTTTAGGATTTTATTTTTTTATTCTTCATTACACATGTGATGCTACCCTAGATTTCTCAATATACACCTATTGGGAAACCGTAGAGAGCATCACATATGTAATAAAAAAATAAAAATAAAAATTGGTTTCATAAAAGAATCATATCGAATTGTCATGCATCGATTGAAAGTGTAAAATTTGTAAAAACTGAAAACTATGTAAGATATGTGAGACACTTTCACCTAGGGGAGATCGTATATCTCCTAATCTATAGATCTCAATCTATGGATGAAGAAGATCTCATAAACTCCTCTCTAGTGGTGATCCACATGGTAGACGCAATGACGATGCATCTCCTCGCACAACACATTTCTTCCTCACATTCGTACACCACCATGTCGCAGCAACTAGTAAGAATTCGGCCCTTGTTGCTATCCTCACGCACTTGAGAGGGGGCTATCAATTGGAGGAAAAAAAGGGGGAGGAGATTAGGAGGCTGGTAGCTTAAGGGGTCTAGCTTGTGGCCCATTTAGTCCCAACTTCTATTTATAAAGAGTCTCCTTCAACTAACCATATTGGATTCTTCTTTTGGGTATTGCATCTTTATCCAATAACCCCTTAACTTAATGGATATTGAATTCGTATTTAATAACTATTCTAATCCCTATTGGGTCTCACCCAAGAATCTATTAATACAAGGGCTTATCATATATCATATATCTGATCCTCTATTCATTTCATTATCCATCATATGTGTGTGACCCTCTAGGCCCAATATTAAGCTAGCCATGAGTTATACTTAGCATTGTCAGGCCCATACAAAATATATTTGAGTCTCACTTTAATCGGATTCTCCCGAATTTCTCTCTCAATCTAAATCTCATACTTATCAGATCAGATTCATCATGATATGATTGACCTTGGCTCAGGATTTGTTTGAGTGAGAATACATAGGATATTTCTATCATGATATCGAGAGTAGATGATCCTCTATTGACACTCAATTCCTTTGTAAGGTTGGTTGTCATTCTCGATGACCAACTGTGTTAGATCTGAAACTTCCAGACCTATAAGTCATATATTAAAGAATGGAGTACTTAAACAAGATATTTTTGGTATCTTAAGTTTAAAGACCAAACATAATTGAGACCATAAAGTCACTTTCTAATGATGAGGCATCATTAACCATCTAGCATTTCGTGAGCAAATCATCCAGTGAACTTATTCTCTAATGAACACATATATTATATCCCTAGTGTCCCCATATGGGTAGCTATAAGACTAACTGCATCCATTATATAGACCAGTATATAGTATACCAATCTGTCCAGTTATCTCGATATCCCTCTCGAGTGACCTATGACCAAGAATATTTATGATATTTATTTAAAGTTGAATTGATCTTATTATCATAATCTCATCATAATCTAATTCTCATTATACATATCTAAAGACATTAATATATATTTACCAAATATAAAGTGAGAAAATACCATAATAATAACAAAAAATAGAATGTGCAACGTGTCACACGTGTCATTACTCATATGATTAGCTTGTAGGGCACTTGTAACTAGCAATACCATCACTACATGCCTTCTGCCCCTCATACAAACCCTCACCATCTTGACTACAATGGTACTCTTAGGGTCGAGTCTGGCAGGTCGACTATTTAAATAGCTACTCGCCCCTATATAAATCGAACATCGATCTTGGTCTATCTTCTCCTTTTCCCAAAGAGGATTGAGAACTTCAACAACCTTTTGAAGGACTCGGTGCTACAGAGGTAGGAGGCTTCTTATCGAGAATTGGCTCCTTGAGTTCCACACCCCTTTGAGGGCGAGGCATCTTCGTTACAATAGTCTTCTACTTCTTTCTTCGCTTATCGAAGCTAGCATGGTGGTTAAACCGAATTGGACCTGAATTCACAAATAGTGGCTAGAGTCGAAGAGGCCATTGCCATACCCAAAGAGGAGCTAGGCACCTTCTTCTTTAAAGAATATAGATTAATGTTTGTAAAGATTCACAATCATAAGATAGCATAGGATTAAAAGAGGGACATCCATGCTCTAGATAGCCTTAGAGGGAGAGAATATATCCCTTAGTTAAAGCACTTGATCTGCATCCTCATTCGATAAGAAAGGGAGGGGTGTTATCTATGCAACGCATCGATCAGATGAGATCAAACCTCCAATCTTAACTTGGACTTATGAAAAAGAAGTACTCATTCTAACCCTTATGGTTGGAAGGGGCTCCACTAACTTTAAAACCGTCTCTCCCCCCCTCAGCAACCAAATAGTAGTAACTTTTCCTCTTACGTAGTAAAAAATAAGTCAAAAAAAGTTTACATGTCAGAGTAATGTCGTCATGCTAGCATTTCCCGATGAACACTATTAGATAGCATTACAAGTTAGGCGCTATCTGAGAAGATAATATCTTCCACCAATGTAAGTAGGACACTATCATTGGATGGAGAGGAAGACGAAGTTCTGCCTAGAGAGCATCACGAGATTGAATGGATGCTAACTGGGTCGAGAGACTTGCAAGTCAAACTGGATTGGGATAGAATACTTGACTCATAGGTGATCCAGAAGTGATGCACTCACCACTAAATCATAGAAATATGAGCTTTTTATGAACTCTAAGTCCTGAAGAGCTTTCGGGTTCATAGGAACTACATTCCCTAATGAAAAGGGGGTTGAGATTTCCTCCACCCTAAGGCTGCCCAAAGTTGAAGTATGGACCTTGATTGACTGACGATTAATTTATTGAGAGAAACTTATATGAGAAAGGAGAGATATCCTAATCTAAAGAGATAAAGGAGCAGAATGATAGAAGATCGATCTGTTGCTAAACCGACATCAAGACTATGAGAGACTCAAGAACCAACTCACCTTGCAGGGAACCAAAACGAAGCTAAGAATATTTCTAATGAGGCTTTGGAGGCTCAAATGGAAGAATGAGCTATACCCATAAGGTGAAGGGGGATTTATAAGGAGGAAGTCGATCTCTCTCCTGCCATGATTGAGACAAGTGTCCCTTCGAGACACTTCCAAAGGGATGCTAATGAATTAAGGACTCGAAAAGTGTTGAATGAAAGATTCAAAAAGTACTAGATAAAGGATTCGAAACATGCCAGATGAAAGATTTGAAATGCACTAGATGGACTTGAAAATTACAAAAATCCATCACAATAAAGGTATAAAATAAAATATACCCGAGGCACGTCAGTCGAAAAAACCTCACTCGAGTAATGAGAAATTTGTCATGACGGAGGCACATGATAAAATGTGCTCAAGACGCATGAGTTAGGAAAACTTGATCTTCATAAAGAGAAATCTATCATGAGAGAGGCACAAGGTAATATGTGCCTAAGGCACGTACGTCGAGAAGACCCGACCCGCAAGAAAAATTCCTATTACTCACATGTCGGATGAACTAAATATCATACTTCGAGCCCCTCTTAAAAGAGTCCCGATGCATGCCATCAGAGATGACAAATGATAGGGGATATATTGTCGGCTAATCATCCGACATATCACTATCATGTGGTGTCTAATGAGGAAGGATAATATGAAACTTCCTTCTTATCATTTATAATCGAAAAGACAATCACAAGCTTCCTTCTTATTGTTTATGATAAGAAAGACAATCATAAAGGAAACTTTTTTATGAAAAGTATAAAAGATTACTTTAACACAGAGAAAGGGAGACTTATTTTGACTATTTACGTCCGCACTCATATATTTTGAGTTACTAACTTGAGCATCGAAGTGACTAGATCAGATAATCTCTCTCAACCTCAATCTTCATGTAAGTGATAAGGAGTTTATCATTTCTATGTCGGAGACACCTCAGACAATCCTATATATACGAGTTTATACCATATCAAACTAACCAAAACGTCAATTATATTTCGGACAATCCTATGTATACGGGTTCATACCATATCAAGCTAACCAAAACGTCAATTATATTTTTCTTAATGTAGAAACTTGATTTGTATGCATCTTAGTACAAGTGAGGCAGATCTTTTTTTTTTCCCATTGTATGATTCCTTTTTTCACCCTTGAATCTAGAAATAATAAGAGGAAGATGAGCTAAGCAGACCGGTAATCAAATCCAATCGTTTTAATCAACCTAAAAATAATGGCTGTAATATGAACTTTCAAACACAATGTCATTATGTTATCATGTGAGTGGAATTCTCAAGGATGGATGTAGATTTAGAATGCACAATAAATTTTCATTTTCCTATGGAGGATTCATCTTTAATAATGCTATTCATATTCTCAGGAGAGGCTACATGACACTTCAG
The DNA here is from genome assembly GCF_036884655.1 of Musa acuminata AAA Group. Taxonomy (NCBI): domain Eukaryota; kingdom Viridiplantae; phylum Streptophyta; class Magnoliopsida; order Zingiberales; family Musaceae; genus Musa; species Musa acuminata. The sequence goes on along the minus strand of NC_088343.1, from coordinate 36,179,953 downwards.
TATCAAGACCACAACCTAATGGACACCAAAACTTTCTGTTCAACAACTCGTACTAAAAGACACTATTTTTCTTCTTCCTGACACGTCTTCTGTATGTCTCAATTTAATCAACTTAAACACAAAAAGAAGAATGAATAAGTGCATCGATGCAGTCATCGTCAAGCTAGTCTTGTATCTGATCTCTGATCCATTTAGTAGCCACCCATTTCTGGCCTTTAATCACTGGACAGCTCCCATGAAGTGATGTCTGCAAGGAGAACAAGGTCTGATCAATTGGAGTAGAAGATCAAATAGAGAAGGGAAAGGAGGTATCGTTATTTGCGAACAAGGTACCATAATGTCAGTGACATAATTTAAACAATAATTAATTAATTCAAGCTAAAAGCAGCACAAACTATTCAGAGTTCTTTTTAGTACCCTCTTTCAAATTTGCATCTAATAGTACCATGATGGAATGACAAAGTAAACAATTACTTTTCTTTCAATAAATCTTCAATGTGAAAACACATACTATATCCTGAAAGTATCGGATTATAATTTGTCCAACTAAATAATCCACTCTCCATACTTTCACCTCAGATTAGTATACTATCATATTCCACCAGTTGTTAATCTGCAGTCTCACCTGGTACGAGGATAAACACAATGACTTGGTCTTCACTTTCTAAAATTACAAGTTTAGTTACCTTAATGCATGTTAATCAAATGTTTTCTTCAAATGCTCAGGCAACTACAAACAGAAAACACAAGAAGTTGGAAGTAAATATTCTTTTCTATCGTCTGCAGAAAAAGTAAAATTTATTTAGGAACCAAAACTCTTCTTTGCTAACAAGAAACAATAAATGGTCCAGGGGTTAGTGTTTTGCAGCCTGTTCTCCTGAAATTCATGATCACGATCAACTACTTGCAATTATTTTCTTGATCTGCCCATTTTATGCTTTGTTCCCAGGAATAATATTTCAAGTTGTAAGCTAGGAAAGATCTGCTCTGTCGACCGACCTCACATCTTCGTCCTTCAATCTACTAGACTGTAGGTCATATCATTATGGTTTGCTAGGTAGTGATCAGCAGAACTTATATATCAGTTTCTGGAGAAGTATTGGTTAAATTGTTATATCTAGCAATTAAACTACTAATTAACATGGTGAAAATAGTATCGATGTGGTGTATCTGAGTATTATCAGCCATTAATAAGCAAACAATAATTGCTTTCCCACTTGCACAAAGAAAGCAATTGTAAAAGAGCCACTAGATAAAAGAGAACTCACAGGATCAATAGTGTGATTTGTAAACATTGAATAGAATAAAAGTCCATCGCCCTTTTGTGGCTTGACCTTCAAACCAATACATTTTTCATAATCGTACTTGATATCCATATTCGACCCATTCTGCAAATCCAACATGATTCATGTACCAAAGTTATCAGGCAAGTTAAATTTGAAGTGTGGTATCTCTTTTCGTACGCCTACCTCAAAAGGAAAAACAGTTTCTCCCCCTTCCTCAACATCTGTCAGGTACAATATGAAAGTAGCAACCTGATCACATTGCTCAAAATAAATAATCTAATGGTAATTGTTAAGATGGCTTCTATAAACTGCAAATATAATACAAATGAACAATAAAAATACTGACTTGAGCAAACTCAGTAAAAATTGCATGCAACAAAAATGGAACCTAAACTTTCAATTTCATTATTTTCATCAAATGTGCTAAGGGAAAACCTTAAAAGTATGAATTTAAATTTTAAGCCAACGATATTAACAGCAATTGCTCAATTCTTGTTGAACCACCAGAAATGGACCCGAAACACTCAAATTTGACAAAATCTCTATAACTAGGGAAGTGACTGAAATTTCATTAATAAAATTTGGGACCGGCCTTGGCAGAAATCCATCAATTTCTGTGATTTAAGCTGAGGCAAACCTGCGTTCGACACAGCTTCAGAGTTAACAGAATCTTATAGTTTTCATTATGATATTTGCATAGGTTATAGTACATATTTTCAAAACAATATTGATTGCTTCAATGTAATTACTGACCTGGATATGGTGACCTAATAAAACGTGCATCATATTAAATCCTATTAATTTTTTTAGACAATGAATGGTGATATTGTTCTCAGAAAACAAAAAAATGGAAAAAATAATTACCATCAGATATATGCAGGCAATAAGAACAAACTGAGGGAAAAAGTGGAATTTTTTTCTTTTAGATATTTCTATGCATCTATGATTTTAATAATTTGCAGGTGTCTATTTGCAGTTGACATATTCACTGGATTAGAACCTAGTGAAAGGAAGTAAATAAAAGACTTAACAAGGTACGAATACTTTCACATGCCAAGGCTGTATGTTTTTGTCTTAGAAATTTTGGAAACCTTCAAATTCCAACATGATATGCAAAAAACAGAAAATTGTTCGGCATAAATATCATTTTGTGATCCTGCTTCACCACAGATTGGTTAATTGTTTTCTTATTCCATGTTTTGTAGCATTTACTAGCCACCTCAGATATGCATAGGAGAAGCAACTTATGTATGATCAAGGATTAGTCAATTTCTTACTCTGATTTTGTTGGTTCAGAATTCCATGCATGGAAGTTGGGCAAAGTATGGTTCCTATTACATGGTTGGAATTTGAAAATTTAGAATGCTTATTATGTATTGCATAGTATTATCGATGTAAAATAGCAATTTGAGAACTCAGATCAGAAGCAACTAAACCTAAGCAACAGACCTTGAAAATTCAGGAGTAACAGGAACAAAAGTATATTCATCACAGAAAACATGGGAAAATGATACAGCTAAGTAGGTACCCTGTGGCTCTCCTGTGGGCCATACACATCTGGACTGAAGGCATCATAATGAGAAGCATATCTCTGTCCAGTCTCATACCGAAGGACATTAAAGGCCTGCAACATAGTGATGTCCCAGATATTTCTTAACAAACAAATTAATATATCCATGAAGGTAAAAGGAGAAAAAGAGAAAATGTAGGTCATTTGTTAGCATTAAGGAATCTAGAAGACTGATTTTTATGTAGACTTTTAATTCAGTAAAAAATGCATGAGATTCGGTAATTGCATAATGACTAACACAGTTGAAGTCCTGGATTTTGTAATGACATTGTAATTTGTCCAATATCAAAGTCGATGCATTCAGGATTTGGGTTATAATTTTTTGGCAGGATAACCAAGCCTAAGCATGAATAAACCACTTTCTTAGACTTCAAGTCATCAAAACTTTCACACGTGTGGGAAAAGAAACTACTGGAGTGTAGGAAATTATTCTAAATATATATATGCTGAGTGTCAAAATGTTAAGATAAATACATTCTTAGGCATCAAAATTGTGCTCAAAATGTACTACGATAGGCTTGTTTAAATCCATAGAATCCATAAGAATGTATGATACTTGCATTAAAACATCAAACAGTGCAACTTGTTGCAACTTGAACATATTATCAAGTTTAACTTCCTTCTCAAAAGAGAGACAAAGATATGTCCTTGGTAGATTGATGCAAGATACTGTGATTATGGAAATGCATCTATTTTCCATATCCAGAACTTTCAATGGCTATGGCTATCAAATGGATTTAACTGTTCCACTCCCTACAAAATGAATCACAGAGGCTATGCCTCAGTCTTCATCCAAAGAGAAAAAGAAACGTTAACCATATATTACCACAATATCTATTCATATTAAAGTCAGCCCTTTCCTTCACAAATAATCATTAGGATGTACATTGGTCAGACTGTACGTTGACTTCATATTAAGCCTTCAAGGTCACAGATTTGTGTTAATGGCACTGTTAGAATATTTTTCATAGAACTTCTCCAGCTTAGCTCTGAGTGCACTCAAAAAGGTCCAACTAAAATTAGAGAAAAATTATCTCATGTCATTCTCATTGGAGGGCTACATTTCAAAAATTGAAGTCCTGAATATATTTTGCATCTGTATTACCAAGTATCTAACAGGTAATCCATGGTGTAATTAGCTAGAACTCCAAGGCCTACACCTATTAAAGGAAAGTCAACATGAGACCAAATACAATAAAATGTCAGAAATTCTTTAACAACATAATTCTTATAGAGAATTGAAGTTAGCTTTACCATAACATATAATAAATTTTTTATTTGTCCTCATGTGCCTTATCAGATTATTAAACTAGCTCTTAAAGCATTTATATGGTTTGAATTATTTTCTCACATGATACAAAATTTGCTAACGAAATATATGGCATATCAATATAAGAATTAAGAAATGAAAATCCTGATATAAGATTTAAGTGATAGAATGAATGAATAATCGACTTGGAAGCAATATAAGAGAAATGACATTCTGATTCAAGTCCAGATTTTAGTCGCAAACAATCTACCTCTCCATTTTCTATTGGAAGCATGGTCACTCTGGCAATCTTTTTCTCAATTTGCTCCAAAGTTCCAGTTGAATCTTTTGATGCACTAAGGAATGCCCCAGAACTGTCAAACATAGTAATTATGAGATATGATTTACAAGATAAAAATCTACATTGTGAGTGTTAGGATCGAGAGCACTAAGAGGGGGGGGGGGGTGAATTAGTGCAGCGGAAATCTTTCAGCGATTAAAAACGAAAGCTGCGTTCGTTCGATAAAAACTATTTTGATGCAAAAGCCGATTCTAAGATTACTTATGATTAAGTGCAATTTACGTCTAAACACAGTTTGCGTCTAAGCGCAGTTTACGCAGTTTGCGTCTAAATGCAGTTTGCGTCTAAATGCAGATTGCGTCTAAGCGCAGTTTGCATCTAAGCGCAGTTTGCGTCTAAGCTCAGATTGCGTCTAAGCGCAGTTTGCGTCTAAGCGCAGTTTGCGTCTAAGCGCAGATTCGGAAAGATCTGAACTTAGACACTCGTTCGTAAAAGCGCAGAAGGCAGTTTGCAGTTATAAATGGAATCAAAACGTAAACGTAAACTGCAAAGAAACTTATTCGTAAAAGCGCAGAAGACAGTTTGCAGTTATAAATAGAATCAAAACGTAAATGTAAACTGCAATGTAAAGATCGTACGAAAACACCGATTTACGTCTGAATGCAGATTCGGAAAGATCAGAACTTAGAAACTTGTTCGTAAAAGCGCAGAGAGCAGTAGCTATGTAGGAGGTTTGCAGTAATGATAAAGTGCTCAAAATAAAAGCAAACCAGAGATTTAGAGTGGTTCGGTCAGTCTTGACCTACTCCACTTTTGGCTTCCTCCACCGACGAGGTCACCGACGTCAACTAGAGGCCTTCCTTCAATAGGCGAAGGCCAACTGCCCTTTTACAGTTTCACTCCTTTTGACGGGCTCAGGAGACAACCCTTACAGAACCTTTCTCTCCTCTCTTTACAACTCAAGACTTGAAGAACAGAAAGAGAAGAACTTTTGGACTTTACACAAATTTGAGCTCTTTAGAATCACAGAAAAGATCAGGAATTCGGTGTAGGTCTGTATCTTTTCAGTGCTGAATGGGTGGGGTATTTATAGGCCCCAACCCAATTTAAATTTGGAGCTCAAAACGATCAAATCCCGGAATTCCGGGATCAGGCGGTTGCACCTCCTGACTGGAGCGGTTGCACCGCCTGGCAGAGCTCGAAGACTGAGCCTCTGGGCGGTGCCACCTCTGTCAGGGGCGGTTGCACCTCTCTGCCAGAGCTCGAAGACCGAGCTCAGGCGGTTGCACCGCCTGACTGGAGAGGTTGCACCGCCTGGCAGAGCTCGAAACTTAAGCTCTGGCGGTGCTACCTCCTGACAGAGGAGGTTGCACCGCCCAATCTCGCTCGGAGACTGAGCCCTGGGCGGTTGCACCTCTTGGCTGGGGCGGTTGCACCGCCCAGTCTCGCTGGGAGACATAGCCTGGGCGGTGCTACCTCCCTGCCTGGGCGGTTGCACCTCCCACAGCAACCTGGGTCCGAATGGGTTGAACCATTCGACCCAATTTGAGTTCTTCAGGGGCCCAATTGCCCCAGGATTAAGCTAATGGGATCACCTCCCAATTCTAACTTAATCAAAGTGCTAACTACGATTATTTCCTAAGACATATTCTGCAGCTTGCTTCGGTGCGTCACTCGCTTCTTCCGGCGAGTTTCCGACGAACTTCCGTCGATCATCCGATGAACCCTCGGTGATGCTCCTGCGGACTTCCGGCAAACTCCTAGACAGCGACGATCCACTTGGCAAGTTCCGACGAGCTCCTTTGGCAAGCTTCTGGACTTCTCGGATTTGTTCCCGCAGAACCTCCGACGACTGTCCGAACTTCCGTCGAGCTCTCGAACTCCCAACGTGATCATTATCATGACTCCGGCGCAACTCCTGCTGCATGTCTTACTTTCATCGTAGTTAATCCTGCACACACAAAACAAAAACTTCGATCAAGACAATTAATCCTAAGCAATTAACCAAGTTGTCCGGCATGTCATTGGTCCCTCGACGCTTCGTCCGATTCTTCGGCGCATCGTCCTTTCCTGCAGCCTATTGCCCAATCGGCCAGTTGACTTCGCAACTCCGATATCCTTGGCACAATACCCGCTCTTCTTGGCCCGATGCTCGAGTCCACGACCCGAAGCCTTCTGTCGATACGTCGACCAATCCACCGGCCCGACGTCCAATCTTCTGACATGTTCCTCCGGCACAACATGATGTTCCTGCTTTAATTGTCTCATCCTGATCGAAGCACCCTGCGTTACTCAAAACACAGATTAAATCATAAACATATATCAAGTAGTTTCATCATCAAAATACGAGATTCAACAATCTCCCCCTTTTTGATGATGACAACTACTTGATGACGGAGCTAATCTTAACTCCCGGAGTTTAAACAAACTCCCCCTATCAATATGCCATATTGATAGAAACTCTTAGATTCAAAAATCTAAGCAACATGTCATCATAAACGGAGTTAACCTTAACTCCCAGAGTTTAAACAAACTCCCCCTATCAATATGCCATATTGATAGAAACTCTTGGATTCAAAAATCCAAGCAACATGTCATCATAAACTTATGCATAACATGTGATGTCATCAACATACTTCTCCCCCTTTGTCATCAACAAAAAGGAGAAGTACCACAATCAAGTGTTTGTGATGTAAGTTTTAACTCATTGCATGAAAAACATAATATCTATTGTTATTTGTTACCATCATGCAAGTTTGCTATCATCAAATGGTAAGATATCAACATGTAAAATTGCGATTCAATTTCTTGATATCTTAACATGATATGACATTCATAGCACCTATTCATATGAATGCTGCTTTTGATATCTCATCATAATATGACATTCATAACATCTATTCATATTCTTCAAATATGGCACTTATAGTATCAATTTATATATTTCTCCACCTTTGAAAATCAACAACAAGGAGACCGATATAAGCAAATTTTAAATATAAGTGCGATGCCATAAGTTGGTTCATGTCATTTTCCAACAGTGAGTGATAGGATACCAATTATGCAAACATCTCGAGGAAAACATGACATGGAGATAGCTTTTATTACTTCTTCCTTTTTATTTGTTATCTTTTTACATGAAGGAGGAAAGCCATATATGAAGTTCAAATTGATAAGATATTAAAGCACACTTCATTTTTGCAAGGATTAAGATATGTAAGTGAGTCAAATCCTTGTATGTAAAAATATCTTCCTTTTATAAGAGGGAATCATCAAATATGTTTCTCGAAAAATATTTTTCACATGATAAGTGCATTTGCTAGATGATTCCATATGTCAAAAATCAATTATGTGAATTAAACTTGATATGACATATGCTTGTTAAATTCGGAAGAGGATAATGTATCAAGAAAATCCAATTGTTAGGATCAAGAAAATCCGAAAATGAAATTTGACACTTTCATACATTCGGACAGGGTTTTACTAGAGATATTCAATTACAATCATGAAGGTAAAATATGCTTATTATCATGGAAATTTTTGTATTCAAGCACATAATTTCCAACATGTAATCATAGCAAGTAATTGTATAAAATAATTATGGCAATCAAGTGATTTGATCATTTAATCAAAAAAGTCCGAAAAATAATTTTAACAGGTTTAATCATTCGGACAGATTTTTGCCATAGTTTTTCAAATATAATCATGAAGATAAGGTATGCTCATCATCATGGTAGTATGATAGCAAGTTTACCATATTCAAGCTAGCAAAAAATTTCTATATTTTAAGGCCCGCAAGCTAGCAATTTTGAGATGTTCAAGAAAGCAACTCTTGCTTCTTGAAATATAAGTTTTGCTAGATGTGCAAGTTAACTTTTTGCTTCTTGAGATAGGCAAGATAGCATTCCTTGGTGATGTTCAATATAGCTAAGTTCTACATCATGCAAGCTAGTGAATTTTATAACATTTTAGAACATGCATAATCACCAAAGCATCATAAATTTTAATGATGTGCAAAATTATAAATTTTGCATGATTGCATTTGTGTGTCTTGAGATTTGCAAGATAGCACTTATTGGTGATGTTCAAGATAGCAATTTCTTCTCTTTTAAGAAGTGCAATTTTTGCTTTCTTCTTGAATTGTGCAAGCTAGCTATCTCCCCTTTTGTCATTGTCAAAAAGAAAGGAAAAACCCTTTACATCAATTTTTAAATCATGACAAAGGTTAGTATCAATCTCATTTGTGCATCATTATATTTCCAAATTAAAACATGCACATTTTCAAAACATATAAACTCATTATTATATGCATGATTCCAAATCATTATTCATATTATTTCAATCATTGTTTCAATCACCACTTATAGCTTATCATGCACAATATATAAAATCATCTAACATGATACAATCATTTATTTTCAAAATATTTATCACTATTTTAATGTATGATAATGAAGTATTCATGATACCGAACATTAAATCAATATTTTTTAAGTATTTATCACTTCATTTTAATCATGATTCCAAACATTTATCATTTAAAGCATTCATGATACACATCATAAAAAAAGCATATGCATCATTCCAAATCATAAATATTTTAAATCATCATGGTATTAATTTGTCACATTGCATTCTACCATGCATGATCGAAGCTTCTCATTTGCATACATCAAAATAAATTCATGAATATCTCATGCATTCATATCATCACTTGAGGAATATTGAAAAAGAAATAATTGGGTGATGAGATAAACATTTCATAAATACAAAGAATTGCATAAAAATCATATCAAGGAATACAAGTCACAATCATTCAAGAGAAAAATCAAGATCATGATTTTAATAAAACTCATTTCAAATTTGAATCATCAAAATCATTTTTATGGCTCACAAAATTTATAACATAAATAGATTCATGATTTCATTGATAATATATTTTTTTCTTTTTAAGTGTTTCATTTTAAGTGGTCGATTTCATGTTAGCATGCCTTTTCATTTATGAAAACATACATCAATTTTTTTAAAGCCACTGTTATTATCATGAAAATCGATAATCAAGAATCATCATACATAATTTCAAAAATATATACTCATTAATCATAACTTCAAATTAAACATGATTTCATATATTCAAAATCGAGAAATAACAATGAAAATCAACATGATACACATTATTACTTCTCAACCACATATAGCATGATTTCACAAGGTATTTTTAATCAAAATCATTTTGTTTATCATAAACATGTAATTTTCATGATTATTTTCAAAATTACTAGAATGATAAGCATGATTCCTAATTGTTTGTATTTTCATTATAAAATTATTAAACATGCAATTTTCAAGAAAATTAAAAAAGGAGAAATGCTTTATGAAAAGCATCATGTAATTTCAAAGTAAATTAAAGGCATTTTGATTACCTCAGCGTCGAAAGGCGTAAAGGCGTAGTTTGCCACCTCGCCTTTGTTGATTTTCTCCTCGTCTTCGGAGGAGCTCGATTCATCCCAGTTTTTGTTCTTCTTCTTGCGTTCAAAGCAAGTAGTTCCGTTCTTTTTACTTTTTAATTTTTGTTTCATTTGTAGTTTAAGTTCACCATCACTTGAGCTTATGCTCGAGTGGTCTTCAAATGTTCTATGTCCCAAATCCTTCCTGTTCTTTGGAAGGTGGTTCTCAAGTTCTTCACGTGCATTGCACGTCATTTCATATGTGATCAATGAACCAATTAGTTCTTCAAGTGGAAATTGGTTCAAGTTTTTCGATTCTTAAATAGCAGTTACTTTTGAATCCCAAGTTTTAGAAAGTGAGCGCAAAACTTTGTTAACGAGTTCAAAATCCGAAAAGCTTTTACCAAGTGATTTTAAACCATTGACGACATCCGTAAAACGGGTGTACATGTCAACAACGGTTTCGCTTGGTTTCATATGAAAAAGCTCGAAATCATGCAGTAAAATATTAACTTTCGAGTCTTTGACTCTACTAGTTCCCTCGTGCGTGATTTCAGGAGTGCGCCAAATATCGAAAACCGTTTCGCACAAAGAAACCCGATTGAACTCATTTTTGTCCAAAGCGCAAAATAAGGCATTCATAGCCTTTGCGTTTAAAGAAAAATACTTCTTCTCTAAATCCGACCATTCGTTCATCGGTTTAGAGGGAAGTTGAAAACCGTTTTCAACGATATTCCATAAATCCAGATTTAGAGAAATCAAGAAAACTCTCATTCGAGTTTTCCAATAAGTGTAGTCCAATCCGTTAAAGAACGGTGGACGAAAGACCGAAAAGCCCTCTTGAAGAGCCATTTCTCTCGGGTGTAAATCCGAAATGAGAAATACCCCGCTCTGATACCAATTGTTAGGATCGAGAGCACTAAGAGGGGGGGGGGTGAATTAGTGCAGCAGAAATCTTTCAGCGATTAAAAACGAAAGCTGCGTTCGTTCGATAAAAAATATTTTGATGCAAAAGCCGATTCTAAGATTACTTATGATTAAGTGCAATTTACGTCTAAACACAGTTTGCGTCTAAGCGCAGTTTACGCAGTTTGCGTCTAAATGCAGTTTGCGTCTAAATGCAGATTGCGTCTAAGCGCAGTTTGCATCTAAGCGCAGTTTGCGTCTAAGCTCAGATTGCGTCTAAGCGTAGTTTGCGTCTAAGCGCAGTTTGCATCTAAGCGCAGATTGCGTCTAAGCGCAGTTTGCGTCTAAGCGCAGATTCGGAAAGATCTGAACTTAGACACTCGTTCGTAAAAGCGCAGAAGGCAGTTTGCAGTTATAAATGGAATCAAAACGTAAACGTAAACTGCAAAGAAACTTGTTCGTAAAAGCGCAGAAGACAGTTTGCAGTTATAAATAGAATCAAAACGTAAATGTAAACTGCAATGTAAAGATCGTACGAAAACACCGATTTACGTCTGAATGCAGATTCGGAAATATCAGAACTTAGAAACTTGTTCGTAAAAGCGCAGAGAGCGGTAGCTATGTAGGAGGTTTGCAGTAATGATAAAGTGCTCAAAATAAAAGCAAACCAGAGATTTAGAGTGGTTCGGTCAGTCTTGACCTACTCCACTTTTGGCTTCCTCCACCGACGTCAACTAGAGGCCTTCCTTCAATAGGCGAAGGCCAACTGCCCTTTTACAGTTTCACTCCTTTTGACGGGCTCAGGAGACAACCCTTACAGAACCTTTCTCTCCTCTCTTTACAACTCAAGACTTGAAGAACAGAAAGAGGAGAACTTTTGGACTTTACACAAATTTGAGCTCTTTAGAATCACAGAAAAGATCAGGAATTCGGTGTAGGTCTGTATCTTTTCAGTGCTGAATGGGTGGGGTATTTATAGGCCCCAACCCAGTTCAAATTTGGAGCTCAAAACGATCAAATCCCGGAATTCCGGGATCAGGCGGTTGCACCTCCTGACTGGAGCGATTGCACCGCCTGGCAGAGCTCGAAGATTGAGCCTCTGAGCGATGCCACCTCTGTCAGGGGCGGTTGCACCTCTCTGCCAGAGCTCGAAGACCGAGCTCAGGCGGTTGCATCGCCTGACTGGAGAGGTTGCACCGCCTGGCAGAGCTCGAAACTTGAGCTCTGGCGGTGCTACCTCCTGACAGAGGAGGTTGCACCGCCCAGTCTCGCTCGGAGACTGAGCCCTGGGCGGTTGCACCTCTTGGCTGGGGCGGTTGCACCGCCCAGTCTCGCTGGGAGACATAGCCTGGGCGGTGCTACCTCCCTGCCTGGGCGGTTGCACCTCCCACAGCAACTTGGGTCCGAATGGGTTGAATCATTCGACCCAATTTGAGTTCTTCAGGGGCCCAATTGCCCCAGGATTAAGCTAATGGGATCACCTCCCAATTCTAACTTAATCAAAGTGCTAACTACGATTATTTCCTAAGACATATTCTGCAGCTTGCTTCGGTGCGTCACTCGCTTCTTCCGGCGAGTTTCCGGCGAACTTCCGTCGATCATCCGATGAACCCTCAGTGATGCTCCTGCGGACTTCCGGCAAACTCCTGGACAGCGACGATCCACTTGGCAAGTTCCGACGAGCTCCTTTGGCAAGCTTCTGGACTTCTCGGATTTGTTCCCGTAGAACCTCGGACGACTGTCCGAACTTCCGTCGAGCTCTCGAACTCCCAACGTGATCATTGTCATGACTCCGGCGCAACTCCTGCTGCATGTCTTACTTTCATCGTAGTTAATCCTGCACACACAAAACAAAAACTTCGATCAAGACAATTAATCCTAAGCAATTAACCAAGTTGTCCGGCATGTCATTGGTCCCTCGACGCTTCGTCCGATTCTTCGGCGCATCGTCCTTTCCTGCAGCCTATTGCCCAATCGGCCAGTTGACTTCGCAACTCCGATATCCTTGGCACAATACCCGCTCTTCTTGGCCCGATGCCCGAGTCCACGACCCGAAGCCTTCTGTCGATACATCGACCGATCCACCGGCCCGACGTCCAATCTTCTGACATGTTCCTCTGGCACAACATGATGTTCCTGCTTTAATTGTCTCATTCTGATCGAAGCACCCTGCGTTACTCAAAACGCAGATTAAATCATAAACATATATCAAGTAGTTTCATCATCAAAATACGAGATTCAACAGTGAGATTATAGGAAAAAAGTGGTGCTTTGGTCATTTACTTTATCTTTGGTGTTTCTCCAACCATTTTTCAGTTCTCACTTTTTTTCCAACCCTGTGTAAGTATCTTCTTGTATTAAGTTGTTACTAGTGAAAATAAGATAATGCCTCTTCCTTCTTCAGAAAAGAAACTAATGGTGAAAAAATACATGCAAAAATAATATCATATTTTTGAGAATCAGAGTTCAGAGCAGCATTCAGACTCCAGAAACTAACACTAAATTCTGATCAATCTTGAGCAGTAATGGCTGAAAATTAATTGTAAGATGCAGAAGTTCTTGTGTTTTAATCTATCACCAATCATACATCAGAAGGTGCCAGTCAAATGCTAAGTGGTTTCTGTATCTTGTAGAACATGTTGACCACAGAAAATTATGAAGAATTCACAGAAGATGTCATTAGTTTTTCGACCAACTTTATAAATTAAATGTTGCAAAAGCACTTGCTCGATCAGAGAACCTATATGTACATGGACAGTTATAATCCCTCCATCAACCTTGTGAAGCTAAAATATATGTAATTGTGTTTATATTTCTCTAAAAAGGAATTCAGAATTTCTTATTCTGAAATTGGTCTATAATTATCATAGAGCTAAAAGTTTACCTTGTCCTTATCCCATTATTAATTGGAACCGTCTCCTCCTTCCTTAGCGCTACTGTTGATGGCTCAAGTCTTGATTTTGCAGTTTTTATGATAATTTGACATTGATCGACAGTTGCAAATTTGGGGAAATAAAATGCATGAGGTTTCCAGCTCAAAACCTCTTTCCAGAATTAGCAGTGTACACAAACTTAGTGACAGTTGTTCAAGAAAACCAAAACTTCGAGCCCAGAAGATGATACAGATTTTTGCATATATATTCCTCAATATAGGTATTTGTGTATCTGGCCATGCCTTGTTCAAAACAGCATGATGATCATCAAGGTATATAATATTTATGTTTGTACCCCTTCACTTCACTCCATCTATCATGAGTAGCCTTAGAAACTTAAACAAAGAAAGAAAAAGGAACTTGTAAACCTAAGCAATTCTGCACAAGCACCCACAGCAAGTTAAGGGAGCAACGAACACAGTTTATATTGATATTATACAAAAGTGCAATTCAGTGGCATATTAGTTAACACATGGAAAACCTATGTTTTAACCTGGCTAACTTCATTACTGTTCATTGAAACAGTATGGTGAGTAGTATGCACAAATATGACAGAGTTTATAGGGCATTATAGCAAATGAAAGAGAGGCAAACATATACAACGATATACATGACATTTGAAGGGTATATACATAAAGAATCCTATGATTAATAAATATTAACTAGTCAAAGATCTCACAAAAAGCCAAGGGTTGACAAACTAGTTAATCTAAATTCTTAATTGTTCTCTTAATCTTGACAAGAAGACAAGGATCACCAATCACCCAGAAGTTAAAAACTCAAATCATCTTAATGTAGTTTCATCAATCATGCAAGTCACACCGTTAAAATTCTATGGGGAAATCTCCTGATATCTGCATAATCATCTTCTTCTAAATTATAGAAAAAATGTTAGAATGGTCAAGGTGGCTTCTTCATCTCTTGATAATGAAGTTATTGGATCTGTAAGAAATTCCAGGTTAGTGCATTAGAATTACAGTCAACAGTGTGTATCAGAATTTTCAAAGGAATACACGTGGTCAGAGGGAGTTTGTTTCCACAGTCATTAGTTTGGAATATCTCTGCTAAAACCATCTTGACCATCCAATCCATGTGTAAAGAATGCCATGTCTGACCAGGTATGCAATCAAAAGTGCTTTTTTGGGGTCCATTGAATGGGTTCAGGAGATTCCTGGGATGCTCAAAGAGATCGATTATGCTCATAATATAAGGCTTGTACATGAAAAATGATCCAAATTTGATCGCTTAAAATAGCAAACAAGTCCATTTCCTATAATTTGCCACAGTACAATTCCCACTCACACTTCACCTTCCTCATCTAAATCTCATCCAACCCTCCACAATTGCACAAACCAGCAAGCATCACTTCTACCTGTACGCTAATTCATCGGAATCACAAGCACAAAGATGTGGATAGAGAAACAGAACCTGGAAGGCGATCAAAGCAGGATTGCTTTCTCCAGTGAGCCCATGGGGCACGGCCGGCAACTCGACCTCGTCCGCCCTGGCCTCTTCCATCGATCTCCTCCGAGCCCAGCCGTCGCCAGGCAACCCCTGCGAGAACCCAATTCAAATCCCACTTCATCAAACAGGATCATCAAAACGAAGACACAGAGAAAGAAGAGAGCGGAAGAGGCCACATCAGACGGTGGCACACCTGGAGGAAGAGACCCGAACCGAAGAACCCAACCATGAAGGAGAGGGAGCAGCATAGGAGCAAGAAGGGGAGTTCAACCTTCGTCCTCCCGGCCCTGTTCGCCTTCATGGAGACCGCAGCACGAAATAGGAAGTCGTAACCGAGTGGGGAATGGGATCGGAGACTGGCCTTTATGCCGCAGGGGTTTCTCTTTAAAGAAAGAAACAAAGAAAGAAAGGCGCGTCGGGGGAAGAGATCGTGCTGTTTTCCACACCAAGAATCATACGGAAAATTAAAGCACTGGAAAGCTCCGGTACCCAAGAAGGCAGATTTGTGGTGTCTGCTGTTTGGGTATTTTTGTGGGTGTGTCGCTCGTTTGTTTTGGAGATTTTTGACCGGAAGGATTACGGTGCGCTGCACATGGGATCCGACACGTGGAATACACGTCACATACGGGAGAGACACGGGTGATGTGTGAAATCTAATGCCACACTATATGTGAATGTTTGCAATGAAAACATGCGTGCGTGATTTCTGCTAAAAGAAGCAATACATGAATGACCGTTCTTCGATGGTGGTTTCTGCTAAACACAACTACTCAACTTCTCCGGTGAGGTACTTGTTCTGTAGATCTGTGGCCTGCACATGCCGAGGTGGAAGTTCCGGAGGCAGAGCACGCAGTGGCACAGCCCGAGAAGCCATTTGCCATGTGTCCTCGCTGCACCCACATGTGCTCCTTTTACACCACAAACACAGAGGCCCTCTTTGCACCAATAGCCAGGGATTCTGATCCCAGGTTTCCGATCAGAAACTCCAGGAGCCTTTAGATCTCCGACGGACGGCACGGATTGCTCTACCCTACGCATTTCCGGTGCACAATTCCCACCACGTAAAAGGATGCATGGCTGCAGACTGAATCCTTCTTAAGCTGGATTGAAGAAAAGAAGAACACAGAGGGAAAGCTTGTGGAGACGCTATGCTCAGGCTGCAGGTTTCTGGTTGCGGAATCAGGGACGGCGGAACGCCAAGAATCATTGGCCGCCGCCACCAGGGCCAGTTGGTGCTTGAAGCTTCGAGGCTGAAGTGGCCGTCAAGGTGCAGTCGCTTCTGCTGTACTGTCAGGGCCGTGAGGGATGATGCTGAAGGCGGCGCCGGCGGCTTTGCAGGGCAAAGCTGGGATCCTGGCTTGGAGATTGAAGTGCCCTTTGAGCAGAGACCTGTGAGCATTGAACTTACCTTCATTCATGATGTCATCTCACTCGCTTGTAGACAGAACAAATATTAAGGTCTCATAAAAAGCAAAGCAATTCAGTTAGTTTTATGCATAATTTCATATCTGGAGTATGTGATGTATGTTAAAAGTATCTCTATTTCATCAAAAGGGGAAACAGATTGTATTTTCTTTTGAGGGGATTAAATTAGAAGAGCTAAACTATCTCTAGCTTGAGGTAGAAGGGCTTTACTAACTCTAGGGAGCCAGAATTGCTAATATGCTAATCTATTTAATCTTGTTAGGTTTTATTGGGTGGGTTGAACTGTTGGGAGTTTCTTGGCAGATGTAATTCCATGAGTGGAGTTAGGAGGCTTCTGAATCATCATTTGTTTTCCTTTTTCTTTTCCTTCTTCATGATAACAAGGACTGTCTCGGTACCATCCATTTATTTCAACTTGCAATTTGGTTGTATTAAATTTGATATGTTGAGAAGAGGCTGAGGCTCCAAAGATGAGTAATCAAATCTCTAAGAGAACAAATTGATTAAAGATGATAGATTTTATGCATAAAGAAGCAGGATCCAATCTGATTCCCCAGTAAAGAACAAGGTCAAAGAAACCACCACAACGGAAACTCTAGTGTTCTATTAGAATTTCTTTAAATTAGATGGTAGAGCGTGATGCATTTTGTCATCCCTTAACTTTTTTTTCTTGTGACTTCATTACAGATTTTGCACACATGATTTCTTCAACACATTGCAGAAGGCCTGATTAATGTCAAGGCCAAATGTACAGTTTCTGCTTATCTAATAGGATTAAAAAAAATCCCAATTTTACTTGGTTGAGTAAGTCATATAATTCAGAAGACAGCTTTACATGTTCATATGCATTCTCTATATCAGTGAACATGGTTAATTAATTAATGTTTTATTGTGTCTCATTCACCGTCTTCAATAAGGACTAGTTAATACTTCTAAATATAGCGATGGAAACTAAATCACTGTACAGATTCAGTAGAGCATATACTGTTTTCTTGAGCTTAACTTTCACTGATGTGATAGGTTAACGAGTATGCTGCCTTGAAAACTAGTACTCTTTACTCCTGGGGAGAACTGAGTCCGGGGAACTTCTTCTTACGCCTTGGCAGCTTATCGCTAGTAACATTTACGGTTCTAGGAGCACCGATAGCAGCTGCAAGTTTCAACCCTTCAAAGGTATGATCAAATTGACCGTCTCATTCTGATATGAAATTATCTTCTTTTGTTCATGATAGAACATGTAAATAATGGTAAGCTTGCATCACAAGATAGTATAATTGCTTCGCCAACATGTTATGTAACTGATTCAAAATTCTAGGAGCAAGATAAGTCAAACATCTGCACAACCGCTCATAATATTCGATTAAAGGAAAATTTTGTGTTATAAGTGAGAACTCACTATAAGTCTAAAGGACATCATACATATTTCTGTCTGCTGAAAAAAAAAATCATTTTTATATCTAACTTTCTCTCTTCTTTGCTGCTCTTGTGCAGGATCCACTAAAGTTTGTTCTTGCAGCTGGGACTGGAACTCTTCTTCTGGTGGCTCTGGTGGTACTGCGGATTTATCTGGTAAACGATATAATATATATTAATCATGTGAATTAAAATAGAGATGAACAGTTGAACAACACAGCTCCTGCAAATTACTTGAATAGGTGGAAGTAATTCAACAACAACAACGACGCTTACAAAGAAAAGTCTAGTTACTTTGGTGGAATCAATGAACTCCTGTAATTGATCTGCTATAAATGGTTGGAGATCCTGCAATGCGCAGAACATATGATCCATGGACCTCTAGTTGAAATAGCTTCTCCTTCCTCCTCTCACTAAATCTTATTCAAACCCCATTTTAAATTCAGGACATGATACCATGTAACAGTAGTAACTTGTAACTTTGTTTTTATTATTTTTCCTCAAGTATCTTTAAACACAGAAGATAAGATTTAAATTTCATTACCTTTTTGCTGATACTATATCCATCTACAACAGATAATTTATCAGTACATTCTTATATCTGTTAAAAAATGTTCTACAATGTAGAATCAAGACTTTATTCAGTTACTTGCACCAACTTTTCCAACTCTGAACATCAGTAAGATGAACAAGATATATGAATTATCTTGCTTATTGATTTTTGGGTACTAAGTACAACTCTGTTTCAGTGTTCTGATATTCCTTGATTTACTTGATATCATAGGTTTGAAAAAATTTGATGTTTGATGTGAAAACTGCTGATTTTATTTTATATTCTGATGTAACAGGGATGGAGTTATGTTGGCAACAGGCTATTATCAGCAGTGATACCCTATGAGGAAACCGGGTGGTATGATGGGCAAATGTGGGTGAAACCACCTGAGGTTAGTCATCAACAATCATCAAGCTAGCCACTTGCAAAAGAAAATTTGCAAAGAATTTAACTCAGAATGAATTGATCATGAATCTAGGCACAGTATTGCAAAAAAAATAGTAATGATATTAGGTAGGTTAAGATCCATTTCTATTTCATGCGTTTAATGAGCAAAACTGGATACATTGTTCCTCCCAGCCCCTGCATTGTCCGGCACCTCATGCACTACTAGACCTACCCTAATTCTTATAACAAACTAACGACCATGTATTCTAGATAAAATTGTTCTAGTTATACTATTTGTTGATTTAGCAAATGTAGTATTTTAAGAATTTTATGATTGTTCTGATGTAATATGTGGCCTATTTCTTATGTTAGGTATTGGCTCGCGATAGACTGTTGGGGTCTTATAAGGTATGTGATCATTGCAAAGTCACCATATTTACTTGTTAGTGTGTAAAGAATTCCAAAAATAAAGAATGCCTTCTTGGACAGCAATATAAATTACTTTTTATGGTAACTAATGAGGCTAATGTTCCATAATTTCAAGTTGTCTTTAAGGAGAATCACACAATGTAAACCAACACATGCTCCTGCTTGTTCAGTTGAGGTGAAGGATGCTGATGACCTTGCAGCTGCTGCAGCTGAGGCAGCAGATGGAAGGTGAATCAGTTATTAGTCTGCCACACCTTTAGCTATGAATGCATAGTTAGCACATATATCCAGTTTTTGGTGGAATCACTCTGTAGCTATGCACACATAATCAGCACATTTCAGGAAACCAAAAAAAAGGATGGTCCAGACTTTTAAAAACCCATCTACCAGAAAAGTTAAACCGGACTATTCTTCACATAATATTAACATTCAGATGAAATAATGACATTAATTACAGAGATGAGGCAAATCTATCAGAAAAGAAGATAAGACCAATAAGAATAGCAGGAAGGAATACCCCATTCCCAATCCTCAGAAGCAAAATATGGCTATGTGATATGGCTGGTGGTTTCCAGAAGTCAGTAAATGCTTTTGATATTTCTTTAAAATTAACAAAGATACAGCATGGTGAATTGTCACATATCTGTCTATATAAGAAGTTCCAAGTCATTTTTCTACACTTGCACATAGTACAACTGAAGATATTCTACCAAGTGGCCTATGGATATCGCTTTGTACTTTGATCAGAAAGGTCAAACACCAGATGCACAGGGAGCATCTGGTTCTTAGCTTGCTTAGACTGCTTCAACAGAATCCTTTGCTTTACACGAGGAACCACATGATCAGAATATATGTTATTATGTTCTGCTATCTGTTGATGCCAACTGTTCTTTCCATTAATGTCTGTGGTTGCAATTACAAAAAAAATTTTGAGGCCACCATAAGAACCTGTTGTTTCTCACAAAATCTCCTTTGTCTATATTTCATATGCATGAATAGCTATGCTGAAGAACAGTACCGCATTGTGCATTAGGTAAAACCAGTGATTAAGTTGTTGAAACAAACATTAGTTGGGACAGGAGCTTTGCTTGTTAGTGCTGTGTCACTGTTCATATTTGCTGCTCCAGTGGAAGACTTCCTGCATTCAGCTTTCAGATCAAATGACAATAATTTGAACTCTGCAACTTCACAGATCAAACCTAATCTGAGGTTGGCCCTCACCAAAGTTTTGTAACTAGCTCAAAGTATGACCTGCATTGACTAACTTCTTATCAACTTTGCAATGAATGTAGGAAAGAAGAGCTTCTTAGATTACCAATAGAGGTGAAGGATGATGATGACCTTGCAGCTGCTGCGGCTGAGGCAGCAGATGGAAGGCCAGTCTACTGCAGAGATCGGTTTTATCGTGCCTTAGCAGGTGGACAGTACTGCAAATGGGATGATTTGCTGAATTAACACATGAAGAGAGCCTGAAGTTTCTGCCATTTCTCTGTGCCAAAGCAACTACAGAAGTAATAGTTTCTGGTTTTGCTTTCCATATTGGTGTAATGCTGCAGCTTTTACTCCCAAGTAGATAAAATTGTCAAGCCTAGTGAATCTGAAAGTATCACATCCGATTAAATAGCAATTTCAATTGCATCTTTTTCTGTGATTTACACCAGGTTTTATAGCAGTCTGCACTCTGTAGCCATATACAAGTCCTCAATATTATCTTGCATTTACTTATTAGATATAGTTTGGTGGAATTAACTTGCCTCAAAAGGTTAGCTGCATCCAGGTCCCAAATTTCCTCCATCTCTAAAGAAAAGCCATTATTTTCCCTTCAAAAGGGAAAAGAAAGCAGAATTGGAATCGAGATTTAAATGTCCAAGCTTGTTTTAGTAATAAAAAATTCACCTCTCATCTAAGAAGAAAGCAGCAATTGTTGACACAGAATAAACAGAGGACTATAGCCTATGCAAATATGCAAATGGAAGCCATGTATGTTTCAACTTCGAATACTTTTAACATGATGTGCAAACCTTGTCAAAATGTAAAAAAAAATGATATATTACATTTTAAAATATTGTGTGAATAAGTCTGTAGAAAATTAATCACATCAAGCATTTTTTTCCCTAGTGACAAGAGTATAAATTCTCTGTCCATGAATTCCAAACCAAAAGCCTATACCTGTAATTGCAAATGAAGTTGAAGAATTTTTTTTCTTTCTCAACAATTGTTGGTGGCAATCCTAATTCAAACATAATGCAAATGCTGGCTTCAATCTCAAAATATTTCAATTTTTGTTATCTAAGCCAATGACATGGAATCCATGTGCCAAGAACAACAAATTTATGTGAAAACATTATGTTGAGAGAAGAATAATGGAATTAGTCTAGTTCTCATGAAATATCAAGCAGTCTAAAGGTGGATGATGACAATCTTGAGAAAGAAAAATCCAAAGGAATGATAACTCCATGATCTTGCTAACAGAACTTCCTACATAATATTTATTTACACAAAGGCAATTAAACAGCAAAAAACATATGGATTGTGCCACAAGAGACTGTAAGAATCAATTCCAAAGTCCATCAAACACATTCCAAACATATGCAATTCTCATCCAACCTTTGTTTCTTTCCTCTATACTGATGATTTCCTCTGCGAAACTTCTTACTTTCTGATAAACAAAGACCCTCTCAAATTGATTTCAGACTAAAAAGGAAAACCTTTGATATCTCTGAATCATAAGATTGAAATAAGGACTCATTTGCATCCCCTTGATTCTCAAACTCACACTAATGACATTAATAGCACAAGATCGATCACTAGCGGTCAGTTCGCTACCTCCAAGGAAAGATAAAGATGATGCTCCTATTATTCTCGCTATCGTGATATCTGAAACCCCTTTAGCTTTGAGCCGTAGACTGGATTGTAGTACTTTATAGGAGAAGCATCCATGTACAAAGAATTGGGTTCTTTTACCACCAATAGACTCTTTTAGCTTTTGTTCCTTGCTAGAATTGTGACCTGAACTCATCCAACATTTGTATCAGTTATCAAGTGGCACACAAGTTATAACATTTACTGATGTTCCGTGGAACAACTCTCTTGTCAGGAACATGGAGTTTGGATCATCTATATATACTTGAGATGGGTGGAGATAGCAGTTTCAGCTGAACTTGGAAGCACCTTCATGTCCACCATGCGAAGGCCGATGATTGCAAAATCGACTAGACTAATTCGGTACCTTTATTTCTTTTTTCATTCTTTCCTTCATAATTTGCATTAGAAGAAGATATCACTGCATGTTATCATCATTTTGGTTGAGTGTACCATGTAGACATTCATAAACCTCAACAATGTGATGTATATGGATGTTCATCAATCATCTGCTAGTGGAATTGGCTTCTTGCAGTCATATGTGTTTCTTCTCTTCTAATGCTGCAGATATATTTGCAGATTTCTATGTTGGCAAAGTTCCAACTCTGAGATTCTTAACACTTTAAAAGCTTACTCATATCATTATATATTTTTTCCATTATTCTGATTTTAACTGGTATAGCAAGATGAGCACCAAACCTGAAAACAGTCAATTTGAAGTGGACTTTTCCAATGACTGAAGTGGGCTACATGGCTTGAATGATTCTCCCTAGTTCACTGCTCCATGCACAATCTGAAGGTAATTGACCCCAAAAAATAATTTGTCTGTGCCTTCAAAATTGGCTGTCAAAAATGACTTGAAGTTTGCTTTGAGGAGGGGAAGTGACAAAGGAAAATATAGAAAAATGAAAGAGCTTTAGATTTGAGGAGATCAAAGAGAGGACTAAAGATTCATTTGAATCACATAAGCTTGAGAACTAAAGAAGTTCCTCCTTTTCTTCTTTCAGTAAAGTGACAAAAAAGTTGCAGGTTTTCTCATACACTTCCAAGCTAAACATCATCTTAGATGTGATGTACATGAAAGTGAAAAAGAAGCTTTCTATTGTGGCTTTCATATGGCATCAACTATGCAAAAGCATGTAAGATACCTTGTGTGAAAGGTGCAGGGAGTTGTTCATGGATACTTTCTCTTTTCCCCCTCTGCTGCGGCTTTTCCATCATTTGATATCTTAATATAGGATCCAATATAATATGGTCTCTAAAAAAATGAGATTCATGAAATTTTTTATCCAAGACACTCCACCACAGACACTGTGGAACATATTCTGTTATTAGTCTATTAAAGTAGCAAATGTTGTGATATGTGATGAAGGTAATTTCTGACCATATAATGGATTCTGTCTCCCAAACCAGTTATACTGCCTTCATTCTTCTAGTTGAGTGGGTTGCTGTCAATACTTTCTACCAACTTAAGTGACCTCTCTCTCTAATTGAATCATCATTCTACAAACATCAGAATTGACCTGAATTCCAGAATTTATATATTCTTCTATACTTGATGAATTATGATGATAGATATCCCATTAGATAAAGGTTGAAAATTATCATAGCCAACCCTGGTTATTTATCTATAGTTCTTCTTTTTCCACCATAAGCTTTCACTGTGAGAACATCTGTTAGAGTTCATCTGAATACTTTCTACCAACTTAAGTGACCTCTCTAATCGAATCATCATTCTACAAACATCAGAATTGACCTGAATTCTAGAATTTATATATTATTCTATGCTTGATGAATTGTGATGATAGATATCCCATTAGATAAAGGTTGGAAATTATCATAGCCAACCCTGGTTATCATCTATCTATAGTTGCTTCTTTTCCACCATAAGCTTTCACTGTGAGAGCATCTGCTAGAGTTCATCTGAAAGCTTGTGTTGGACACAGGGAGGTAAAGAATGGGCAAGCAAGACTGGGGAAGCAACAGCATGGAGCAGTAAATGATGCATCATGGTGGATTCCTCATCCAAGGACAGGGATATACTACCCCAAGGGGCATGAATGGGTGATGGAAGATGTGCCTGAGGGTGCTTCCTCCTTCCCAAGAACCTACTGGCTTAGGAGCTCTGAAGGGGTGGAGAAAGACTCTGATCTCTCCACCTGCCCCGACTACAATCACCCATTCCTTGACGTATGAGGAGCTTAGTATCATAGAACTAGCAGCAGTAACAACAGCAACAGTGTTCTACTTGCGGAGAAATAAAGACTTCAATAGCGTGTTGTCTCACAATTGCTATCGAGGAATGAATTTATCTACTGAATCCTTTTTGTCTTAATCATGAATTTGCATGTTGATAGATGAATAGTGGTGAAGTTAGGATTCTATCATGACCGTTAGTATCAACGAAAAATCTTTATCAACTAAAATGTTTGATATTTTGAAATAAAATTATCGGATGAGATTCCGAATAACTAAAATTTTAATTTCATAAATGTATATATATATATATATATATATATATATATAATTTGATCAACGTTAGTTAGTCGTGAGTTAAAATATTTTTTAAAATATTATTTTTAAAGATATCATATCGTAAATTAAATATTTTAAAAAATATTTATTTTTTTAAAATTATTATCATAAATAACAAATTCCCATAAATCGCCGAAAATAATTGAGTTAAAATGAGAGCCACGAGACTCTCTCTCGCTTCACGTCTCTCACCACTCTCTCTTCCGCTTCTATAGGTGGGGAGGGAGGAGACTAGCGTTGTAACTCCCCGTTCGTTGATCGAGTCCGATGCTGAGCGCATCGGGGCTGCTCTACAGCTGGAGATCTCGCGCCGGCCGGAGCCAGTCCGACCCGGACCCGGGCACCGATCCGCTGTCCTCCTCTTCCTCAGCCAGCACCGGGGACGCCCATCCTCGCCACCCCCGCCGTTACCGCAACCGCCGCCGCCGCTTCATCGGAAGGGATCCCTCCGGCGGCCTGATCTTCGGGCCGCAGCTCGAACCCAGGCGTCCCTCCCACATCCACCACCAGACGGTAACGGTCTCAGTCCCGATCTGATCCCGTTCTTGTTGTTGGAGATGATCCGGTAGAAGTCTAGGTTTCTTGTTGTTTTGACGATGTGATAACTTTGATGGAACTATGAACCTTGAAGTTTGATGCGATTCATTGGATTGGGGTTGGATTTCAGGTGATTGTGTGTCGGAATTGGCTTATGCTACTGCCAACTCAGAGTCATGTTTTGTGGCTCGATCAATGTCATCATCATCATCATCAACATCTTACAATTCTCCTCCAAGGCCATTTATGATGTGTCAAATCTCGTCTTTTTTGAGGAGTTTTACCTCTCCCGTGTTGTAGCCCTACTCATAAATGATCCAATTTGTTGCTAGAGAAAAGGGGCTTACATTGGGATGCTCAAGCGGACAGCTTCCCTGGCCTAAATGATCCTGTTTGCGGCAGCATATGTTGTTCATTTGGCCGTGAAATCATCAGCTGTCCTGTAGGGTTCAGTTTCTTGGTAGAGAAATAGCAATGAGTCGTGTCAACCATCATGCCAAATCTTTTAGCAACGGCCAACAATTTCTGTTGATTAGACCACAAAAATTTATAGCATTACAGAGAACCAAAAATCCCTAGTGAAGAAACTGATGTATCAGTATCTGGGGTACATGTGATCGATATTCTCAACCTTGAACCTGAATTATCTGGCTCTTATTCTTGTTTGCTCGGTTGTGCTGGTGCAAGAAGATACCTTTCATATACTTTTCGAGGAATCAAGTCTTCCAATTTACTTACATTTGGTTTTTTATGAGAAAAATTTTTAGGTGTTCGTGCAATTTGTAAATGTCTGCCTTCTAGGTTCATATATATTCTGTTCCCTGCAAATTGTACTTAATCTTGTTTCTTGACTAGGAACATGAACCAGTTTGGGTCGGTAATGTAAATGATGGTGAATCTGCTTCGACTGGCAGTAGCAACGCTGGATCTGCCAGCAGCACATTGGACAGGTTGAGATTAACTCGAAATGACCAACTCCCTGGCGTAGTTTTACAGGCAAGGGCAAGGCTTCAAGAGAGGCTTAGAGGTGTTTCTCTTTTGGAAAGCAGGTTAGTCTCTATAATGTTTAGCACACTGAAAATTATATAATAAGATGCTCTACTAATGCCTTTGCCTGATCACCAGTGTTGTGATGTAGTTCAGATATCCAGACGTGCAGGAAACTTAAAATACTTTTTGTGTTTGCTTCCCTCTTGCTGATAAATTCTCTTGATCCTTGATAGTACGAATGAGATTGCCGTAGGTGATGAACTGAGGCTGATAGACATTGGGGAGTTGGATACAGAGAACCGAAGAGAATGGTTAACAGCTGAAACAGATGAAGATGTGCGATATTTCAATAAGCCTCCTGGACTCAGTTCAGAAGCTTTCTGTAGTCTGCAGCTAGAAGTTTTTCAAGATAGAGAAGATGTCAACGATGTTGCAAGAGCATTTCTTGAGTGTTCCATATGCCTGGAAAAGTTCTTGGAGGGGGATGAAATGATTCGGCTGTCTTGCGGGCACAGGTTTCATCCTGCTTGCTTAGAGCCATGGGTGAAGACATGTGGGGATTGCCCTTACTGCAGAACTAGAATTTGAGTTACTAGTTGTCTTAGGAAGATTCAGAGATCATGCCCTACTCAGTTTCTCTCCTTCAGTCGAGGCAATGGATGCTTTGCCTACAGTTATACAGGCAAAAGAATCATCCTGTGATATCCGTTAATGTTGTCGAGGATCTACAGACACCTAAGAACTTGCTAACAGTTCACTGTGTACTGTTTCTTCTGGCATTGTAGAACATAAACTTGACCCAATCGTGGAACGTTTACGATTTGGATTCTGCAGGTCTGTTGTGAAGGTTTATTTTGTCACAGCTCTTTTTTAGAGGACGATCAAGCCATGAAAATAATTTCTGTGTTTGAAGGGGTAAGACTATCCATGGATCCTTGGATGCAGTTTTGATGGAAGCCTCTTTTGTTAGACTATATTTTCTGATTTATGTTCATCTATCATTTTTTATTGGTTTATATGTGCACATTAAATTCAGTCTTTGCCTTCTTGTCTCATATTTATTTATTTTTATTTTTTTATGTCATTAAGCCTGTCATTTAAATCCAACATGAATGAAATGATGTGGAAAAAAGAGCAAAAACCCACACATAAGAAAAAAAAAAAAACATTGCATCACTTAAGAATTTCTTGACACGATGAAAATTTTAATACCTTCTGTTCTTTGTTTTTTATTCTATCATCGCCCTTTTAAAACTAGAATTTATTGAAATGTGATCCAAAGACTTGAAGAGACAAATTTAATGAATTTGAAGATTGATCTTTTGAAAATTATAACAAGACGAATCATGCAAGAAAAAATAGCATATTTTTCAGAAAGAGAAATTATTTAGTCGATCATAAAAATGAAGACTTACCATTTTACTATTATTGTTGTATATTTTTCAGTAAGCAGGAGTAGATGAAAGAGAAAATATGAAAATAAGGAGTGTGCATGCTTTACCTTAGTGTAAGATGGGGAATGTATCAACAACCTAATCCACATTTGGACTTTAACCACACCATGGTTGACATATAAAGGTAACAGATATGCACTAAAGTTAAGGTTTAAAGAGAGTAATAAGCAAATACAAAGGATTGAAGTTTAACATGCAAATCAGAATCATGCAGCTAAGCTTCCAAAGTCAGAGCAGAGAAATGGCAATGCATATTTGTCTTCTCCTGTAGTGGGCTCTGCAACTCTTCCCACTGCTGGTAACTGAGGACTGAGCTTTTCTATAAAGACAACTAACTATCCACATGTGGAGTCATAAGCACAGTTGCTCTTACTTTACCATCATGACTTGTGTAGGAAGACATCACTCCACCATCATGACTTGTATAGGAAGACATAAAAATGTAATTGATAGCAAATCTTGATTGATATATACACACAAAAATGTAGATACATCCCACAATCATCAAACTCATTCTCAACCCCAGCAATTGGTGGTGAATTCAAATAATGCTACTTAGCTTAATCAAGTGATGCCTATAATCCAACAAACCACAAAAGCCAGAATTTTAAGGTCCTGATGTCAAATATTTCAATAATTATGCAGTTCAAATCAATGGGATGCTGCTGTATCAGTCATCTTTATCTCTCAATGCCAAGATACAGGAATTTGTGGATCAGTGTTCTCATTTGAAAAAGGAAGCTATAGCAAACCAACAAAAAAAAAGAAGCCATTAAGACCATGTCATCTCTGAGTTCAAAGGTCATTAGTGTTTTAATTAAGGATTGTGCAATGGTCAAACTAAGAAAGGTAAGAAAAAGGAAACAAAATCATTGTGGAGTTAGAATTAAAAATGTATTTTAGCCTAGTAAAATAAGATTGACTAGGAATGATCCTCCATAAATATTAACTCACCTAACAGGCTAACTCAACCAAACTTAGCGTTCCATATACCTTCTCCAATTACATTACAAACTTGTTCCTGCCGAACCAGGGACACGCTGCATCTTTCTTCCTTGAAGGCAGGTGAGGAAGACTCAACCTCTTCGACTCTTCTCTTGGGGTTTTCTCTCATGTGATCATTGCAGATGCTTTTGCACAGTTGGTTTAGTCCTCAGAGTTTGTGCCATCTCCCATTGGATGTGTTCCCCCTCCTTGTGCTACTTTTTATCTTCAAACGAGGTAATAAGAGCTCGTAGCTTTGGCTCATGCTTGCTGCATCTTTTGGCGCATGACTTGAGGAGGCAAGGCGTGGCATTTGAGCTCTCAGCGTGCCTAGTTTTGGCACATTATGACTCACAGCAATGGACGAGAAAGAGAAAAGAGAAATGTAAGCTTTATGGATTCTTCCTGTGTTTTCTCTGTGCTCTTTTTACAAAGCTTTCGGAAAGCATGGAAAGCTGAGAGAGCTGCAAAAAACTGCTTTCTAGAGACCTAACTGTGCATGAATTGAGAGTTATACATGTAATTGCTGTATCAGTCAATGTTGAAAGCTATCTTTCATGGACAACTACACTTGTATTTTCTTCCCCTCCTTCCTCTTGTGTTCTCATTGTTGCATGCCTCAGCAATATTTTGTGTTGAATGTTCATCTAATAAATTTTTATTATATTAGTGTTATCATATTTTTAATCAAATAAAAAAGAGTCTTGAATCTAATAAATGAAACAAAGGAACAATTTGTCAGTGAAATTTTTGAGTGAACATTATATTATTTGGCTAAGTTATCATCTGCTACATCATAGAAATGAGCATCTACTTTTTAATCTTTTCTCTCAGTCAATTAAGATCATGTGGCAACTTCTTTTTTCTCTCTTTTTCTTATGAATACAATACAGCATCTTATAGTATCATTTATTACCCAATCCATTTATTAAGGAAAAGAAGGAATGATGTACATCATGAACTGTGAAACTTGAAAACATCAAAACAAGGAATCCTACAATTGCAATAAGTGCTTCCTGCATTTCTCATATGGGAAATCCTCAAAAACCTGATTTAGGAACCTTTTCTTTTGTGAAATACAAATATACTAATCAGCAAAAGGCTATATTGCCATCTCCATCACCACCAGACCCTCTTAAAACGTGTCATGCTCTTATCATGAACTCCAACCCCCCACCACACCATCTTCCCACAAGGAACATGTCAGAGTTACAAGAGAACAATAAAGGCTATTCAAAGTTGAGCATACTCACTCATTACATTGCAACTCCCTAAGACAATAACATAAAAGAAAGACAGAAAGAAGAAGAAGAAGAAGAAGAAGAAGAAGAAGAGATGAACATAAATTGAAAAGAAACAGAATACCAAATGATGGACAATTCAGTGAACACCACCACCACTGTCTCGGCTCCCTGTTGCCTTTGCAATGGACAGCTCCTCCAACCATTCAAATATCCTACTCCTGCACATGCTGTCCGCCCTTTTCAAACTCGCCCCATCCTGCTTCTTCTTCTCAGCCATCGATCTCGGTTCCACCGCATCCAGCGTGCACTTGCAACTGAAACCACGTCCGACGAGCCGCGTCGCCTTCTTCTCTACCTTATCTTCACCGTCACATACGTCAAGTCTCTTCGAGGAAGAACTGCTTCTGGCACTGGCACTGCCATCTTCATTAGACCTCACAGACTTCTTTTCATGCACGGCATGGGCGTCGCTCTTCCGTCCAGCAGTGCCGTTACCGGATCTCCGTGACCTTAAGTCGTACAATTCGATATGAGGCGGCCTGATGAGGCCCAGCCAGAAGATCCCCCACCCTGGCGGGGCCGAGGTCGTGCTCCTCCGGCTGGCGTTCGCCTTCCTCGCGTGGCGGAGCTGCGGCTTCGGACTGGGATGGGTGTAGAATTTGTTGGAGAGCAATGAGCGGGGAAGATCAAAAGCGTTACTGGAGTGAGTACTGTTGGACGAATGGCTCCTGCTCACGCAGTTGCTGCTCCTGCTGCTGCTGTTGCTGCTGTTGCTCCGGCTCGTATCGAAGCCGAGGCTCGCGATGGCCGTCGAGCACCGGTCCATCGAGTCCGACCGTGAGCCGCACCGGCTCGGCCCGCGACTGCCGGTGGAGCCGCCGTTGTCGACGGAGGGCCGAAGCGGCAGGATGTGGCCTTTGAAGAACACTTCGTCAGCAGAGCACATGGCCGCCACCGCGGCCCCATCACCTTCAAGAAGGCCTCCTCCTGCCGAGACCCGGAACTCGAAGTCGTCCGCCGCTCCGTCCATCTTGCCCTCCACGTCGTTAGACTTAACGGTGGCAGTGGGTAAATCAGAGAGCAACGAGGCCTCTTCTTCCTCCTCAAAGGTCTCCCATTTCCCCTCTTGAGCCATGCCTTGGCCTGCCTCCATGCCTACCTTTGAAGAGAGGAGGTTGGCCATTTATAGGCGCTACTTTCAATTTAGAGAGAGAGAGAGAGAGAGAGAGAGAGAGATGATCCAGAAAAGAGGAGCAGGAAAGCGAGGCAGGCTGACCATAATCTATTTTTCCTCAGACATTCCTATTATGTTGGCCTGCCCTTGCATGCGTCTCTTTTCAGGCAGCCCCTCTGAAGCTTTTTGTTCCAGTGTCAGGTGTAGCATGCATGCTGAGACCTTCAAATGGACTGTTTGTCCTGTTCATGTAGTTAAGTTACATTTGAACAGTGGAAGCTGTTACTGTTCAAGTGTCGAGAGAAATTTGTATGAGCAGATGAGAGGTTTCAAGGGATGTATTGTGAAGGTGACAAGTTTACAGTGGTTTTACGTCAACTTGGGAAGCCCTTTCTCTTTCTACTGTTATTTCCTTTTTCCCTTTTCATTCTGTCTTCCACTGTCCCCTCGTTAGGTCACGGCGAAGTTTGAGTGTTACGTATCTTTCGGGCCTTGTGGATTAAAGTGCCATCATGCTTGAGACAAAAAAGTTGGAGTGGAAGGATGGCAATTTACTGCAGACCCTGCTTTGTTTCTTTGCTTTATTTATATTTGTTGGTTCTTAAATTTGACCACAATACAAATTAACTTATGACTAACTTAATTTCTACCTCCAGCTACAATTTTGAGGCTCAAAGTACCTTACCGGACGTTTTCATCTATCGTCCTTCCTCTCCAAGACGAGAGCCTCGGTGTAATGCGTTTATTTGCTCGATGCTCCTCAAGATTGGTATCACCATCAAACAGCTCCAAGTTATCGACTCTACTTGGATCCTTCGGATGAAGGAAGATTGGGCATATGGGTCGGTTTTGTCCCTATCTTTGCCGAGCTAAAACTCCTATATTTGAAGTGTTTGGTCCATCACTTTGAGTTATGCATGTCGCATGGCATTGGACTAATCCACTAACTGTTCCTTAGATTCGAGTTGAATCGATTGAGGGCGACATGAGCTATCTATAAAGATTGTTGTTCGATATGTTGGGACCTCCTTCTAGAATCACATTTATTATCTCCAAGGTTCGTCGTTGTGTGATGTTCAAGAAATGATTTGATCAGGTTCGAGCCTGAGGTGAAAGCAATGTGACCCGAATGACATGTCGAGAAATCGAACTAGAATAAGGCGATTGATATGGAGATGAAGTGCCAAGGTAGAACTCCCAAACTCTCGATGCAACGCCAAAGTGCTCTCAAAGGACTACAAGTAATATTGATGTCGGATTTTCTCGATTCTCTTAGATGCTTTAGTCAGCATAGGTATGAAATGGATTGTTTAGGAGCTTAAAATAAGTCGAGAGAGAGAAAATGACCTACTATTTACACTAAAGGCCTCCTAATCATTTGTAGTTAAAGTAGAATTTAGGGTGACATCACATGTACAACGGAAGAAGCGAAAACAAAAATCCCATAATTTTCCACGGATAAGAAGGTTTCATCATCGTGCAAAGATTGGTGTGCAAAAACTTCCGAAACCGAAAAACTACGCACATGAGAAAGATTGTGTTACCTAGGAAGATCGTATATCCTTGAATTCCTATATATTTGTGGGAGAGAATGAAGGAGGTCAACTATCATACTCTTTAGCGGTGATCTACACATCTTGTCACCTTAACCCTAATGGATCCTACTATATTAGGTATTGGATCTCTATCTAACTACCTAAGCCTCTTAGATTAGTGGGGGTCTCTACCCAATAATCTATTATTAGTTCTTATTAGATCTCATATATAGAATCCAATAATTCAGGGGCTCATTGGATATGGCTCCAACGGATATCTCATATCTGAATCTCTACTCATCGCAATACCTACCATATATGTGTGACCCTCTAGGCCCAATATCGAGCTAGCTAAGTCATATCTGTCAGAACTCCTTCTGGCTCAGTAAATTATTATCTTCGTAATAATTTACTTGACTCATCGACTACAGACATACTAGGCCACTACGTCGTAGTCCCTAGATGATACAGGGGAATCTAATCCTTTGGACTTGTCTCTTCTTAGTTACAATATATCTATAGTCCCTCATCTATCTAATATCTCAAAAACTATATATCAGACATAGTGCTGTTAGACCCATATAATTTCTCCTCAAATCTTGCTCTAATCAAATTCTTTCTCTCAATCCAAATGACCCTGGTCATAGATTTGTATATGCACGATTGTTCGACGCATCGTCCTCTCTTGTGGCCTCTTGCTCAATCGGTCAGTTGACTCTACAATTCCGATGTCCTTGGCACAATATCCGCTCTTCTTGACCTGATGCCCGAATCTATGACCCGAAGCCTTCTATCGATACGTTGATCGATCCTCCGGCTCGACGTCCAATCTTCCGACATGTTCCACCGGCCCAACATAATTCTTTCTGCTTTAATTGTCTCATCCTGATCGAGGCATCCTGGGTTACTAAAAACACAGATTAAATCATAAACACTTATCAATTGGTTTCATCATCAAAATCTGAGATTCAACAATCTCCCCCTTTTTAATGATGACAACCAATTAATGACGGAGTTAAACTTAACTCTCGAAGTATAAACAAACTCTTCCTATCAATATGTCATATTGATAGAACCTTGAATTCAAGCTGAATTCAAGTCTTTGTAAATATTCATCATGAATATTTGCAACACATCATCATGCATAACATGATCATACTTTTCCCCCTTTGTCATCAACAAAAAGGAGAAGTATAACTTTCAAATATAATTTCAAATTGTTGCGATATAATCTCTAGTTTTATCATCATGCAAGCTACTAATAATTTTGAGTTTTATAAGTTTATAAATTTTGCTAGATGTATAAGTTTAGTATGTTTGCTTTCCTTTACAATGCTCAAAACTAGCAAGTTTTTGAAAACCACAAGATAGCACCATTTTTGCCTTTTCTTAAAATGTGTAACTTAGCAGAATTCACAAGAAAGCATCATTCTTTCTTCTCTTTTGAGAAGTGCAAACTTATCAAATTTGCTTTCTAGCAAGTTTTGCTCCCCCTTTGTCATTGTCAAATAGAAGGGAAGAATACAATGTTGTAATTCTTTTCCCTTTACAACAATTTTCAAATCATGACAAAGGTAAATAACAATGATGAAAAATTAAGTTATGAATATCAAAATAATTTTTCATCATGAATATTTCATCATTGTATGCATCATCATCATAAATTGAAGTATTATATACATAATACCAAATCATCATATATATAAAATATAAAATTATCATTACATACATGATTCAAAATCATCATTCTAGAGTATCATTTTAGAAAATGATAAATATTGATTTGACATTAAAAAAAAAATCATAGTGTTGCATGCATTTTTATCTAAGGGAAAAATCATAGTGTTGCATGCATTTTTATCTAAGGAAAAAATCATAGTGTTGCATGCATCATCCCAAATCATTTCACGGCATACAAGCTATAAATATAAAAAAATCATGTCATGAAAGATAAGACCACTTGAATACTAAAAGATATGATTTATATAGTAAATCTATTCTTTAAATAAAATACCAAGAATAAAAATCATAGGTGTACAAAGAAGAGATCTTGAAAAAAAAATCTCAAGTAATAAATCCAAGAACTCATATGAAAAATCAAGATTCATTTAGAAAATTCATGATTCATAATAAATCTCTCAAGTTATAATCAATTCATGAATACCGATAGAACATTCATGATTCATTTGGATAATTTTTCTCTTTTGTAAATGACAAAAAGAAGTATATGAGATATAAGATTTTGATTCATAAATCTCAAGAATATGTGAAAGATTTGGATAAAAAGTCATTCAAATTTAAGTCATCAAAATTATTTTCATGGTCCAAGAGATTCATAAAAATAGGTTCATTAGTCTCTTCTTTTTGAAAAGTCGATAAAGTAGGGAAAAATAAAATTTTCAAAGAGAAACCTTTCCTCTTTTTAGTTATTACAATTCATGCGATTTATTTTATTTATGCCAAATAAAAATATGCATCAATATTTAAATAACCGAAAAAGCCACTTTCATTACCGTAAAAATCGATAATCCATAAATCTCAAGAATCATCATGCATAATTTCGAAATTTATTAAGCATGATCATTATGCGTCACTTCAAAACATGGTTTCTAAATATTTAATATTTTTATTATATAATTACATCATTATGCATCATTGAAATTGATTTCATCAAACATAAAGCATTTTCCACCAAGATTATTTTGTTTGTTGTAGTCATACATTTTTCTTTTTAGGTGAATCCAACTTTTCATGCTTAGTTTTCCATATAAAAGCTATGCATCATCATTAAGCATGATATCAAACTTCTTAATATTTCCATTAAGACATCATGGTTTCAATCAAAATTGGAAATCATCAAGATACATATTATTTATTCTTGAAAAACATACATAGGATCATTAGATTTAAGTCTGACATTTTTATTCATTTATCATAAAACATATAATTTTTATGATCATTTTCAAAATTACTAGAATGATAAGCATGATCCTAATTTTTTAATATTTTTATTATATTATTAAACATATAATTTTTAAGAAAAATAATTAAACTAAATTAAAAATAACTCATTAAAAGTATTATGTAATTTCGAAATAAATTAAGAGAATTTTGTTTACCTCGTCGTCAAATATCGTTAAGGCTTAAGTTTGTCACCTCGTCTTCGGATGAGCTTGATTCGTCCCAATTTGTGTTCCTTTTAAGTTTGTTTTTATTTTTTTATTGTTGTTTCATGAACTTTTTAAATTTTATGAGGAGTTCAAGTTCACCATCACTTGAGCTTATGCTCGAGTGATCTTCAATTGTTCTAAGTTTGAAATCATTCCTGTTCTTTGGAAGGTGGTTTTCAAGTTCTTCACATGTATTGCACGATATTTCATAGGTCATTAGAAACTTGATAAGTTCTTCGATAAAAAAAAAGTATTCAAATTTTTTTATTCTTGAATGATCATTATTTTCGAATCTCAATTTCTAGAAAGCGATCGTAAAATCTTGTTAACAAATTCAAAATTAGAAAAGTATTTGCCAAGAGCTTTTAAACCAATGATGACATCTATAAAACAGGTGTAAATGTCAATAATGGTTTCGCTCGACTTCATTCGAAATAGTTCAAAATCGTGCATTAAAAGATTGACCTTCGAAACTATTAATCTACTAGTGCCTTCGTGAGTGGTTTCAAGAATATGCTAAATGTCGAAAGCCATTTCGCAAGTAGAAATCCGATTAAACTCGTTTTTGTTTAAGGCACAAAATAGCACGTTCATAGCTCTAGCATTTAAAGAAAAAATCTTCTTCTCAAAATCATTCCATTTGCTCATTGGTTTAGAAGATTTTTTTAAGCCATTTTCAACAATACTCCGTAGATTTAAATCCAAAAAAAGCAAGAAAACTCTCATTCGAGTTTTCTAATATGTGTAGTCTATCCCATTGAACAAAGGAGGACGAATGAGAGAGTGACCCTTTTGAAAGCAAAAAAGAGTCATTTCTCTTGGGTATTAAACTAAATAAGAAATACGAGGCTCTGATACCAATTGTTAGGAAAAGAGTCGGCACTAGGGGGGGGGGGGTGAATTAGTGCAGCGGTAAAATACGTCGGTTCTGAAAACTTTTCGTACGATAAAAGCCAAACTCGGAAATGCTTAACTTGAAAGCATGTTCATAAATGTATTGAAGGCAGTAAGCAAGTAAAATGGTTTGCAGTAAAGTAAATTGCTTAAGACGAAATGCAAACTAGATTTTAGAGTGGTTCAATCATCATGACCAACATCCACTTCGTCGATTCCTCTTCCGTCGAGGCCACTAGCATCCACTATCAGTCTTTCTTCAATAGGCGAAGACCAATCACCTTTTACACTCTTTTTCTCCTTTTCACAGGTTTAGGATATAACCTTTACAAGCACACACACTCCTCCTAAACAGAATTCTAGACTTAGACTAGAAGAGGGGATTTCTCAAGTGATTGCAACAGTGTTTCTTCACTTTTAAACTCTCTATGCTTATGTTGTGTTAACAAGGGATGATAGGGGTATTTATAGGCTTCAAGTTGATTCAAACTTAGAGCCTAAAAATATCTCATCCCAGGTTTCCTAGGTCCGAGCGGTAACACCGCTTGTGCTAGGCAGTACCACCGCCAATGTCAGTTTGACACTGACACTGCACTAGGTGGTACCACCGCCTAGCAACCTACCACTATGCAATACCACCACCCAGACTGACAGTACCACTGTTTGGCACCCTGCCAAGGGCGATACCACCGTCCAGACTAGCGGTATCACTGCTTGATATAGTTTCAGAGACTGTGCCACAATGATGTCACTTCTTGGGTCATTGTTTGGGCCTTTCATTAGGCCTAACCCAATCGTTACATGGGCCCAACTGGCCCCTAATTAGGTTGGCCCAAATCCAAACCCAATTATGTGCTAATTATGAAACTTAAGGCATACACTAAGCTAAACAAGTCCCTAGGTCTTGGTTTCTTCCGGCGAACTTCCGACGATCTCCCGGCAATGTTCCAACGGACTTTTGACAAGCTCCTGGACTTCTTGGCTAGTTCCTGCAAAACTTCCAACGAATGTCTGGACTTCTGACGAACTCTCGAACTCTCGAACTCCCAACGAAATCACGTCCTTGACTCCGGGACTTTATTTTGCTTCATGCCTTACTATTGTAGTTAATCCTGCATATGTAAAACACACTTTGATCTAGACAATTATTACTAAGCATGAATCATATTATCCGGTATATCATTAGTCCATTGATGCTTCGTTTGATTCTAAGGCGCATCGTCCTCTCTTGTGGCCTATTGCCCAATCGGTCAGTTGACTCCGTAACTCCGATATCCTTAGCGCAATATCCGCTCTTCTTGGCTTGATGCCTAAATCCATGGCCTGAAGCCTTCTGTCGATACGTCAACTGATCCTCCGGCTCGACGTCCAATCTTCTGATATGTTCCACCGACCCAATATGATTCTTCCTGCTTTAATTATCTCATCTGATTGAAGCATCCTGCATCACTAAAAATGCAGATCAAATCATAAACACTTATCAATTTGTTTCATCGTCAAAATATGAGATTCAACACTATTTTAGTATTGTTATATATTTTTTTTTTTTGGTGTAGTCTCCTAATGGCACTAGTCCATATTTCAATAACGAGTAACCTT
Source organism: Musa acuminata AAA Group (assembly GCF_036884655.1). Taxonomy (NCBI): domain Eukaryota; kingdom Viridiplantae; phylum Streptophyta; class Magnoliopsida; order Zingiberales; family Musaceae; genus Musa; species Musa acuminata. Next base: position 36,141,612 of record NC_088343.1, on the reverse strand, counting down.
TCTCTATCGCTAGATAGAGCCGGTGAGATTTAGTTTTAATATTATTATATATTTTTAATAAAATCTATAACTATTTTTGACTTATAATTTGATGGATAAATAGTTGTGAAAAGACGTTCCTTTAAAAAAAAGTCCATGACATAATAAGATTAATCTCTCCCACACAAACTCTCCCACACATATAAGATCAGAGTAAATTAACATTTTATAATCTCTCATTTAAAGTTTGATTTTCTAATCAAAATCAATTATGCTTTAGAACCAATTTTTTCTTGGTACCAATTAATTATCGTATAGAATCAAATTTATGCATGGTGCACTTGAGGTATAAGTTAGTGATGGTAGTAATTTCGGACTTCTCACTATATCCAATTATAAAAAAATTTAATATTATTTAAAATAATCTGATTCTACGAAATAATTTTGAATTTATCGATTCAAAATCACTAACTTAAAATGCTTAAACACAATACGATGATACACCTATTTAATTCTTATAAATCAAAACAAATATTTTTTCAGAACCCTTGAAGGCCATCCATCCATCCCATCCTCTACTATTTGATCATTGTAATGTGTATTCTACCAGTAGTTATGTTGGCCAGCTTCCTTGCTAGTACATCTTTTATATGGAGCACATTTTCTATAAATATTCAGAATTATTGATGATAGTGGCACATTTTAGTTTATTTTATGAGAAAAAAATTAATTAGTTATATATAATATGTATGTGTGCCTGGTCAAATTTTAGTTGATTTTTAAATAACCTTAATTCATTTAATAAACCTAGTCCAACCAAGCCCCAAATTGTGGTGGGATCAACAAGGTTGAACCAAACCTTCTACCTAAACATTCTAATGTTAAATATCATTTTTCTATTTTTTTATGTTATATATTGACTATAAAAAGAAAGAATGCTTCTTAGTAAGATTAAGTGGTTGGCAATATTTTTAACAGATTTATCCCTTTTTTCGATATAAATTTTTTTCATTAAAATCATATAATTCTTGTATAATTTCAAAAACAATAGTTAAGTAAATACTTTCTTTAGATGGAAAGAATATTATGCATTATGCTCTGATGTTTTGGTATTATTATACTGCTATTATGAATTAGGTGGCATTGATATGCAAATCGCAAAGAGTTAGGGATTGATATGCAAAAGAGTGTCTTTATTTATTTCGCCATCCCATGATTCATTCTATTCACTCTGCCCTCGCAAGGAAGTAAGAAGAAAGGGTTCAGGAAAAGCGACAAACGCTTCGTCGGCATGAGCTGGTGGTGGGCAGGCGCCATCGGTGCGGCGAGGAAGAAGCTGGATGACGATTTTTCCGCTGCTGCCCCCAGGCACCAGAGCGTCGCACTCGTCATCGGCGCCACCGGCATCGTCGGCTCCTCCCTCATCGGCATCCTCCCGCTCCCGGACACCCCCGGTGGTCCTTGGAAGGTCTACGGCGTCTCCCGCCGATCCCCTAATCCCAACGTCGTCTCCTCCTCCGCCTCCTCCGACAGCGCCGACATCAACCCCATCCGGCACATCCAATGCGACGTCCTCGACGCCGCCGACGCTGCCGCCAAGCTTTCCCCCCTCTCCGACGTCACCCACATCTTCTATGTCGCCTGGGCCAGCCGCTTCACCGAGGCCGAGAACCGCACCGCCAACGCCGCCATGCTCCGTAACGTCCTAGCCGCCGTCCTCCCTTCCGCTCCCAACCTCCGCCACGTCTGCCTCCAGACCGGCCGCAAGCATTACATCGGCCCCTTCGAGTCAATCGGAAAAATTTCTGCCCACGACCCGCCCTTCCACGAGGACCTTCCCCGACTCAACGTCCCCAACTTCTACTACGACCAAGAAGACATTCTGTTCGACGAATTGTCCAAGAGGGACGGCGCCGTAACCTGGTCGATCCACCGCCCCGGAACCATATTTGGCTTCTCCCCGACCAGCCTCATGAATATAATCGGTACCCTCTGCGTATACGCGGCCATCTGCCGGAAGGAAGGAGCCCCTTTGAAGTGGTTCGGCAGCCGGACCGCGTGGGACGGCTTCAGCGACGCGTCCGACGCCGACCTCATCGCGGAGCATCAGATTTGGGCAGCCGTCGATCCCTACGCCAAGAACGAAGCATTCAATTGCAGCAATGGGGACGTGTTCAAGTGGAAGCATTTGTGGGCGCTGCTGGCGGATCAGTTTGGATTGGAATCTGTCGGGTATGAGGGGGAGGAGGGCCGGTTCAAGCTGGAGGACGCCATGCGGGAGAAGGAGTTGGTATGGAATGAGATTGTGGCGGAGAATGAGCTGGTGCCGACGAAGCTGGAGGAGGTGGGGACTTGGTGGTTCGCGGATGCAATTCTTGGAGTCGAGACGCCGCAGCTCGATAGCATGAACAAAAGCAAGGAGCACGGTTTCTTGGGGTTCCGCAACACGCTAACTTCTTTCAATTCTTGGATTGATAAGATGAAGGCTTTCAGAATCGTTCCTTGATGCCTCTATTTCATGCATTCCTTGTGGTTTAGTTTGGTTTGCACATGCTGTGGCCCGGCATCAGTCTCTCATCATGTTCTCAGGTATTGTTGTTTCGGTTCTTGCCAGTTCTTGTTATCGTCAAAATATTGCTGATTTGATTATGGAATTGTACTTCAAACAATAAGAAACTACGGAAATAAGCAGGCCTTATTGGTGTTGATCTCTGGTTTTGGAGGTTATGTTGTATCTATTAAAAATATTGTTTCCTGTTGGAAGTCATAGCTTGTAATTTATATCAGACACTTTTCCTTCAAGAAAATATTTTACTGCATTGTTTATCAGAACAAATTACCTATTATAATGCTCATCAATTCCTCTCAAGTAGTACTGTACCACTACATATATGCATGTATGTATGTATATATGTATATATACATATGTATATATGTATATACAGTTCATTCCCTGATATAAAGAAATCCAGTGTCAGTCATCTTCCTTTTTAGAATCTAGCTCTGCAATGTTTTAAGTACAACCAATGCAACTTGAATAACTTTCTTCCTGAACACTAGCATGGCTTGTAGGGACTACATATTGCCTTGGATCATTGTCTCATCTTTTGTTAGATTACTTTTAAAAGCATCATAGGTTTGTCCCTGAATGTTCCAACTTTTGATGACCAGTAATTGAGAATGCTTGGTTCTTAAGGGGCTCTAAATTTTGCTGACAGGTAGTTGAATACTTGTAAGTTATTTTTGAATAGGTTATTTATAATTGGTAATGTTTGGGGTCCTTCACTCTAAAGCCACATTGACTGGTACGAATACTAGCATGTGCATACAAGATGCATTAACCCCCAAAAGTAAAAAGTGTGGTAAATATAGCTTTAAAGAAAACAGAAAATTTTGGAAGAAAAAGAAATCTAGGAGTTGGGCAATTGCTAGTGAAAGGAAAAAGTCTTCTGATTGTATGTTCTGCTATCATGCCAATCATGGACTGCAGAGTAAACAAGGGAAGAAAAGTTTTTTACTTGAGTAATTCTCTATTAATTTTTTTAAAAAAGTAATTGGAATACTATTTTTGCTATTCAGCTTATGTACTGACTCCACCATTTTCCATGCAGTTTATTGTTATGGTGGTGTGAGTTTTAGTAGACCTTAATTTTTCTATTATAGGAGAACATGTCACTTAAGAATTAGCTCTCTTGTAAGCATATCTCCCAAATCATCATTTATTGTGTTATATATTCCTGCAGTCCGTGTTTCTGGTTTCCCTTCTTTTCTATTTTACAAATTCTGTTTGTCAACCATGTTGGCTTATTGAATTCTAATGTATTTTGTTATTGTTAGTTGTCTGTAAGTTTTATATATGGAACATTCTGTTCAGTTGTTTTTCATGCTTAGCTAAGATCCTTCCTATTTTATCAGTTGTTTGTGGTCACTAATGACTACCAACAAAATTTAGGTTTCCTATTGCATTTATGATTTCATCATTAGGATCTAACAGTCTAGAGCTTCTTTTAATTATGTATCTATTGAGATTCAGGCCCTCTGCTCTTAAACCTCTTTGTCCTCAGAGCTCTGGTCGGGTGAAAGAATTTTTGCTAGGATGAATGGGAATTTTTCCACACATACATACATTTGGTTTGGTATTTAAGCGTTTAAGTATTATGTGATGATCAGGTCCTTATCTATTGAACGGACTTTGTTTCAAGTGCTCCTTTTCATTTAATATAGGTGTCTTATTCTGGCACCTGGGCTTTCATCTTTACAGTTTTTCTGAATGATTTAACAAAGTTTTAAAGCTGTTATAGCTCTTTCATGATACTTTATAATAAAACATGGGCATTATTGTTTTTGTTTCCTTTTTTTCTCCATCATTTCTGGTTTCTATAAAAAAGTTTTATCTTACGTCAAGATCAGACGTTTAGCATAAGATTTAATTGTAGATCATGTAATCTTTTAGATACTATATTCAGTATTCTATTCGTACTGTCCTTTTGTGTCCCCAAGTTCACCTATCACCTGTTGTACCTTCCTAGTTAATGACACAAATTTTGAATTTACATCTTCAAAATAACATATGAGCATCTAGAAGTCAATTTCTCCGAAACAATTTGTGCCGACAACCAGTGCAATTTCGTCGGGGCCATTCTCTTCCTCCAAGTGGGCTGAAGAGCATCAAGCATGTCGCTAGAGTTTTCTTCATGTTCGCGATTGTTGGTACAAGTTCAAGCTCCTCTAGGTTTGTATGCCCTTAGGCCTCCGAGTAATTCAATGTGATATTTCTCTTGAGACGTTTGTTCTCTGAAGGTTCTACATTTATTCTTTCTCCACAAGAAGTTCTTATCTAGTGAACTCTTTCATAAAAGTCAGAAGTGTGATTCTGGGCTGCAGTAACTCTTTCTGCATGCATTCCTGCACATTCTTTTTCCTTGATTTCTTTTGAGTTTTTGGAAAGAAGAAAAGTTTTGCATCATAATAAACATTCTATCACTTGTGATAATGTGGCTATGTTGTATTAGGGATTTCTCATGCTGATTATTTTATTTTGATATTTGTATGTCTTATTCCTCTGCATATCTCATTTATAATTAAATGATTTTCATATGGATCTTTGAATGGTTATAATTTACAAATTGGTCAGATTGTATTTTTCATGTCAAACCTTTAATATTATTATTTTGATAAATTTATCTCTAAGAACCATGGTTTTAAAAGGTTCTTAAGATCATTCCTCATGAACATTTATAAATTCCTGCCTCAACACTAATTTTATATGGGTCTTGTGATTGGTTAAATATTTGGTCTTTTCTTTTCCCAAACTCTTTAACTTTATTCTATTACATTTATTAGAGTGTATGATTTTGTATTATGTGGTGGTTCAATTTGTTTAAATTTCCAAGTTTGATGTCTAGAGTAAGTAGATGGACATTAGGATACTAAAAAGAGGAATCATAAATGATACTTTAAACTAAAAGCTGTGCAATGTTTTCTTCCTATGGTCTAAAATCTTCATATTTTCTCTACGTGATGCCATGGCTAACTAATATATATATATATATATATATATATATATATATATATATATATATATATATATATATATATATATATATATATATATATATATATATATATATATATCATAAAAAGTTTTTAACTTTGAGAGTTTCCTTTATAGTACATCAACTTTGAAAATTTTAATTATTCTGTCCTGTTGGCCATGCCCTTCACCTAGTCTTTAGCCACGCTCACGTCTCGTCGATCATTCTCCTTCGTTGCATCAAATATCGCTTATCATCGGACTAGCTCAATAGCAGAGATGCAATGACCTCTCTTAGACGTCGTTGGATTAGCAACAAAGGAACAACCTCCGCAACCCTTTTACGAGTAGCAATAGAGGTTGTAGGTGACAATAAAAGGCAATTAATGATTAGGGAGGGGCATGAGAAGATTGTGTAACCCCTCTACGACTAGTGATGAAGGTTGTGGGCCAGGGTTGTGAGCGATGACTATGGAGGTTGCACCTTTATCGTTAGGTCCAACACGGTTTAATTTGACCGTTGCACCTCTGTCACTAGATGGGTCCAACGGAGAGACTTGCTAAAATATAAGACACTTTACGAGTAATTCTCAAAATGAGAAGTTTTTTTTTTCAAGATTTTGTACACATAGTTTCCATAGAGTTAACCCTATTGGATTAGCACATAATGTACATATTAAGTCAACCATGAATTGAAAATTAATATCATCAATAAACTCAAAGAGTTTAGATGAGGGAACATGGTTGTAAATACTTGTGTTTCACTCGTCCTCGGAAAACATTTTTCGATTTGGAGTATTTTGATCTACCAAGTTTGTTCGAACCATATTTGACTACTCTTTAATTAGGCAGCAAACGGATTCAGACAACAAATGTACGTCTGAATCGAATTCGGTGTCGTAATGTCCACACCAACTATGTCTAATTAGACTACTCTGTGTCTACACCAACTTTTGAGTTAATATGATTCCAAACAAGTATCGAGAAATTAGAAATAATGTTGTGTTAATCAAAATCTCTGTCTCTCTCTCTGTCTCTCTCTCTCTCTCTTCTCTCACCGGTGCGAAGTAAAAGCTTTACTTTATTTTTATATTTTATTTAATTTTTATTCAATAAATAAACTCGGAAAAATAGCATGTGGGAAACTAATCCAATGTTTTTGAATCGGTAGAATTTCTTTTATTAGTGAATCAAAATTAATTTGGCCAAACTGTGTTTCGGAAATGCTTTTATTATTTTGAAAACTGATACTTTCTTTAATCATTTTGGAAATGAGGTGCAAAACTCAATATTTAGGATTTTCCTTAGAAAATCGCCATTATTATGACGATAATGACAATAATATGCCATTATTATGATAATGACAATAATAAGAAAACCGATACTTTTCTTGCTCTTCTTCCGCGGCTGCCACCGTGCACTTGCTGCGTCCGGCCCACCAAAGAAGATACACAACGCATGTGCACAATGCGGAAGTCAGTACCTGATGTTGATCTTTGTGCTTATCCATCCCTCCCACCTCTGACAGCGAAACCTCCTTCCAATCATTCTTCTTGTGTCTTCCCCTCCCCATTTCGAGCTCGTCGTTTGCTCGCTCGCTCACTCGCTCTGTCGTCGAAGGTAGAACCAAGGAGGCGAACGGATCATCATGGCCTCGGATCTCTCTCAGCTAGAATCAAGGTTCCCTCTTTCTCAATCCTCGCTTCATCTTTTGGTCTACCTCAGTAAACTCTTGTCACAAATGCGGTCTTTCTTGACCAGTTTGGTTCGGATTTCGGCTACATGATTTGGTTGTGACCCTCATGGCTGTCTTGTTCCTGTTTCACCTTGCCTCTGTCTCTCTTTTGAACAAGCAAACTTGATTAGTACCATTTGCGAGAGTCTGGAACGAGCGGAAAATTAGGACGACGAAATTACTCGAAAAAGAGTTGTGAGATTGCGATCTGGCTGTGGCTTTCTTATCAGTAAGTGTCCGGATGTTGGACATTGGCCCTCTTCAGATCCATAAAGAACTTGGATGATTGATATAGCATTTTTCGTTTACGTCCTGAAGTGTAGGGCTGTTTACAAGTCTTTGCATAGATCATAGCATTTAGATAAACAAACACCTACTTGGTTGTATTTCTGGTCACCCAGTTGGAGTGTGCCTGACTTGTAAGCATGAGACCGACTGTGGTATCAGTTGTTACTGCTGTGTTGTTCAAAAGGTTTTGTTTTGGAATACCCTCATTTGCATTATATAACATAGTACATGATTACATGCCGTATCTTCTGTGACTGGATATTAACATGGTACACCATAGTGCGGATTGATGCTGTTTATGATGGATGCAGCTGCCTTGACTGTGGTATCAGTTGTTACTGCTGTGTTGTTCAAAAGGTTGTGTTTTGGGATACCCTCATTTGCATTATATAACATAGTACATGATTACATGCCGTATCTTCTGTGACTGGATATTAACATGGTACACCATAGTGCGGATTGATGCTGTTTATGATGGATGCAGCTGCCTTGAATCAGCATGTCATCTTGTTATCGTGTCATTAAGCTGGTATAGAGGCTGTCTTGAATATAGCTTGTTTATGAGTCAGTATAATCATATCATCTTGTTTATGTGAAAATATTGTTGGAATATACCTACAAGACTATATGTTCAACATATGCCATTCTGTCATTATGTTGTTCCTGGTTTCAAACTCCAATTGTGCTGATTTCTGCATGGAGGATAAGTGTCTCAAATATAGCTTTACTTTATTTTTCTTTTTAAGTGCTTTTTGCCAAGCATTTGTCTTGTACTTCTGCTCTACCATAATATGTTTTTCTTTTTAACCAATACATCCTTGATGCAAGGGCCTGTGGTATGTTCTCTGAAGAAATATTAAGCATTTTGATTGTAATCAATATTCTTAATGTCCATCAGTATTAGTTGTGAACTTTCTCATTTTAGTATCTCTTGTGACATGTAAATGTATCGACAATCAAGTTGTTTTACACTTTTTTACTCTGGTTATATGCAAGAAGTAAAGATTTATGAAGCATTTACTTTTGGTTCTTGTTTTTTTCATATTTTTCAAGTGTTTAACTTCATATTTGACTATTTTTGTTCTTAAGGTACTGTAATGCATGCCAGAAGCAGGAGGTTCTACCTAATTCTTCAATCTTATCGTGTCTATCAAAAGTAATTTTTTCCAATATATTGGATGTATTTTATTTGCATCTTGCGTTTGAATGCTTCAAACATTATTTTACTGTCTTGTTTTTATCTTAATGGGTGTGCAATTTGTAGGCACTATAGATGTAACTTCAAATCATTTTGGTTAGTTGGTAGAGGCTTTCTGTGTGGGTTCAGGGGGATAATATCCAGGGTTAGCAGTGATTCTCTGGTTTTCCTGGTCTAATACATAATACAGTTTTGAATATCCCATGTTCCAGGCATATGGTGAGATGGAGCTGGGATGTACTTCACACTGCTCTATGGTATACTACAGATCAATCATTTTCCTAGCTACTTGCCTTAGCAAGTTGGCCAAGAAGTATCTACTTCTTTCTTAGCAGTTTCTGCTAGCGTGGTGTGATTTACCAAAGATCCAGTTGGTTCAGCTACTTGCAAGAGAAATTGCCATTAAAAAATGTGTAATTGGTGAACACCATAGGGCAATATTTAAATTTTTTTCTTATTTTGGTTACATAAATTTATGAAATGTGATGGATCATTTCTTAATCTTTTAGAGTTTTAGGTTAACACATGATAGTATTCATTTCCTTGTCTTGGAGAAGGGCATAAAAGTTAACTTATTTGAGCTTAATTGAGTGAATTACAATTTTACTCTGCTGTCTTCTAAAAGTTGTGATTCATTTAATTGAAACGGCATGAAAGTGTATGTGAAGCTATTGGCCACCTTGAGAAAATAAAAAAAGATGAACTTAGAATGTGTTTTTCATACTTAAGTTTTAATAACAGAGTGGATGAACAATGGATAAGTGACAGCCTTTTTCTGGAATCCACCATCCATGGACTTTGGGAGCAAAGCAAAGTCAAATGCTTCTATAACAGTTATGAAACTAGTGTCCTTTCTTTTGTAATGTTAAGCAATATATGATTTTCCATTTGAAACACCAACCATGCAATGATGAGACATACTTCTGTAGTGATGCATACCAAAATTTAGATACATCTCTTTAGACAACTGGGAGTTTGTGCTTCATGGTTTACTTGATAATTTTCTGTTATTTGGTCATATACATCTTTCCCCTTGCTCTTCAATTTATGATTTCAGTGAAGAGTTCTGATCAACACATCCAACCCTAATGGGGACAAGCCATGTTTCCTTGTGCCACTGTCTTCTCCAAGTCATTGGTTGTATGCATAATCAGACTAGTATACTTATGTAATTTGCGTGTCCTGTTTCGAGAGTACCAACGTTTCAGATGTTCTATCACCTCTTTCAGGCTTTTGGCAATAACAGTTATGTCCAAGCTGCTTTCTTTCTATCTTTGGATATGGTTACCTATTCTAAGTATCCTTTCCCGGATTTGAGGTTAGTGTGTCTTCATCTTGATATTTCATATGGTGAACTTCTACTAATCTTATTTACAAGCTTGCTCAAGCCATTAGCTGCAGGGTTGTTACTTGGTAACTGGGGGAACCTGAACTGTATAATGGAACTTCTTTTTGGTGTCTGATACAACAATGTATGAAACTAGGTATCATCCTTTCTGTCAGATAATTAGGTCATAGAAGTATCTCAATACTATTATCTGTAAACCATTGACATTCTTATACTTAGTCCACAGATACACTTTGCATACTTTGAGGCTTGAAGGTTCAAAACCTTATTAAGATGCAGAATATGAGTAAGTCCAAATTTGGTTGATCTGATAGAGAAAGGTTTAACTCTGTATTTGTCTAATCAGTCAAAAGGGATAAAACTTGAAATTGGTTTAAGTTGTTATCTGGTTACATATTTTTATTCATCTTTTTTCCTTTAGGTCTTGTGCTATGTAAGGTCTAACATTTACTACTTTGCTCCAGGTGAAACATCAGAAAGTGCACTTTGAACAATGCTCTTTGGAAATCTTGATTGACAATTTGACATTTTCCGACATTCCTCCACTTATAGATACTTTATCAGGAATCAGTTCATCTGATGTTGATGCAGTTGATGTAAGTCAGAAATCATCTGATGTTTCAATAGATGGGGAATCTCTACTACTGTTAGTTCGTGCAGTCAACCATAAGCTTCGGGCTGTTAATTTCATTAATTCATCATTTTGGAAAGATGTTTTGCGGTATGTTGCTCAATGTTCACCAGATTCTTTTTGACATTAAAGGTCTCTAATAACATTTGATCACGTAACAATCATCTACAGCATTTTCTTAAATGCAATTGTAACTGTAATGACTATTAGTAAAGGGTAAAGGATATTGTTTTTAAGTAATCAAGATCCACCATTTTCCACTATGACAGTGTTATGCAACTTGAATATATACCATTATTTTGTGAATCTAATTCTGCCAGATATAATAATAAGTTTTTTGGTTTTCAATGATACTGTCATGTGACTTAACATTGTTTTTTCTTTCTTTTGTTGAAATATTGATTTGAGCAATAATGATAACTATTTTCAGTTATTTTCACTATAATGTCTAATAATGAACGGGCATGCCTCTAAATATTTGTTCATTAAAATTGTTGCTCAAAATGAGCTAGAGGGCTGCTAGCAACCTGTTATAACCATTAGAACTGGTTAGTCCAGTTTTGAGTTATATCCATTATAGTGGGCCGTTCTACAACCGTGATACCAGAACAAAGGTTATTCATTTGCTAAGAAGAATGAAGCTTACTGTTGTCAATTATGCTATTGCGGATCTCATAATTTTTAAAAACCATTTGGAGATATCTTGCAGAGGTAAGATTCTGTGTTCACAAAAACAAGGAAGAGTCCATTAATCAACTATGGAAATACCACCACATTGTTCTATAGGAGGGTTATATGTTGTTGTTTTAAATGTTGTCTTCACATTATGGCATTTCTTGAACTTGATCTAAACTAGGTGAAATATTGCATGTTAAACATTTTCTATTCGCTGACATAATTACTCTACTCTCCATTGCTTCTAGTGATATTTTCCAGAGAGGTACAACGTGCCAGGTTTTGAACTTGCGCTTCTCTCCTATTCGGAAGCTCAACATGACAGGGAAATTCATGGAATTACACACACTTAATTTGGATTTTAGTGTTCATTTGAACAGCTTCCACATCAATTGTTTTAGTTGTATGCCAAAGCTGATGCGGCTCTCAATGTGTGAAACAAGAGTAGCCAATCTATGGATAACAAGTGCTGCACTATCAAAACTTCGTTCTTTGGTTGAACTTCGCTTTCAAACTTGTTTGTGCTGCTTTGATACTGGGCCATGTCCAACATCTGGTGGAGTGATCAGACTGGGAAATGAGAAGATTTTCTCTGATAAGCAACAATTTTCTTCCTACTTAGGATCAAGATGTGTGGATAATGATGACATGTTAGAACAGACTATGGAACACTCTACAGATGACACTCTTGGTAGACTTTGCTCTGATAATCTCTCATTTTTAAATCATGATTCACTGAAAAGCACTACTCAGGTGTTATCAGATGAAAGTGATTCAGAATTTTCAAGTGATACAAAAGAGGTTGACAATTTGAGAAAAATATCTGATCCTGTTATTGAGTTTAATAACCAGGCCAATTCAAATGTCATAGTAAGCCCATCGAAACATTCTACACCATCTAGCATTATTTCTTCAGTACCAACTCTTATTCCAACTTTTGAGGAGGTAATGTCTTCAAGTAGAAGACTAAATGATAGTAACTCTTTTATTGGGCATGCAAATGCTGATGAATTTTGTTGTCAGCATAACTATATTGATAATTTCACTATCACTGAAGAATTTTCTAAAGATGAAGGATCTTTGACTAATAGTCTGAAGGTAAAAAATGTTACAGTGACCTCACTGAAGAATCATATTTCTAGTCATCCTTCACCAATTTGTTTTGAGACATACTACAAAGAATATATGATAACATCACTGCCAAATTTATTAGTTTTAGATAATTTGCCTATTGGAGATGTGGAACGGGAGCAAGCCAAATTAGTCTTTAAGAGATATTTTGAGCGTGCACCATATAACAGACGAGGAAAAGATTCTGTTGTCAGTATCGTTCAGAGGCGTGAAATCAGCAGTGGTGTTTTCTTTCAGAGATCTTCTAAAGTGAAGCAACAGTATCTTAGAGAAAGTAATCACTCATTCCTCAGGTCACTTTCTGCTGCTAAAGTAAACTCATCTCCACAGCCTCATTCACATTCAATTTCCAATTTTAGAAGTGGTCCAAGTGAAGAGACAAAGAGCTTTCGTCCAAGACAATTTGAGTACCATCCTACAGACCCAAGACTTATGGTATTTGGAACACTAGATGGGGAGCTTGTGGTTATTAACCATGAAAGCGAGAAACTTGTTGGTTATCTTCCATCAGTTGGTACGACACTAAATAGCATTTTAGGCCTTTGCTGGCTTAAGAAGCATCCATCTAAGGTGAGCTGACTACTGGTGAACATAAATCTGCTGCTTTTAAGGTTGATAAATACACCATGTTTTACCTATCTTTTCTTGACTTCAGTAACAATATTACCTGCTTTACCCACGCTGGCTGTATCTATATCCTGTTCATGTCCTAATTTTTCCACATCACTGACTTGTCATTTTGGGTTTATGCTGTTAACTCTAGCTCATCGCTGGTTCAGATAATGGTTCTTTGCAAATGTATGATGTTTGTCGAATGCTGTCAAAGGTCACTGATCGATATTGCAATATGGATGCTTCTATGCACACATTTGATGATTTTGAGCAGTTAACATCTGTCCATATAAATTCAAATGATGAATATATTCTTGCAAGTGGATTCTCAAATCATGTGGCGCTCTATGACATGTGCAGTGGAAGGCGTTTGCAAATTTTCAAGGACCTTCATAAGGAACATATAAATGTTGTCAAGTTTGCCTACCATTCACCCACTTTGTTTGCCACTGCATCCTTTGATAAAGATGTCAAGATGTGGGACTTAAGGCAAGGTACGTCACAGCCTTGTTATACAGCTTCAAGCTCTAGAGGGAACGTGATGGTTTGCTTTTCTCCTGATGATTACTATTTACTTACATCAGCCATAGACAATGAGGTAAACTTGTATGACACATTCGGTTACATTATGCTTTGCAACCATATGTTGATGATCTTAGCAAGTTTTTCCAGGTTAAGCAACTATTGGCTGTAGATGGAAGACTTCTGACTTCATTTGACATTACTTCTACTGGAAATGCTCAAAATTATACTCGATCTTACTATATGAATGGAAGGGATTACATGATAACTGGAAGCTGCGAAGAGCATGTTGTACGCATATGCTGTGCTCAAACTGGAAGGAGGCTTAAAGATGTTCATCTCGAGGTGATTTAGAACTGCAAATTGATCTTTCATCTCTCTAGCTTATCATGGGCCATCTGTTTACTACTGGATCTGAATTTTTCTCATGGTTTTGCATAATAAGAAAAAAGCATAGTACAACCTCCAAATAGATTCATGGTTAGATTTTAATGACTTGAATTGTTGGTGATCTTTTGTTGTCATCCTGAGGGCTTAACACTAGTATGTGACCTGATAAAGGGGCATCCATCTTAAAAATAATGGATTATAATTGAAAATGCTTGATGCTTTACATGCTGGTGGAGTTGATTTCTAGAATTAAAGTTTCTTCGGAAGTTTGTTTGCACCTTGAAAACTGTTGCGTGTGGTCTGCTAGAGCCTATTGTTTCTCCTTCAAGGTTTACATATTTGGTTGCTAGTGCTGCTACATGGATTTATTTGTTTCCATTGTTATATCTAATGTCAACTCCATTATGGAGTTTATTAGCCATCGTAAATTTTCATGTTCAGTCTCGTTGGTCCTTAATTCCAACTCTTCTTTATCATTTTTGGGTCCATTTCTCAACTTAAAATTGCATTTCCTCTATTATGCTTATATGTGCACTTAAGACTTAAGAGTGTGGTTTGTCCTTGGTCAATCTAATATCATATTAACATCTTTAAGAGGAAGTCCAAATAGAGGACTCAAATTATTAAATGTGATCTATATAATCTTTAGGTTATATGATGTTCATTTGCCCATCCATTATCTTGACCAAAAATATGAAGTCTAAACTTTTGCATCACTTGATGGATGATACATGGACTTGTAATCTTATAATTTATCAATAAGGGTAAATTTTAGAAGGTGCAGAACCAAATTAACATTTATATAGTTGATTTTCAAGTTGGCCATGGGCTTATGGACTTAACAAGAATCTCTTGTTTTTTAGTTGGTTGACCTGAGACTAAATTTATATGCGAAAGACAATTAAAGATCCAAATCACTACTTGATGCATTGGTAAACATGTTTGTGTTAGTCTATTATTTTAGTATATATTACACCATTAGTCCTTAAAACTAGTGCTGGATGTCAACTGGGTTTCTAAAATCAATTTGTGCCCATTGACTTCTCATCATGATTTATCATTTCAATCAAATCCTACTATTAGGATCTATCAACAAATTTTGACTGAAAGCTGGTATTAACCCATGACAGAACTTAACATACCAATCTAATAAAAAAATCAATTATAAATTGTCTATCGTGTACCATATCGGGCATGTTGGATGATTTTTCTGCTAATATTTGTGTTACGTTAAAAAGTCAAGTCCAACTGCGCAGTCAGATCAACTTTTCCTCAAGGCTTGTGAATGGAAGCTAATGGAAGGACTTGATCAAAATATAAATTATAGTTAAGGGAGTCAATTGGCACCAAATAAAGTTTTAAGGCTTAATTGAAGTTTGCTCTATGGTTCAAGCACTCTATATATAGTCTATCCTGATTTTTAATATAAGGCACTTTGGAGGATTTGAAATCATATTTGTGAATTATTGGTTTTCAAATCAGTGATACTCTTTAGATAAAAGGAAAACTCTCTTTTTTTGGGCAACCTAAGACTAAGCATGCTATATATATTTATTATCTTGTGGATTCTGTATAAAATGTAAGACTCTCTTTAGATCAGGAAATCATATCTTGTGGATTTTGGGCAACCTAAAACTCTCTTTAGATCAGGTGCTATCAAAGAGAAACAATAAAATGTATTAGAGGGGTAAGTACTCCATTGGTAATTTATCAAATGTAACTGCATGCATCTCCTTTGGGCATATATTTTTTTTGAGAAAATTTTGATCTTTCAAAAAGATCATGTCAATTGCTTATATACAAAAAGATATATATGTCAAGACATAGTTATGATTTAATTGCAGGGCATCCTGGTAAATCGAATGTATACTTACCATGTCACTCTAAACAAAAGAACTTAAACATTTAATTCAAAATTAATTGTGTAGATGCTAACACTGAGTATGTCTTCCTGGGTGGGTTTATATGATGATATTGCTGTTGGAGAACATATTTCATATTGCTTGGTACAGTTCTTACCAACGATCTGACACGGACTTAGCTGGATTTGCATAAGTCGTGCGGCACCCTTGCGTGTCCGTCCGCAAAGGTCAGCCTCCCCGAAGCCTCCCATTGTCCTTTAGGACCAACAAAAGAGAGAACGGGTTAAAGAGAACGCCTCAATCGGGATCCACAAGCAAACATGTCCGAAAAAACACTTCATAGACAATGCAAGTTACAAACAAACTTTACAAGCTCTGAACAGTGGCACAACAAAGGGTAAAATGGTCCATTACAGACCAAGAAGCTCTCGCACGTGTCCACATGACACAACCTTTATTTACAAGCCTAAAGAGGCCACCAACCCAACTAAAATGGGACTATTAAGCCTTCGGCCGCCCCTTTACATGCTGTACAAGGCATGAATATGCCAACAGACACGGACAGATATAAGCATTACATCAAACACCTTGTTTAGAAGTTTGTCCGTGACATTCTCCCCCACTTATCCCTTCGACGTCCTCGTCGAAGCCTTTGTGAACACTGCAACTCTTCGCCTTTGCTGAGTCTTCAATCTTCTGCTCCAGCTGCAATGCGCCTCCTGGCTCCCAGCTGCTCTCCGCTGCTGTTTTTGAGTAGTCGAACTTTGATCCGCCATGCTGCTTCAACTCACCAATGACTCTGACTCTGGTGTGGGGTTGGCTGAGTTGTGTTGATCCTCGTTGATTCCTGCGGATCCACCAAATGAAGGAAAAGACCATTCTTACTGCGCCAATTTCTCAAAATTTTCACATGCTGCTTGAACTGGGTGGATGCTTGTTGGAGCTTTAACGAGCATCATCTCGCAAACTTCTGAAGTTTTGGGTCCTTCCTCCACAAAATTTGCTCATTGACTCTTCTTTCACTTAGTTGTCACATCCAAGTAGGTTCGCATCATTTCCGTTTTCGATTGGCATTTCGTTAGGAAATGAAGCGGACAATCTACTCTCAGTAGCACTGATCACCGTTGGTGAGGATTTGACAACTATTGTCTTCCATTATCTTCGAAGGGTCTTTGAACTTGTGCAGAGCTCCTCTGCTGGATAGATAAGAGAATTGGGGTACTCGGTTTCGCCCATCCTCTTAAGAGTTAAGAAGGCAAATGTTACTTGACTTCGCCCGCCTCCTCGAGGTTGTACTTCATGCATCGAGCTAGTTACTGGCCTTCGCCTGCTCTTTGCTCACACTTCTGAAGCACTTGAAGTATTTGCACTCCTTGCGTTGAGTTAGCTACTGTGATTCACCTTCTCAATGCCATCGAACTTCTGGAATGCGGGAAGTTTTCACCCCAACTTGGAGTAATTCTCTGATAGATGAGGTCGCCTCTGGGATTGTACCGTCTTCTCCATCAACCCTACCGCCTACTCCACTGAGTAGCAAAGGTACAGCACCGCGTACTGCTTGCTTCGTTCCTTGGTCATGCACTCTTGCATGACCCGAAGTCCTTCACTTACGGCTATCTTGATGAGAAACTTGTTGACACCGGTCTTACGAAGTTCCTCGGCCTCTGCCCTTCAGCCTTGTCTCGGTACTTGGAGATTGTCTCTGCATGCTCCACCTCCTCGGCCCCTTTCACAACCAAACACTCTCCCTCCATGAGAGCAAGGGATCAATGACCTTCACGGAAGTCCCGCCTCTGCGGTATCATGGCGCTGCCATGCCCATGGCACTACTATCCGTCGCATCGCATCTACATCCCTTTTCTTCACAATCAGTAGATATGCCTCCGTGACACTCCTCTGGACTCGTCGTCGCTTCCTCGCCCCTTTCGACCCCCTGCTTCAACACCTCTGTGTTCTCTAAGCAGTCTGTTTGGTCGATGGAAAGACAGACTGCAACTCCCATGCATGGCCTCTGCCATCACGTTGTAGGGTTTGCACCGATTCTGTTCTCCTTAGCTTCCTTGGTAGCAACGTTCGCTTACTCGGCCTTGTCCTCTGACTTGCCGGGCTCCCTTAAGCGAATATGAGCTCTAGAGCAGTCCAACTCTCCAGCTGCTTCGATCATACCTCTGCATGATCAAGTTCCTCCCATGGAACTCACTGGTACTTGCATTCGAACTTTTCCCTTGGTGGAACCCAGCCCCCATATGCTGATAACCAAGGTTTTCATCCGATGCAAAATTCGATGCACGCACGGAAGACCCGCCTCTGCGGTACCATGGCCTTCACTCCTTGAATCCATAGCCCTTCTTGCCGTCATGTTGTTCACCGAAGTGGAGCTCCCAGTAGCTCCCGATCATACCTCCATATGATCTAGTCCCTCCCGGGACTATGTCGTGTGTCGCATTGCCACGAACTGTTCCACCACGATCCGCTGCACCATGTCGCCTCCTGGTGACATCTCCATTGCATTCTGATCCTTGTGGAATAAACTCGAATTGTGAACCCTCTATGTGTGGCCTCTGCCAATACATCGCAGGGTCTCCTCCACCTTCGATTTTGTTCGCTCCTTTGGCAATCGACCTTCATCCACTCACTCTTGGGTCACACCTAGATGAAGTACCGCTCTAGGACAGTCCGTCGCCTAGTAGCTCCCGAAGTCCACCGACTTCACTGTAATTTGTGCACCATTGTCTGGATCCTGGGCCTCTGCCCCTACCAGCACAATCTCCGCTGCGCACTGCTTCCTTCATAGCAACTCGAATGGCAACACTGTGGCATATTCTTCAAGAGTACCCGCCTCTGCGTCCTCTTGCCCCGTGCTAAGGCCTTCTGAACCCAACTTCGCCTCCGCAAATTGAGTCGCCTTAGTTCCTCCATCAAATGCTTCTCCGAGATAAGGTGCATGTGCCCCGAAGCTCCCTTCGTCTTTGGCACCATGCAAGATGAGTCCGCTCCGTCAGAATGAAGGACCCATGGAACAACATGATCCTACTATTGCCTCTGCAAGAGTTCATGTCCTTGACCTCTGTCTAAGGAAAGCACTGTGCCTCTGCTCCACGTTCCAACTTCTATGCTGGCTCCCTTCATGCGGCTTGGGTACTTCGCCAAGTTACGCCCAAGTTGCTCCGCTCCTCGTTTTTGCATTGAGTCGATGGTGGCCCTCGTGCCCACCATTCCACGGGTCAGCCCTCCCTTGAGTCCGATCTCCACATCGACTCCAAGTGTGCCTTCATTTAAGTTGCTTTAGGTCGCTCCCCCACTTGATCTCGCAATGCATCCACCAATGCATTCTCTCGAGCGAGATCATGCGACAACTCCTCGCCGCTTGCTCAATCCATCGAACTTCGTGGAGTTGTTGTTTGTTGAGGTACTCCTCCTCAACATGTGAGGTCCGTCTCACATGATTCTCCCTCTGGAGAGCCGGGACTTATCCCTCCTGGATAACTATCCCGTTGGAGCAACATCTCTCTTCGTTTCGGAGACCACCATCCCCTTGGGCTACTCCGATCTGCTGAACAAACTGTGCATTGTTTTGCCTCCTGCAAATGCACTTGCTAGATTGCGACTCCCCGTCAATACAGCCCCCGCTGCACCCCTCGAGGCCTAGCAACATGCTGAACTCATTGCACACTTCAGCCTCCTACGGACGTATCCTTCACATGCCGAAGAGAAAGTTTCAATGCTCCATGGCGCCGAGTCTTGACCGCCTTGGGATGGCCACGAACATTCCATCGTCTGCATACAAGCCCATGCATGAGTACCGAATTCTTCGAGTTAGCAATTCCCCTCACCTTTGTGAGCTTTGCATAACTCTTTTGGTCGTTGAACAACTCATTCCACCTTGCATGGTCTCATTCTTGCCAAGCGCCTCGCTTGCCTAGAGCACCATCAAGTATAGTTGTCAACGTTGAGCCGTAGCTCAAACTCAGCCATCCCAACCTTTGTGCGCTCCAAATTCTTCCAAGCTTGCCTGTTCTCGTGGTGCCTCTTGCGCGAAGGGTTGGCCATTCCTCTGAATGCCAATCTCAGATGCCCGCTCCTCTGAGCGACTCTTTTCCCTACATCTCCATGCCCGTTTTCCCTCAAACGGTCGTGCGTGTGCTGACTGCCCTCAACGCAGCCCCGCTAGGTCCCCCACGTTTGCATGTCAAGTGTTTCTATGAGTGCTTGTCCCGCTCTGATACCATATGACACGGACTTAGCTGGATTTGCCTAAGTCGTGCGGCACCCTTGCGTGTCCGTCCGCAAAGGTCAGCCTCCCCGAAGCCTCCCATTGTCCCTTAGGACCAACAAAAGAGAGAACGGGTTAAAGAGAACGCCTCAATCGGGATCCACAAGCAAACATGTCCGAAAAAACACTTCATAGACAATGCAAGTTACAAACAGACTTTACAAGCTCTGAACAGTGGCACAACAAAGGGTAAAATGGTCCATTACAGACCGAGAAGCTCTCGCACGTGTCCACATGACACAACCTTTATTTACAAGCCTAAAGAGGCCACCAACCCAACTAAAATGGGACTATTAAGCCTTCGGCCGCCCCTTTACATGCTGTACAAGGCATGAACATGCCAACAGACACGGACATATATAAGCATTACATCAAACACCTTGTTTAGAAGTTTGTCTGTGACATATCGCCATTTCACTCGGATTGGTATGGAATGGGCTGTACATACCAATTCGAGCATAGACTGGTACGTGGACTGCCCCCTGGTTTGAGCGGTCCTCTTCGACCCATTAAAACAGATTCCACTCCAACTTGTTTACTCATTTAGGTCTTGTGTTTGTGAGCCTTCTTCGCTCGAATGCGAGTGCATCTCGCCTTGCTATCACCCATCCCTGCCACCGTCTATCATTCGCCATGCACCGTCAACGCGGACGTTCCTACTTCTTTTCTTCTCCTTGCTCTTCTTCCTCCTCTTTTTCCTCCACGGCCTCCTTCCTCTTCCTCTTCCTCCATCACCTCTTCTTCCTTTCTTTTCCTTCTTAATCCTCTTACCCCTACTTTTTCCTCCACCATTTCCTCTTCTCCTTTTCTTCCTATTCGAAAAACCAGTATGTATTGGTGTAAGATTTGTTGATATTAGTACTGACCAGTTTGTACCGGTCCGATAGATCACCAAAATGGGTCAGGTATTGAAAACAACGATCCTTGGTGATAAGGGTAAAAATGGCAGTCAGCCTCAGGACAATGTCAGTTGCTCCAGATGACGTCACGCACCTTGGAATTGATCAGAACACTGACCGAGGCACATTAATATCCTGCAAAAGCCAAGTCCAACACGCTACGCCATGGCTACTGTCAGCCTGCCCCCTGCAAGCGGGTAGCTCAGGGAGCAGAATGCTTCCCTACAAATACCCTCTCGTTCATTAGAAGGGGGGGGGGGGGGGGGGACACACTCCAAAAGACTACTTCTCTCGAAACCCCCTCTACATCTTCCTCTAACTTGATCGTCGGAGGGGTCGGGTCGAGCACCCCTACCCGACCTTTGTGCAGGTGCGAAGCCTTCGGAGATCCCCGCCTTCGGAGATTCAGCGAGCTCGAGGAGCGCCCCTGCGGAGATCCCCGCCTTCCGGACCCGAACCAAGCCGGGCCATTTAATCTTGAGGCGACAAAGGGGGCTCGGGGAGCGGCGTGCGCATCCGGGGGGCGGGTTCTCGCTGTTGCAGAGGCCGGGTTGCGTGTGGGGGCGTTGGCTGGGAGACGAGCGGGACGATAGTCTGCACCACGCCCGCTAGCGCCCGCACTTGGTGGGCAAGATCGTGGAAGGCTTCGGGCGAAATAGATGGTGGGCCGACGGGGGCGTCGGGCAGCGACAAGCCTGGGTCGTTGAATAGCCTCCAGTATCGCTCCGAAGTTGTGGCGGGGCGTTCGTCTCGGAGCTCCTCCTACGAGGGATGATCCCCTGGGGTCCTGACCGAGCGCGACCCCGTGGCTGCGGGTTCGCCGAAGTGGGTCTGCTGACCAGTCGACATTCGGCCCTCCTTCTAGCGCCATTTTGTTACGGTGAGTAACTTTTTTAGCCGTGGCCTCGGGGCCGTCGCGGCTTGGTTCGGGTCCGGAAGGCGGGGATCTCCGCGGGGGCGCTCCTCGAGCTCGCTGAATCTCTGAAGGCGGGGATCTCCGAAGGCTTCGCACCTGCACAAAGGTCGGGTCGAGAGCTCAACCCGACCCCTCCGACGACCAAGTTAGGAGATGCGGTAGAAAGTCTGCTTTTTTCTCCTCCCCCTGCCTGTTTAGAGTGCATGGGTATTTATAGGGAAGCTTCCCGTTACCTGACGTACCCACTTGTGTGAGGCCGGGTCGCACCTCTGATGGTGTCTGACACCGTTCATGCGGGTGTGGTCTCGGGTGGCGTAAAGCCGAAGAGCCGAGGAGCACACCTCGGCTCCTCGATCGCATGGTGCCCGAGACCACGTCGTGCTCCTCGGCCGCATAATGCCCGAGATTACCTCCTCGGTCGCGTAACGCCCGAGGCCACCATTTTGTTACGGTGAGTAACTTTTTTAGCCGTGGCCTCGGGGCCGTCGCGGCTTGGTTCGGGTCCGGAAGGTGGGGATCTCCGCGGGGGCGCTCCTCGAGCTCGCTGAATCTCCGAAGGCGGGGATCTCCGAAGGCTTCGCACCTGCACAAAGGTCGGGTCGGGGTGCTCGACCCGACCCCTCCGACGATCAAGTTAGAGGAAGATGTGGAGGGGGTTTCGAGAGAAGTAGTCTTTTGGAGTGTGTCCCCCCCCCTCTTCTAATGAACGAGAAAGTATTTGTAGGGAAGCATTCTGCTCCCTGAGCTGCCCGCTTGCAGGGGGCAGGCTGACAGTAGCCATGGCGTAGCGTGTTGGACTTGGCTTTTGCAGGATATTAATGTGCCTCGGTCAGTGTTCTGATCAATTCCAAGGTGCGTGACGTCATCTGGAGCAGCTGACATTGTCCTGAGGCTGACTGCCATTTTTACCCTTATCAAGGGGGGGGGGGGGGGGGGGGGGGGGGGACACACTCCAAAAGACTACTTCTCTCGAAACCCCTTCCACATCTTCCTCTAACTTGATCGTCGGAGGGGTCGGGTCGAGCACCCCGACCCGACCTTTGTGCAGGTGCGAAGCCTTCGGAGATTCAACGAGCTCGAGGAGCGCCCCCGCGGAGATCCCCGCCTTTCGGACCCGAACCAAGCCGCGATTGCCCCGAGGCCACGGCTAAAAAAGTTACTCACCGTAACACTTGGTTCTTACTTTCTTAATGTCTAGAGCTACATCACATTGGATAGAGAAAGCATAGCTTAGAGGATTAATTAGATCAACCCTCATTTGATGAATTTCATCAATTAACCAATTTGGATTGCTGGAACCAGTTAAAAATAATAAAAAAGGTTAACTAAAACTAGACATTGTGTATGGGATCAATCCTGACCGATAAGATGAGTTGAAGCTGACTGAAACTTCAAGGTCTACGTATCTTGGTCACAACTCAAACTGTGACTGTTGCTGATGGTCCAATATTGTGACCAACGAGCCAAATCCGGTAACCTTTCCAATATGTTAATTGACAAAGCCAAGTTGGACCCATGAAAACTTGAATGCATGAGAAAATATGTGGATCTTGCCATTCCCTCTATTATTCCCAGTTTATTGTGAATAGAACTCCATTTTATGTTCCCCTATTACAAGTTCCCACCAGAGTCTTTCCTTCATACCTTCTTGCAATGCATCATCATAAATTAGTGATTTGAAATTGCAATCTCCAAATGCGGGATCCTAATAAAATATTTGCAAACACAAAGTTCCAAACAAGGCTCCCCTCATTTACAGAAGTTGCATATTCCTATGCATGTTTTACCTAACACAACTGCATTCACAAATGTAGGGATCCAAATAGCCCCTAAATGTTTACTCTCTCATGTTTGTTAGCAGCTTGATTAAATTTAGATGACTATGAATCAATTTTTTGTGATGATCTTACCATTTTTCTTTCAATTCCCTACTGCTAATACTAACTGGAAAAAAATTCTTCTTTTTTGTGCAATTTTCTGCTTTCAGTATCAATGCAGGTCTAGCATATATAAAACTTAAACACCCTCTGTAATGTTCCTTTTTATTTATGGCCACTTTGTGTAATTTTGTTAATCTCCACCTCAATCTTATGCAACTGTTGCCTTAAGTTAACTAAATAGTATCTTGAGTAATATGCAATCAGATTAATCATCTATTCTTAATTTTTTTTTTAAAGTAATATCATTGGCTTGTTTCTGATATATTTTTTGTCTGTTTAATTGACAATTGAATCCTGACTCATTATCTGGAATTCTGGATTAATATTATTGTACTCAAATTATCTGCAAACCTAGTGTATTTTTTTGGATAATGGATGGCATATAGCATGTCATATGCTCGACACTCTTTGGTGATATCAAGCCTTACTGAGAAGGCTTAACAATCATCAATTTTGCTCATGAAACTGTACTAAATATAATAATTGCTCACTATTTGCAGGGACGGGGTTCAAAAAATTCCATATTCATACAATCTTTGAGGAGTGATCCATTTAGGGTGAGTATTTATTTAGGTCTTAAGCAAATGGTTTGTCTGATGTGACTCCTGAAAAATGGTAAATTCTCACTTGACACTTGCCATCACATTTAATTATCTGCACCTAAGAGTTCACTGGAATTATGTTGACAAAATAAAACTGCTGATGTGTTCTTTCAAGTGAACGACATCAGGAAATCCTTATGGCGTATTAATTTACACTAATTAGTTTCATTATCATGGACAACTTAAATCCCTTTTTACACAGTGTAACAGCCTTTGTTTCAAGTTCTACCAATCCTACTTGGGAACTTATTAAATTTTTTGTTATTTCTCTTATGTGACTATTTAGTTCCAGCGCTTATGTTGGTCTAAGTTGTGTGAATGGTTGCTTGAGTTATTAAATCTTAACAGTTAATGTAGAGGTTGTATGGCACAAAATTTCCAAATTAGTACGATGGTCACTTCCTGACGAGGAAAATAAAATCTAGTTCTTCTTTCTGCAACCATATAAATCTTTGAGGTCATGTATATGTTGAAAATGAAGTTTAAGTTATTGTTCACTTCGCTGTCTTTTGCTCTTAGTTTATCATCACTTCTTGGTAGTGTCAAACTGTCAATGCTGCAATTGGGAAGCAAAAAGTAGAGCTTGGGGTATAGAGTGACCTATAATTCTATATATAAATTGTTTTTCCGAGAGGTTGGAGTCTGAGCAGGACCAAGATGCCCCTACGATGAGAACAAACTATACTAGGATTATATTAGAATTTATATGATGACCACGCAAATAAATTAACATAGTTAATCAATTTTCATATGAAGATCGTTCTTTTTTTCAGATTATGAAGACAGTTCATTCCTGCATGCTTGAGATTGTAGGCAGTCCGATAACAGCTTCAGTTTATGATTGCTTCATAGTTCATATTACAAACCATAAATTATCAATCTAACTGCAGTGAAAGAGCTTGTTCTCTCTAATCTTCATTGTGATAGAATATCTTCTTTCTAGGTGCAAAACATACCCTTACAAATTATATGATTTGTGTCAATGAAGCCAAATATGAAACCACAGAACAGCTTCAGTTCAACCAGTTTGAATTTGCATGAAAACTTGATGTATTTACTTAACAAAATCCATGGATGTTCTACTAGATCTTATTTTTATCTATCTATTATAATGGAGTATCTTCCTGTCCAATGCAGGCTTTTCACATGAGTATTTTAGCAGCTCATTGGCACCCATTTACAAAATCAGAGATCATAAAGGTACTTCAATTTTTTCTTTAGTTGCTACCTTGTCTGGCCAAAATCTGCAGACTCCAGCTATTTTGGAATTCTCTGCAGGTGAACTTGTTGCAAACTGAAGAATGCATCGAAGAAAGCACATCCGGTTAAAGTGCTCTAATGCTCTAGTTCCGTCACTGGTGAAGGGTTGATCATTTGATGATAACTTATTTGGAAGATGAATATTGCCTTGTCAAGCAAACTGAATTCACTTCTGGCATATTATGACAAATATCTCAGGCTCTGAGCCCTTTCCTTCATGGGCTCTAATCCATAGTTGTATAATGTGTATGGTCAATAATGTGTGGAAAGATTGAATACTTTGTGTACATATATGTGTTTCAGATAGTGCTATGGTCTAAATCGTGCTTCTTGAAATAATTTTGAACTCGTTTGTTTTGAAAACAATTTTGAGATGCCATTGAACCAATTACTGGGGCATTGTTCTCTATAGGTTCTTCAAACATGGAGGTTATGTGAGTACAAGAAACTGTTAATAGCTCAGCTGATGAATCCTCATTCCTTTGTCACTAAAGATGCAGCAGTGGTGCGTTGGGTTCCAATTTGTGTATAATCTACAGCAAGGAAGAACTCAAACTACCAGTGTTAGAGCTGTGGAGGATTCTTCTCCTGCAAATTGAGAAATGCCTTGATTTGAATTTTTGTTTGAAGTTAGATTGTTAGACATGTCACAGGTGATCTTATGTTTCATATTTGGCCAACCAAAATATGTTTCATAGTTGTATCAGCCTCTATCTAGATTTTGTTTCCATCCTTTCATGAAGATGTTGGTTCTGAAGGTAAATGGTAGAAAGATGGCAGCTTCTCACGGACATTCTATCGAACACCTGCTAAAATGCCTGAGGACCGCTAACCAGTGGAAAGTTGCGGTTCCCTGTTTGGTGTCGCGGACGACGCAGTTGAATCCAGTGTCGGAAATATTAGCTTTGTATTTAAGCGGCATTCGCCCCTTTCCTGTCCGACCAAACCCTCGCCGGGGAGATGGCTGAAGACAGCGAAGCGACAAAGCACGGGTCCGGAGAAGCGCCCGCAAAGGGAAGCAACGAGGCAGAGGCCTCCGCGACGCCCCCTCCGCCTCCGGCGTCCAGGCTCCCATCCGTCTCCCTCAACATCTGGCCGCCGTCGCAGCGGACGCGGGAGGCGGTGATCCAGCACCTGATCGAGACCCTCACCTCTCCATCCCTCCTCTCCAAGCGCTACGGCGTCCTCTCCCTCGACGAGGCCTCCGCCACTGGCCGCCTCATCGAGGAGGAGGCCTTCGCTGCCGCGGCCACGGCTGTGGCTGCGGACGGCGCCCACGCCACCTCCGTCGACGAAGAGGTGGAGATCCTCCAGATCAACTCGAAGGGGATCACCGCGGCCGCGGACGGCGCCCACGCCACCTCCGTCGACGAAGAGGTGGAGATCCTCCAGATATACTCGAAGGGGATCAGCAAGCGCGTGATTGAGACCGTCAAGAAGAGAGGTTCATCCGTGGACGGCGCCGCCAAGGTGACACCGACGCCCGCCGATTCTGACGCACCTGCCACTGCTGCCGGTGAGGAAGCCTCATCTCTCGAATCAGAGACTCCACAAGCTTAAATTTGGGCTCTGGATACTATATCATGGTACTCTTTCCTTTTCTGTTTCTTGAGTGTTTGTTACATTGTTCTCAGATGAAATGCTTGTCTTGGTCTGGAATTTTTAGTTGGTGGTGTTGTCGAGGATGATTGCATTTTGTGGATCTGTAGACTTGCAATGCTGCATTGAATTGCTATATGGTGATGTTTAGGGTTTATGATATAGTACTGCTACTCTATATCAACTAAATAAAGCTAAGGGAGAATGTTCAATCTCTTCCTCTCTCTGGTTGGAGTAGATAAAATTGGGGTACTGAAACTTTTAATCTTGTCTCTGTATTTATATATTTTTTTTGTTGTTGCTGCCTTTCTATTTTTGGATCTACACCAATATTTGTTTTTTTTTATAATTTCAGTATTTATAGCATTGCCTGCTTTTATTTCTGTTCTTATCCTATTATTGCTGTTATGTTTTTAAATAGCGAAAAGACTACATCATTTGATTACTAGGGAATCAGATATTACATTGGGGTTATTACCAAAGTTGATTGGGAATTCACTATCCCCACTTAGAGCTAATCAAATTAGCTCTTGCAAAGTTAGCCATGACATGAGCTGTTGTTTAAATGTCGTCAGATAATAACAAAAGTTGTAGGAAATAGATTGACATAGCAGTTTAATGTCGTGTATTAGACTAGAAATAGTCAGTCCATGGGCATGATTTATCCTCCTTGATCCATCTGATGGCTAGTTGAGAGTCAGATTTGATGATCAGGTTTTTGGCTCCTAATTCAAGAGCCCTCTCGAGGCACTCTCTAATTGCCCGACATTCCGAATGAGCCGTAGAGGAAACCATGATGTGTTTGCATCCTGCAGCTAGTATAGAACCATTAGGAAGTTTTAATAAATAGCCTGAACCAGCTGGCTGGGTTTTAGAGCTGAATGAACCATCACACGCAAGGGTGTGGAACATTTGTAAGAAGGTTCATAACCATTACTTGCACATCTTCATACTATGTTCAGATTATAATTTCTCCTTCTGTATGCTTAGATTTGTCTAACCAGCAAGTGGGACCTAATCAGTCTAGACGTAGCTGCTTATGTAAAGTAAAAAACTCGTATAGTGAAACAAGAAGGGAGTAATAAAGAGTTGACTGCAAAGATAAGAGACTAAGTACAGATTACTATAAGATCGGGAGTTACCTCTAAATTTATTGAAGTCGTATACATCCTAGATTTTCACTTAAATTGAACCCTAAGGCTTCGCTCTGTTCTCATAAAAGGACTTCCAACTCAGTGTGACAGCTTAAAGACTCTGTTATGTAATATTTGACTCAAAAGTGGGAACTCTTGTTAGCTGAAACTCAACAATGTTGAAATAAAAAAGGGTAAGGAATACCCACCTAAGGTATAGCCCATTTCACTTATTCCATCTACTTTTAATTGACACCACTTAGCCGCCCAAGTACCCTATCTTTTTGTTATCCACCTACATTTTAAAATTATTTTTGGCAAACAAATAAGTCCCTATAAATTTTACCTGCTAGGTATCTCAGCTGTACATCCTTAGTCATTGCAGTGTCCACAAGTATAATGTGCCTGAGATGGTTGCTTGGACCATCCCAAATAATGTGGCACTTGTAGGGGAAGCAGCTATTCACTTATCCCTTGCTAGGATCGCATTTCTTGACAAAATCAACTCGATCAATGTTTCTGCAGCACCAACTAATGTCTCACTGGCGTTCACTTGAAGAATTTTTGGAAATGGTGTATTAATTCTTCTAAGAAGCAAAAACCAAAATTTACATAATCTTCCCCACTCATGGACCAGTAGTGCTTCTAGGTTCAATCCAAAT
Source organism: Musa acuminata AAA Group (assembly GCF_036884655.1). NCBI lineage: Eukaryota > Viridiplantae > Streptophyta > Magnoliopsida > Zingiberales > Musaceae > Musa > Musa acuminata. The sequence continues at coordinate 36,112,424 of NC_088343.1, read as the reverse complement.
CTGAGACACTCACTCTACCATGAAATGAATGGTTCATTATAACCATAGTGATTATTAGGTTGTATTAAGTGCTGTGCGAGAAATTAAGATCCATCTCGTTTTTGTCGTAACGAAAAAATTCACTCTGGAAATATTAGTTCAAGATGGGAAGCTAGAGGTAGAGGGTATTGTTGTGTTCTAGGTAAGGTCGCAGCAACACAAGTTAGGTAAGAGATTCTGAAATATTTCTAAATGGTGAGAAGGGTCCATGCTATTGGCCACAGTTGAGAAGAATGCTTTTTGGTAGTCAACCTAGTTTATTTTTTTACCCATGAATAGTTTTGTGGCTGCTCCATTAATCCCACCAGTCTTTCCACTCTATGCTCATTTATTGGCAGGCTTAGTTGAAGAAAAGATATCTGAATTTGTGCAGTTGTGAATGATATTACATAGAAGGCAACAATCTCAAACATCATTGGTTGAACATTGTACATCTATGACAGCTGTTGTCTGGTTTTGCTCTTCCTGTGCCAGTCTCTTCTGTTTTGGTTCAATAATCTCATCTTGCTTTGCATATTTGAAACTGTTTATGCCCTCATAAAAACATCTGAAATATGTAGAAGATTTATCAGTTGCTGGTAGTTTTGTTTAGATTTATCAGATGAGTTGAATATGAAAGCCTAACACACTTTTCTTGCGAGGAACTACACATGGCAGTGAAAGCCTAACACACTCATAGTCCACTCGTGATTTTTTTGGTTACCATAATTGCTTCCAATGCTTACTAAGATTCTTTGCTTCAGGTTTCTCTGGACTACTTAGGTTAATCAATGCTAGTCACAGTGATCAATTACTTCAAATATCTTTAAAACTTTTATTATCATAACAAAGTTTTCAAAGGGCATCAATATTTATGATAAGCTGTGATCTTTGGTGGTGTTTATGCAAAATATCCATTCCTATTACATAAAGACTCAAACGTTAAATATTTCCAAAGCCATAACTAACATATTGAAAACAATGTAGACTCAATTAATTCCCGCACTGATGATGATGATGATGCTGAAAACAAAGCCTACTTTATATCTCTCTATGTATCCTTAAAGAAATTTAATCTCCATTTGAAGCATTAGGAACACAGAAATGAAAGAATACCTTTGGACTTTTCTGAAGAAAAGGGGCTTCAGTGACCATCAAAATGATTCAACATGAAATTTTCTTCACCATATGCAAAAAATCAGCAAGTGATAGGCTAACGGCTAAACAGCTACTAAAAAATTCTGTACAAGATTGTTAAAGGAATTTTACATTCATGGCATTAGCTCAGTGCCCAGCAACAACCCATTCAATGAATCTGCATGAACGAACTATTTATTATTCTTCACTAAAATCAGCAGGCAATATACTTGAGCTAAGAACAGACACTACCTTTCGGTTTACAATCATCTCATGGCAATAATAGCTGGGAGAAGCTGTCTGTCAAATCTAATTTTGTTTCTGCAATTAGCCAAGGCGTTGCTTGCCATAGGTGATACTTTTTGTCTGTCCTGGGGCTATCTTCTCCTACATAAACAGACACCTTTGCCATCTACTTTCTTTGTCTTCTCCCTGCAACTGCAAATTAAGCTGTCAGAGCCAAGGAAAATAACATGTTGTTTCACATGCCATCTAACACTCCAATTGATCAACAAACTTGTGTATGTATGACGCGAAACAAAACAAGATGTTGAACATTCCATTCTATTAAGATAATTAGCCTTCTCAGTCAGAGTTCTTCACGGATTTACAGAAATTTCATGAGAATCTTAAGTTGGAGATGTTTCTTCTGTGGATCAATTGTCCAGTCCATATGGGAGCATAAGTGGTGGAATGGTCGAAGAGGGAAGTAAAAACAGTTTAAATATACATTTTTCTACATCCAGATCGACTATAAGTAGTCCAAGAAAACTCAACTGGAATAAGTAAAAATTCCGGAGGTGTTCAAGTCTCATACTGGAAACAAATAGTGAACTAAGTTGAAATATTATTCTGCTTCACACTTGTGTATTCAGTATCGACAAGGATATCACACCTACGAATGGGTTAGATCAATATCGAAGTTTGCAAGATACCATCTGGTATGGTTCAATATAAATGGTATTTACCAGTCAAACGGTCTTTTTCTCAGGCTTTTCGTTTTAAGCTCAGCATGTACTAAACCAACACATGATACATCGGCACAGTTTAGACTGATACCAGTTTAGGCCAAGTCAAGTACTTAAAAGAGTTAAGGACCTTGATCATAATATTAATTGAATGATGAAATGAGACGAATAAACTAAAATGGCAGACCTCTTTGAAACCATGATCTCCGAACTGCTTGACGAATGTAGCGTTCATGCTTCTGCAGAAGCTCGTCAACCTTGTGAGACTGAGAAAGCAGAGGCCCTGAGAACTCAACTCTGTCTCCTTCATCCTGACGACCCTGAGCATTTTCAAATTAGAAGAAACAGCAACATAAACAATAATCATCGCTGACAGACTAAACATGCAAGCTAAAACAAAGCAAGGAAAGTGTCACATCCAACTCCTACCAAAAAATTACGTTTTGCTGAGATCGGATCTCCCCTGAAAAGCACTTTGGAGAAGTCCTGGGAATGGTGTATGTCGGATGAGTCAAATGAATCTGGGCGCCCTAAAGTTGCCCACTTCTTGAGAATCTTGCATTTTGCTTGTTCATATGTGTCATGGCCTTTGGAGCCAGCACTGGTTTCATCTGCATCTCCGTTCTTGTGCGTACCGAGTTCCAGAACAGCTTTATCTGGCACAGTATTGGATGGATCTACAGCACCAGAAACATGGCTTTTCGAGCTAGAGCTACTGTGAGATCTATCATATGCACAAGCTTCTCTCTGCCTTTTAGCCCATGCAAAGCCACTAGAAGCAGAAACATCCAAGGGACCCGAGAAAGCAGCATCCTCTTGACTTAAGAGTCTGGCTTCACCATTTACTCTAATGTGTTCTTGTTTTACCTTGGATCTCGTAACTCCATGACGATTGATCTGTGACTGTGTACATGAAAAGCAAACACATGAAAATAAAATCCACCAACTATCCTAAAACTTAGTTACGGAGTAAGATGAGAAAAGGACCTCTTGGCTCTCTGCTATTTTGCCTGGTGCATTACTTGGTTCTCTTGAAGCTCTATATGCCCCTGGTTGTCTTGTTATGGCTTCTGGCCCATGCCGTCGTCTTTCAATCCTTCTCCTGAAAGGACAACACAAACTGATCAAAATGGCTGCAGGAAAATGAGCTTTCTACATTCTTTGAAACATAGATTCCTCTTCTGAGGCTAAGGATGTAGATTTGTAAACAGAAAGTCCAGCGTTGAGAACCATATCAGCTTCTGTAAAAGTGATACCAGCTGAATTAAATATCAGATGTGATTGGCTAGATCAATGATTTTGAATGTTACATCTATGAAGAATTGCAGATAACGGCCTGAAACTAAACCTACACAGAATGGGAAATGTCTGTTCTTTTCTATGCGGACAGAAGTTTTGCTGCCTAGGTGACAACTATTTGGGATAATGTTATAATATCCCAACTATGTGGTAATGACAATGGCAATAACAGCAATAACAGCAAGGCCATGATGTCTGAACTATTTGGGGGCTACGTATCTACGTGAAGCTGTGGTCCGACAAAACACTAAAACGCAAGTCATAGGAACCTAAATATTTGCCAATCAAAACAGTAAAATTGAGCTTTATAACCTCTTGGAAATTAAGACTTCTTTCATTAACAAGTAAGCATGTGAGAAAGTCATTGAGGCCAAAACAGATTAACAAATATAAATCGCTCCAGAACCATCATTTGTTTGACAAAAAACAGATAAATTAAAGCAAATTGACAACAAAAGCAATCTTGATTATAGATAATAAGAAAAGATCAACAATCATTCAACATCAAGGAGTACAGTCCAAAAAATAATAACCATAAGATTAAATAAGGTTAAAAATTTCAGTCAGATCCTAGTTTATACACCTTGTTAGACTGATACAGAACCGAGATATAGGATGGTATACCATCTTGTACCACCTAGTATCATTGAGAAAATATTTAAAAGATAATATCAATTGGTATCAAACTATATAGACTAGTACTGGTTACTGGTTGGACTGATAAATAATAGTTGGTATGCACCGTTCTGGCCACGACATATGAAACCTTGATATATGTAAATCAAGGAAAAGGATATATAAGAGCATATAACATAGTAACTATGGAAGAATAGATACATAAGAAAAAAAATCAAAGAAAGGGATACAGAGCATGATATAAGAAACCTAGTTGTCGGTGGAGAATAATGAAGAAAAGATATAAACAATAACAATGAAAAGAAGAGAAAAAAATTAAAGATTAGCAAATCGCATGACAAAGAAAATTAAGGACTGGGAAAAAGAAGGAAACAATTAAAGAAAATTTAGTAGTAGTAGTAGCAGTAGTAGTACAAGAAGAAAACCACACCTTGTCTTTGTTATTGATGGCTATCATTTGCCATATGTAAAGAAGAGAACACAAGAAACAAGATTAGCAATCAAAACACAAAGAGAGCTGCCATCTTTTTTGTTGATAGCTACCATTTTCCTTATGAACTAATGGTGATTGGGAGAACAGTGGTGGTTGCCCAACTGAACATAGAAGGAGATTGCTTTTCTACCTAGTTCTCTCTCCCAATGACCAATGAAGATAGGGAACAAGGCAAGAACCCAATGGGATTTTGGATGAAGTGAAGCATAAGTTGCCTTCTCTAAACAACTTCTCTAATCACCAAGATTCTGTGAATAATGAGAGGTATGTGGTACCATAGAAAAGGTATAAACACATACAATTAGATGAAATTGTCACTAGCTGGCAGCCAACAAGACAGCAGCCTCGTTAAGTCCTTGGTGGAAATTTGACAATATTAATTATGTTAATTATGATTCAAGATATGATGTCTGATGTAAGTAGCTAATTAAGATTACCTGTGTGACTCCTCACGACTCTTTGCATCGATCTCTTTATTAGGTGGATATTTTGGCAAACTTGAAGGCTCACAGGCATAAGGCTTTGTTCTGAAATACTGAAAGCATATGGAGGAAACAGAATAAGAACGATCATTAAAATAGAAGAACAGTTAAGATAGAGATCTAGAAGAAAAAATGGGAAATAATGCAAATTACAACACAAGAAGCAGCAATCATTATCATCGATATTTTTAGATGGAAATGACCTAATCTGATGAGTCTTCAGTTAATATATTAATTGAAGAAGATAAGTTAATAACTTCTTTAATAAATTCTTTTTTCTCTTTTTGACAAAAAGGTGCTGCAAAAGGCTAATATCATTCTAGCAAAATACTGCCCACAGAGATACAATGAGCTATCTTGATTCTTTGGTCACCCAGAAAAGAAATCCTAGTGACATCTTAAGGCTCAGTTGGTCATATAATCTACAAGATCACTAGCCAAGTAGTAAACATGATCAATAAACATTTTATACAAAAGAAAACAGATGTTTATGTATCATCTGAACAACTCTATACATCCTCAAGGGACACTAACTTCTTTAGGAAATTTGGTAGCAATATGATGCAAAACAATGCAATCTATTTTTCCTGTATTTCTACTATCTTAGCTTGAGATTCTGCACTGTAATATAAATCCTCCTTTTGTGTTGTTTATGAATCATTAACTTGGAGAGGAGATGAATTTCTTGGACAATTGGATCCGGTGGTACAATAAGGAGGAAGAATTTTATATTCTCGTTTAATTTAATGGTAGGACTACATGGACACAACCAATATTCACATGAAGCTGAGCTCTCTAACTGTATTTGACTCGATTGTTGAAACTTCTTGGACCTTGGTCATGTTTGCATATGATTCCTAGTATCGTAGGATATTTCTTGATTTATCTGTTGAAATATCTAATTACCATTAATATCCTCAAGAATTTGTATATGATATTAACTTTCTGTACTGAAGTAGCCATGTAGGACTCACTAACTCACAAAGTAAATTCAACCACGGCAATGTTGTGGTTTGGCAGATTAGAACAAGGTTGTTTAGTTATACCCATATGAAAAAAATAGCAACAAGAATGGCTAAAAAATATCACAGAGTGTGTGGGAATGTTTAAGCTATCTGAATGGTACTGACTTCAATGTTAGCCAGCTTAGAGTAATGAAATTTCTTCAAAAAATATTTCCCTTCAATTTGTATATGGCTTTAAGTTTTAGTTATTTAGTATGATTAAAATTGGAGGAAGAAATCTATTAATGGGAAAATAAATCTGACATGAAAAAGAATTCGATAAAAATGTTATCATTGTGGAAGAGTAGCGAATTAAGAAAAAACACAAAGTTTGACTAATATAGCAAGACACTAAAATGGCATGCCAACACTATGTACGAATCAGGACAACTCATGTGAAAGCATTTAACATAATATATGCACCTCAGATGCAAGAGCAGACGAAGCAGTGCCACGCTTGTAAGGCTCAACAGACAGAAAAGTTTCTAACAAATTGATAGCTGTTGCTGGCAGATTCTTGAACATATCCTGAAGACAACTCTCATAAGGATGATGAGGTTTGAATATTGTAGCATGGGGCAACTTGGACTTCTTCCAGTACTCGTCTGGAGGGGAACCACAAAGCTTGAATATTTTATGTAATTGTTCAACCTGATAAAAAGAGGGAAAAAAAGGGTCCCATGTCATCAACGAGAACTACTGAATCATGACATATTCATGGTTCTACTCAAAAAAGATAACTGCCATGATATTTTAATGGCAAGTGAGTCACATGATTACCTCAGTTCTTCCTTGCAGAATTGGTTTCCCAAGAAACATTTCTGCAAATACGCAACCAACACTCCACAAATCCACACTCACTTCATAATTAGTTGAACCCAACAGTAGCTCAGGAGGACGATACCATAGTGTCACAACACGGCTAGTCAGTGGTTGTTTATGTTTGGTACTGCAGAAATTTGCCAGACCAAAATCAGCCATTTTGAGAACTCCATCATTATTTACTAGAAGATTTGCACCCTTGATGTCACGATGTATTACACCATGTAAATGGCAATGTTCAAGTCCAGATAGCAGTTGCTGCATGTAGCACTTAACCTACAATTCATCAACAGACAATCAAATGCAATATGCATCTCAGTCCAATTGACTATAACGAGAGAGATAAACAAAAAGCTTTTATGGCTAAATTATCACATGGACAAACCTGTGCTTCACTGAACTCAATGTCAGGACAAGCTGACAGCCCAGCAAGATCATGTTCCATGTACTCGAATACAAGATATAGACTACATGAGAGCCGAGAAGTTATCAGTCCTTCGAGTTTCACAATATTTGGATGGTCTAGTCTCCGTAGTATCAATATTTCTCTTGCCATAAACCTAACACTCTCTGGCTCAAAATTGTCAAACCGCACCTTTTTTAAAGCAACAACCTTTCCCGTGTCAAGATCTTGTGCTCTAAACACACTGCTGTAGGTACCTTGTCCAATCTTGACATGCAGTAGACAGCAAATAAAATTTAGCCAGAACATGAAGCAAAAGTAAGCACCAACTTCAGTGAAAAATATAGCCATGAGATTATTCAAAGATACGCCCAAAAACACAGGTCATTTGTTACATATAAAAGGACACAAGATAGACAAGTTAAAAATGAAGTTTATTTTCAGTGAAACATTTTTTATCCCCAATCAACCTATTTTCATCTGATGCTTATTCTTGTTTCCCAATCAATGAAGGAAAATTCAGTGTAATATATAGGAACCAACTGCATGCAAGAAAGAACTGATAAGTGCACTGATATTCTATTTTGTATGACAGATTTGCAATCAGGTATTCATATATATTTATGCAATTATATTAGTCATTGCAGGATCTTAAGTATTGAGTGAAGTGTCTATCTCGGGTATATAATACTGATTTGATGGTTCCTTGATCATCATATTGCAATTCACTCTGAAGCTTCCTTCAGTTGTGGTGGTGTATTCCATTTTGTCCTATTGGACCTGACTGGCCCCTTTACTTTTTCAGCCTTTTCAAAAACCTTCCCCTGCTTGCAAAGGAAGAAACTTTTGATACTTAGTTGACATCTCAGTTGTAATATTCTATGGCTCTAACCATTTAAGTAGCATAATTACCTATAACTTATATGAAATAAGCTTTTTCATAGGACTCAAAATGATAGTATGCCATCAAAATCACAAGTACATTTCCCACAGGAGCTACAAGGTAATCACAATATCGGATATACCCTGCTCAAGTCCCTAAAAACTTCGTTAAAACACCACCATAAATATTCCAAATCCTCCTATGAGCTTCTGATGTGAGAATAATTTGAAAAGATTCTTATCCTCATACGCATGATTCCACACAGATAGGCTAGTAAAAGTGTTCCGGTATTGTTTACAATGATCCCTAATCTATTTAGCCTAATAACATACACAAATGGATCCTGTAACATGGCCCAAAATTTAGCTAGTAGTAGGACAGGGTTGAGCCTAGATACAAGTTCATCTTCTGATGATATTCCATAATGGGGCCATTAGGGTATCACAACAGCCTCTTCCAAGAGCCTACTGCAACAGTTTAAGAACATATGCTAAAGCATACGAAAAGGCACTGGTCTCAAGAGGTAAATGATCTCTTATATACGAAAAGAGCCATGTTGCTCTGCTCTGGTAAGTTCGGCCATTAAAGATAAAATCTTGATTAGATTACTAATGGAAAGATTGAAGAACATGAGATGAGCATCTGAGTGACAAAAATGATTAATGGGTGCAGATGAAAAACAAGAATAAGTATGGTTAAATCTGAATTAGATAAGTATTGCAAGGATCCAAATGATGCCTAATTATAAGAGAGAACAAAATATATTCATTCAAGACCAAATCGGCAACGAAAGGTGCTTGGACTTGTGTTGAATATAAGCAATATAGACAAAAGAAATAGGAGAAGGATATTAGCGGCGTCGGAGAATGTCATCTGAGAACAGCATAAGAAACAGTCCTGACCACAAGCATTCCAGAAGAGGGTCATTGATATGATTGAAATCATCCGCATTTGTTCAGATGTTGAACTTCATAAGATAGAGCATAAACCAAAAAAAGGCTTTTTCATAGATCGCATGTGAAACTTCAAAACCAGAAGCAGACTAGGAGAATATGCAACAAAGAACGCCACATTTGATCGGGAAAGGGATCGGTACATCACTTCCTTGTTCAATATGCCACGATCTTATCAAGAAACAAATCACATGAATGGATGACGTAGAATAAGACACGACAAGGTATATGATTTTCACTCTAGAATGAGAGCACGAGTTCAAAGAACCAATCGAAGGTCATGACGATCTTGATATTACCTTCTCCAGCTTCTCAAAGGAGTCGGCTTTCAAAGGCACCCAACCCTGAATAGCCTCCCCGGCGACGGCGCTGAGCCAAGCGGGCCATCCGGCGGCGACCTGCTCCCCCTCAATGTACTTATGAAAATTCCCCAGCCGAAGGCTCTGTAAACTGCCACTAATTGCGCTGGCCTTCCCAGGATCCCCTTGTGTGCAGCCAGCCCCCTCGCCCTCCTGCTCCTCCTCTCGGCATCCCTGCCCGGCGCGGCACCGCGACGACGAAGCCAAGACCGCCTCCGATCCCTCGCGGTGGTCCCTCAGAACCCCTGAGGAGTCCAATGCCGGGGTCACTGAGACCGTCTTCTTCGACGCCACGCAGCCCATCACCGCCCCGGCTTCGCCGGCATCGGCCTGACACCGGCGGTCACGTAAGGCCCGGAACAAGAAATCGGCAAACGACGACGAGCCGAGGAGGAACCCGGTGGAGATGAGACCGGAGAGGGCACGGAAGGTCCGTCAGAACACAAAAGGTGAGATCCTGGAGCTGCTTTCCTGTGTCTATTCGTGAACTCGATCACTAGGGTTCCTTTTTCTTGCGAGATTAGCGGGATCTTATAAAGAGAGGAAAAAGGAGGGAGAGGATAAAGGAAAACGGCCCGAACGAAATCTATTACAAAAGAACATGTAGCCGTTGCGACAACTTTGCATACTGTGGCATTTCTCTGTTTTCCTTTAATTTCCTATTTCTCACTCTTTCTTTTTTTTTCTTACTATATTATTTTTTTTTTATTAGAGGATAGACCTTTATATAAGGATAAGACCACTTAATGGGAATTTTAGTAATGGTTTCACCATTTTAGTTGTGGTAAATATGCATTCTCAACTTAAATTCAATCAATTGTTATTTTGTTTTTGGTCAATGATGGTTTGGTGTATCTTGTGTTAGTCCTAATAATAATAATAATAATAATAATAATAATAATAATAATAATAATTACTATTATTATTATTATTTATGAGAATAAGTTTGAAGGGAAGTGAATATATTAATTATATATTGGGGGGTATATGGGCATCATTTGACAAAACGGTGGGAAAGGAACATGTGTGGCCGTCCATGGATGACTTTTAGTCAGAGTCAGTAGAAAGAGGGAGTGTGTGTCTCCACTTAAAATATTTGTTTGTGTGTGAGAAAAAGTATGAAGGGGAAGTGGAAGGTGTGAAAAAGAAGACTGACACACCGAAAGCGTAGAGAGACAAACTCCTCCTCCTCTTTTCCCTCTTCACTCATAGCTGCTGACTCATGTGGCCATGATTCTATTGGATTGAGTTGGGATGAGACCCACAGGTTGGAGATGCAAGTGTTTGTGAGGAAAGAAAAATAGTGAGAGTGGGGTTCAGCTGAGGTACCGGCAACCATCAAATGATGGTGCTGTCTTTTCCGGTGTGATTGCTTTTGTTAGAGGCATCTCTTCCAGCTTTAGTTGTCGTAAAAGTTGCAGGTTGGGCTCATGTACTTTTTTCTTTCTAGTTTTTTGCTTGGATGTGTAGTTCTTGGCAGGATAATTACCCTCGCAGCTTGAATCGATTTACTAGATCTATATCAATTAGCTATCGATCGATAATTAGAGTCTCTCCACTTAGAGATTTGATATCCTCATCATAAACTCAAATAACATTGACTCTCCTGCAGTGCTGTCATAATGTAATACATCATAAAACTTATAGTTTGAATTACTTACTAAGATATTTTAACTTAAGCTAATATTGAATTTTTATTTTTTTGTTTATCTTTCTGGTCACCATATTTTCCTTCAGCATTCTATGTCAACAGAAACAAGATTGATTAGTGCTTTGTCAAAATTGTCTGCATGTCTTTCAAGTAGGTAGTCAGCTTGCTGCTGTTCCTGGGTGAAGACTAAAAGTTGTAGATGTTGACTTAATTTTTGTAGTATGTGGATCTGCTTGGTTTTATAGGGAGAGTTGTGCTCCAAGCAATTATTGATGTTTTCAAAACATTTGAGGGCTATTTTTTCTTCCTATACATAAATTTGATAGGACACAATGAGATTGCATGAGTGTCCAATACAAAATAGACAATCATTGATCAGATGTCCAAACTACCTCCAATTCTATAGATGATTTAAGTAATATATATGTATATAAATATAGAAGACCATTCTTGATGGTGGTAGGTTGCAGCCTCCTAATTATTCATTGCAGGTGCAAAAAGTAAGAGAGGAATGCAATTTATTATGGTAGATAAAGTCATGATAGCCATATCATATTCAATCCTATGAAGGGAAAGAAATCAAGTGCATGGGAGTGTTTTAGTTACTTCAATCATGCATAATAAGAGCATTAGTTTGACCATCCATGGAGACACTTTTTACTACCACTTATCTCCATTAACAACCAACACACTCATTCCATGCCATATCAGTTGACATACCTTCCATTCCACATTTATGATCAACTTTTTTACCTACTAATAATGTCTCTTCCTGCAAGCACAGATCCAAAAGAATGGACTTTAAAAATGTACAAGGGAAAATTTAAACTATTGTAGATAGAATAATAATAAATAGAAAGCAGTGAAATGTGCCATTCTTGGACAGTGGGGATTTTAATTAAATTAGGATCATTATGATGCCTGTCTGTCTGTCTTTGACAACAACATCAGTCTTTTGATTTAATAGCTCATGGAAGAGGATAGGATCAAATGCCATAACTTAATCTGCCATTATGCACTTGTTTATAAAAAAGATGTGCATGTATTTGGACTCATGTGTTAGGAACTGAGGATGCTTTTCCATCCATGTGATGCCCATATGGCATGCACCACCATGTCAATCAATGAGAGAGTTTGGATATATGATGGGCAATTTCCAATGAGCTTTTGATACCATGATAAATGATGAGTTTGAGTTACCACTTAATCCCCAAAAGCTTAAGTTATTAGAATCTTGTGTTTGAAATTGCCACCAATAGCAACATTTCTTTTAAGAATTCTGTGTGCATGCCAATCATATGGTCAATTCATTGTGATAGGTTTTGAAGATTGCATGGCTCTAAAATATTGCCTCAGATTTAGTCACTTCACCTACTAATCCTAAACTAATACAGCAATAACTAGTAAATCCAATTATTCATGATTTTTAAAGAATTTTTTCTTAATCGATTATGACATTTAAGAAATTTTCCCCAAAACAACTTTTAATCATGGTGTGTTTTTTTCTATCATTTTTTACTAATTTTTCTGTGTCTTTTGCTAAATATATAAATGAATATGTCTGCAGTAATCATTTCTACAAGTTTTTTTTAACCTTTATTAATATTGCTGACTAATTCCCAATTTTATCAATCTTATATATGTATTCAGTAATCATTTCTACAAGTTTTTAATTTTTAGAAAAAAATATATATATATAAATAAAGACATCATAAGCTAAAGATTTGATGTCCAAAATGGTTGTTTTGAGAGCCCAAAAGATTACAGCAACTCCATTAAGCATGCCAATGAGACTGGCAGTATCAGATCTAATCCAAATAGTGTTATCCTTCTCTCTCAGCTATCCTGAAAGCCTCCAAGAAAATAAAACCTTCCACTTTAGAAGGGGTGTTAATAAGGTAGAGAGCATATCCATCCATCTTCAAGGAGGGGACCATCCTCCCTCCTAAAGATATCAATTAATAGAGTAGTGAAATGAGCCATGGCAAGCAAGTATAAGAGCAAGCAGGGAACATATCAGAAAAGTCACTTTGTTACTACTGGTCACCAACAGTAGTGCACAAGAAGTAGAATTCTTAATGGAGTAGCTGAACTCTCTCTCCCTCTCTCTCTCTTTATGGTGTTCAAGGATTCCCCACACCTTCAAATATGTACATGAAATATGAAGAGAATCTTCTACCAAGCAAAATCAAGTCCCTGTTTCACTATTTTATGCACAGTCACCTCCTGCTCAAGGCTGTGGCATGGATTTTGCCTTGTTGACAATGTCAACCAGCAAAAGATATAAACAAGGCCTGATGATGCAGAAAGGTAGGTTGGCAAGCAAGCTGCTTTCTTTTTTCCTGGTCTTTTCCTTTTGCACATGGACTCCCAATTCCCTCCTCTTTGGTGACTGTTTATTTGTAAAAGAACTTTTCTCCATGCTTCTTTTTCTTTCTCGACCATATTTGATTCCCGCAGTAGCCTAAAATGAAGTCTCAGAACAGGCAATGGGGCTTAAACAGTCGAAGCATTCCAATTCAAGGCTCTGAAACCAAGAAAAGAACATGATTGGGTCCTCCTTCACACTGGCCTTGAGAAATGCTGCAGATCTCTTTTGGAAAGAACAGGTTAAAGCTGCTCATCTAACCTTGAAGAACTGTAAGAATAGCTGTTATAATATGGCCTGTTATATGTTCCCCAGCAAGCATCTATCAAGCATATATACACAAGAAATGTTTTCCTCACTCGATGAAGGAACCATAAATTAAGAGATGAGACATCCATCCAAAAGGGAAATAAAATTCCATCAAGAATATATTAAGGGAATCCTTTGGTTAAGTATAATCTTCTCTTTTGACACAGTAATACGTCAAAATAAAAAAGAAAGAATGTTCCTTTCTTTTGTTTCACACCCAAAATCTAGCTCCAGTAAAGGTCTTGCTAATTCATATAAGAAATCCAATCATTGGTTTGTTAGATTGGCAGCTTTCAGCATCAAACAATAATTTTGCAATAGCTGTTAGTAATCTGTGATGCAAACTTGGATGCTAAAAGTGATTCGGATCATAGAGTCTCATGAATATATTATTATTAATTTAGATTTAAATATTTAATATCAATATTTAGGTTTTTAATATATGAGCTATCACATAATATTGAGATGAATAGATGTTCGAACAAAAAAGAATTACGATGATAGAGTATACATCATAATGCGAAGTCATTACTAAGCTAAGCCTCATGTGCACCATATTAAAATTCAATTCGGATTATAATAGGTTTTTCATAAGGATATAAAATTGTTTAGGAGGAGATTATAATATCCCTAGTTTAATTTCACGTAGAAATGGATAAAAGGATTGAATTAGACATGAGAAATGGATAAAGTATTGAATTAGACTTTAAGAGTGAGATGAGTATGTTCTTACTAACTCTGACTTAAGATTCAACAAGTTAATACGTTAATTATTATTATTCTGAATCATGACATAATTGATCTTTCTGTAAGGTCTGGACTGCCACTAATACTTAAATATAATCTGGAATTCTGATGTGAGATATGCCTCTTTTTTCCATTGGCCAGTCACCATTAGCTGGAAAAATATTCATACCTTGGAATTCAATTACTACCATAACTTAAACCTGCAGAATGGAAACAGAGTGTCGCCACAAAAGCCTAAATCACAAGCACAAGAAAAGGTATCAACAGAAGATCCAACTGTTGATGTCATTGTAATACATGTGTTCTTGTTGAAACAAAGTGCTTTCAATAATAGGTCCCAAAAGGTACAGTTCTGCAAATAATGTGAAGCCACAAAGACAAATGTGACCCAACCTTCTTTGCAAAGATTGTGATCATAAGAAGAAAAAATATGGAAAATTAAAGAAAAAAAAAAAGCCACTGTGGTTGTCAAAAACTGGAGAGGAGCTACAAAAGATGGCACAAATGTAGAAAATAATAAGCTATACAGTTACCTTATTATACAAAACCATGGCTTATGTACGTTCTTCTGTACAGCCATTTGAATGAAGGGAAGGAATGAGGTATGTCAGTATCCAGTTTGATGGGAAAAACCTGAATTTGGGTGGGTCATGCTTAACTGGTTCCTGGGATCATAAATAGGATGGGAGGGTAGGCTTTATTGTGAAGTTGCAGCTACTCTGGAAGAACTCAAAACTGCAATCCAACAAGGAAAGGAATCAGATTTATTCATGTGGAGATTGATTCACAAGTTTTGATGGAAATTTTTTGCAGGCATACTGCTCTTCCTCGAAGGATTTTGAATATTTGAGTTCAAATTCAGCAGTATGTCTGCTTGTAGATGTGGCTAAGAATTTTGCAGGCATACTCAAAACTACAACCGGAGAATAAATCGCACCCACAAGCAGGTGTGTGAAGGAGCAGCGCTCGGATTCCCATGGCTAAGAAGCTTGACACCAGAGTCGACGGGCCTGGGCTCACCTCCAGCATCCATGGAGTATGATGGCAGGTCTTGGCCATGGAGACGACGATTGCTTTGTAATCTGAGGGTTAATTATAAATTAATTCTTATAATTAATTATATTTAATATTACGATTCCTATACTTTTAAAAATTATATTATGATCCCTATATTTATAAAAATAAAATATTTAACCCCATTATTTCAATAAAATATCTAATTTTTAACTCTGTATGAGAATTTTAATATTTTAATTTCGGACGTATAGAGATATCAATATAATTTTTTAAAAATATAAAAATTATGATGATTAATTATAGGTAATTAGCCTGCTGAACATGTTAGCACAAAACGTTCCCCCAAATCAGACTTCAACTTTGACTTTTTGTGCTGTGTTCGGAGAAGGTTGACTGACTGCATACGATGACTGGAATGCTCTATCATGTACCTACCTAAAGCTTACAGAAAGTAGGAGAGTTACGGAGGTGGCCTCTCCTGACCGATTCAATTATCCATGTAATCGAGAATCTAGATTGTTGGGATGATAAATCTCCTTATCATCTAAGAGCATTCATTCTAGAGTACTAAGATGACCGAGCTTTCATATCACACGTCGGCATGGCTCACGGACTAGAAAGAGACGTACCCGTCATTCATGACCCATCGGACAATTAATGCTGACGATGGAGGTGACAACGCACCTCGCAGAACGGTGATTGTAGCTGCAGGAAGAAGATAGAGAACAGCCGAGGCCGGGAAAAGAACTCGACAGGATCGACGGACAGGATCACCATGCAGGCTAAATCATGCTTTCCCAAACAGGATCGACGGTCAGGATCCTCTATTATGAAATATATTCCATGTACATGTAAGTTTCACCTATCGACATCCATTACACGCCATCGACATGCATGCGACTATATATGCATGTCTTTTCATCCAAGAAGATGATGATGATGGGTTGTTTCAACCCTTTATCTGCAACACTAGGACCACTGCACTGTCAAACAGGTAATCTAGCAAGTCCTATTGATTTCAAAAAGCTAAATTTCAAATAAATAACATAAAAAGTACAATCAAGAACATCTCAAGCAGATAAGAACTTCTAATTTACATGTGAGAAATTGAGTAAAAAAATTAACTGCACCAAATAATATTTGTAGGCTAATTATGACAGTAAGATGCATAGTGGCAATGGACAATCCTAAATCTTAAGGTAACAACAAATCAAAGAAAGCCTACTAGAACAAGAACTCTGTGTCGATCAGGTCAAGCACCTTGTGATTGCCCTTTGGCTTTGCCCCAGGTTTGAATTGGTTACCCTCAATATACCTGCATCCAATTTTCTATCATGAATTTATTCATAGTATAGTATATGTTGTTGTTCAAACACAACGACAACCAAAGAATCTTACAGTTCTTTTAAAAAGGAGTGCTTGTAAAACCCATCAGGGATTCTCCCCGTAAATGCATTATGGTCTAGATACCTGAAAAAAGGAAAGTAATTGAGCTCCCAGTATCCATAAAGCTTCTATTTAGTTTCATGAGATGGAAACCCAAAATAAATCCGAATTATTGCTCAGGATTGGGCATTTAGACAGTGACTCACAAATTGGTCAATCTTGGAATTTCAACAAGCTTTGGAGTTACTGGTCCAATCATCTTGTTGTATGACAAATACCTGTAAAGCATGTATGAAACAATATATATATATAAGAAGATGATTTATTAATTGTGTTAGTCTAAGAGTGTTTATTTCACTTAAGATAGAAACACTAACAAAATTTCTAGGTTGGTCAAATTTGCAAGCTGATCAGGTAATCCACCACTCATTTGGTTATTATTCAAGTACCTAACAACACAGACAATGATATAGATGTTAGTGAAGTTGCATGTCATAATTAAAACGAACAAGACATCCACATACAGATTACGGAGAGAAGGAAAGCCAGCTCGATTGCGGATAAGATCCCTTAGTGTTCCAGTCAAGTGATTGTTGCCTACATCACTGGGCATAAAGTTATGTGGTTAGTACACTACTCTGTTTGCTCACCATCAAGGCATTGTAAAAAATGATAGAGGGAGAAGCTTCAATATCCAGCAACCATACTGGATGATCCTTTTGAAGCACCATCAATATGCAAAAGAACAACAGCATTTCATACAAGCAAAGATAAACAGATATCAACAAAGTCATGCAGACATTTGTGCACTCAAACACATAGGAACAAACTTAAAAATATGTACACACACAACCAACATGCATATTTATAAAGATGCACAAAGAGGGAGTGAGCAATACAGGTGGCGTAGGTATTTTAGGTTTCCCAACTCAGGAGGAATTTTTCCAGTAAGGCGATTTTCATGAAGATAGAGATAACGAAGTTCTTGAAGATTTGCCAGCTCCACAGGAATATCACCTTTAAAATTATTGAAGCTCAGGTACCTACAGAGTTTTCAATCAATCATCACAAAAATATAAGACATCCAAAGAAGGAAAAACCAAATGCAAAACATACTTACAGATGTGTCAGTTTTTTCAATTCACCAATTTCAGGCGGAATGGCATCTTGCAGCTTATTCCATCTCAGGTTCCTAAGAAGCACAATAAGAAGCATGGAAAATGAAACTATAATTATTTTATTTATTATCAATCAGGTCAAATTAGGTATAACAACTGTTGGTTACTGAGGACAAAGTCACTTTTCACACAGTTTGAGTAACTATCCCAAAATAAGAATATATACCTAAGTGCTGCTTATTCACAATAGCTATTTGATCAGCTAAAATTTCTGAAATACACAACTGCCAACATTTGTGCAAAACAAATTAATTCAATTTTAATGGGTTGACGGTACAAGACAGATTAGTTAAATTTTCAACTTATAGACCCTCCTGGTAAACTTGTTGTGCACAGTAAACAATACATTGTTAGATTCAATTCACAAGACAAAAGTCAATTTAAGTTCGTAAGACAAAAATCCAAAACATGTAATTTGCAAGTGGAATGGATGGATTTTCTTCAGCAAGAAAATAGTGGTCACCAGCAATTCAGTTTAGCACCATAGGAAGGTCCAAGATTGGTCAGATGTCAGTTACTCTAAATTATAGTTCAGAAAAGTGCATAACCCAATCTATATTAAATTAATACATAATCTGCAAAATGGGCACATTCCCTTGGTGGTTAAGACCAATTCTACTACTCACTAAGGCTGCAAATTCAGCCAGTTGTCTTCCCCAATAAGATAAAGAAATCTTTTCATACATACTCCTGCAGAACACCAAAATATTGAGTTTATCCTTCAAAACATCAAAATATACTACTGTATGTCCTCTAAAAGTGAGAAACTACCAAATTCAACCCTAACATTAATAGTTATTTGTTTTAAAAAAATAAGGTTGGTTGATCTCAATTAAGCTCCAACCCAGGTTAAAGATGTGTCTAACTTAACAAATAACCAATTTAGCCCAATCTAACCCAATCCAGATCCCTACCCTTAAAACTTAGCCAACTCATCCCTTATTGTAAGTATTTTCTATGTTTTTTGTAAGATTTGCATAAGTCTATACATTTTGATGAATATATACAAAAGAAAAAGATAAAAGATGGGAAAAAAATTGCATGCTGTTTCTACAGGATCACAGGGGCACATATGAAAAGAGCAAATGAAAATTTTTCTTGTAAAAACCAATATGCTGCACAAAAGAACATCAAACAGAAACTAGCAGAGTCGCTTTGCAAAAAAGGTCAAATGCCAACAGTTCCTCAATGGGAACTGATCACAGAAGCAAATTCAACACTTTTCACCTTTAGAGTGACGCATGATATTTGAAGTCTTAAGAAATAAATTTGATATTTAAGAGTTCTCCAGGGATATATATGAATTTTTTCCTAAAATAATCCATAAAAATTTGGAAATTTTGGGAACTGGAGAAGAGTAGGACTAAGTGATAAGGTATATCCTATGCATACTCATCATGCTTGTTGACTCTCGAATAGAAGTACATGATAACAGAGCCAAAGTGTCAATTAGTAAAGCTAATTACATGTACAGAGAAGAAATATTACTCAATAACATAACCTGATCGGTGCAATACTCAGCAGAAACCAAAAAAGAAAATAAAATTGTCAAAAAAAATTCAATAACAATTGTTCTCAATTCAACCAACATGCTGTCTTCTCAAACATCACTTCGGTCCATTTTATTTATTTTATTTAATATCATTTTTTTCAAACAGTTACATTTGTAGCAATAGGCCCCTCTTTGGATTCATCTTTAACAAAAAAATGATATTTAACAACTTAGTTGTTCAATTGGATGGTTCTTCTCACAAATATAGTAGGCTGCCTTAAGTGTTGTAGTGGAAAGTATGATATCTGAGTGGACATCTTAAGTCATTTACTGTAATGACCAAGATTAAAATGAACCTACCTCCATAAATTCAATAAACTTTGTTCACAGTATTTTTGGACTGCTTGACTGGCATTTTCTTTCCCAACTTGCTTACAATTCTTGAGCCCAAAAATTCATCCATCAACAATGTCAATGAAATGTGTTAGTGAGTTACTATACAATCAGTGAGCTCCATGTGCACAGACATGCTTGAATATTGTCTTTAAATGAGATCATTTTAGAAGTAGAGAGGGATTATAAGTTAGCAATGCCTACAGATTAAAACAAAAAAGAGAGGATCCAACATAAAAGATCTAAATATGGAAACATAGCATGCAGAAGATACATAATTTAAAATTAATGCCCTAACAGAGAAGCTGTGAAGGAGTATACAATATTTTGAGGTGTTTCAGCTGCCCAATCTGAGGAGGGATCGGCCCAGTCAACTTGTTATTGTGAAGATCCCTGTCATTTAGATTATGTAAAGGTTAAAAGACTGCAGTCTCTAAAATGAGTAGTCACATCCAGAAGAAATTCCATTCTAATAAGCTGAACTACATTTTTTAAGCATGAAGCAAGATAAGACTCCTAATCAGCAAGGTACATGCTATGGAAATAAAATCTAAAGGTTCAAAAGTCCACTAAAGTGACCTTTTTTCTTAAAAGACAGTTCCTGTATTATATGATTGAATGCAGTATCATGTTCATGCTAAGCATCAAGACACATTGTTGGTTCTCCAATTCAGCCAAAAGTAACAGATGCAAGTACAAATCCAAAAAAGGCATCCTTATATTTCCAATTTTCTTAAAAGGTTTCACTATATCATATTTACATTACACTCCACGTTAGATGATACAATAAGCCCAATATGTGGTCAAGCTATCTGGGGACTCGAGTAGATATGTGCATGGTGTAAATGCAATAAGAAAGTAAATGACAAGAGAAGTCCAATTCCATATTTGACTCAAATTTTATGAGCAAAACCACAAGCAGGTGTAGCATTACACCAGAGTCCTTAAAATTACTTCTGAACATGTAACCTTTCACCACTTGAGGTCAAGGGAATTCAGTACCAAAAAATTCTACGGGAATGAATTACTAAAAGTGATGAAAATTCATAATCTGAAAATGATGTAAAGTGGAGAGAGTTCTTACAGTCTTGTAAGATCCAGGAGATTTGTAACAGCAATAGGGAAGGGACCAACAATTGATACTGCATAAACTTCCCTGCAAGCAGAGGTCTAAGATATAAGCTTTGCAATGAAATAAGTCTCCAATAATAATGTCTTGTCAACAGAAAAAAAAATGAACACAATGGTGCGATATTTATGCGAAGGACCATGTCAAATGTTTGAACTGCTTGCATAAGCAAAACCTAGTCACTGCATGCAGAGCATAAAACATCAAATTGACTATTATCTGATAAACTAGGCTAGTGAAGAGGTCAATAAACAGCAGTGCACTTTTTTGCATTTGTTAGTATTCAACAAGCAATATTTTCACTAAAAGTTGCCATCAGAAGCACAACTTGAAGATAGGAAACGGAAAGATGCACTGCTTTCATGAGAGATCATTTTTAAAGATCTCATTAATGTTCCAGTATATCAGTTTGCCCATACGGACTCACAGTATTCGTTGTCCAAGCACTATAGTGATAGAATTAGTCCTTGCTGCATACTAACACAATAAAGGAGGTAGCGACAATAGAATTTAAATCCCCATGTGTTAGACCTATAGGATATACTTGAAAAAAGAAAGACAAGGTTATTTCTATCTCAAACGATAACTTCTCTCGAACTTATGTGTTTTTTGAATAAATTCTTAACATAACAAGTATCACAACTGGATATCTTGCATGGTATAATTTCATACTGAATCAGACCATCAAAAACCATTATAATCAAGAACGTCAAATAGTGGATATCTTTTTTTAACCAGAAGCTGTCACAAAAGCCAAATAGATAACTTACAAATTGCATCTGAGGAAACTAAGGCAGAATCATTTATCATCTTGTCCATCATACAAAGAGAAAAAGCAGATAATAGGAGTTTAAGACATTTTATATATACATCAATATTCAGGGGAAAGAATAGAAATTTGACATACAATTCCGTAACAACCCTGTAATCTCCTTGTTGTGAGCATGTAACGCCTGACCACGGGGGAAGGTCACCATCTCCACAAGGATCATCTCCAACCCATGCATAAACCACTCGCCAACCAAGTGAAGCCTTAATTTCATTCAGTGCCTTTACTGCATGAAAAGATAGTTTCTCATCTCATGAGAAGGAACCAACAAATTCTACACATTTAGATTATACACTATCAATGCATATTCTCATCTTAAAAAATAACAATTCAACTTATAAACTAAACATAATGAGAAATGTACTATCATAATGAACACAATAGTCATTGCGGAATAGCCCAAGTGATGGTATGGACACAGACATGGAGTATGTCACTTAACTTCATGGTATGTGTGAGATAGACATATGATTATTCGATTCATTATTCTTGAATCATGTTATTTACTGAATTTTGATCACTTAAGGGAAGTGACTAGCGCACGAGTCTCCCGCCAATGGAGGGTTTGGGAGAGTCAATGTACACAGCTTAGCCTCCCACGTCAAAAAGGAGCGCCTGACTGTTGTACCAAGACCCACCCTCACATACTCTGATCACTTGCTGCAATTAATTATTTTTTGTCTTACCATGTAACTAACTATGCATCTAATTGAATCAATAACAATAGTCGCTGAAGACCTGAAAGCTATGAAATCATCCATTTTTCTTTCATTTTAGGGTTTTTTGAAGAATTTTAAAGAAGAAATTTCTGTCGAACCTTTTTGTCAGTTAATATTAATAAAATCAAATGCACATTGCTGAGATTGGATCCCAGTCCCAACATTCTAAATTGTGCACCATAGTGAACCGAAAAGCAAACGGACTGTAAATTGAAACCAGAAATTCAGGTTGCAGCTAACAGGGAGTAAAGGATCCTAATTAGTAGATAAAGGGTATACAGTATCTATCTCGTTGTACTGGATAAGCTAAATCCGGAGAGTGGAGACACGTAAAGTTGCATCGATTATTGCAGTTGACAGTGCCCTTACCACCCACCTTGTGATTTAAAGTGACAAAATTTGATAAAAACCAGGAATAATTTTTTGTTTTGAAAAAAAGCCAGCTGCAGAAACGAAAAACAGATTTTGGCTATCTTTCCTACTCAAACAAAAAAGGCAACTATTTTACCACGTCTTGAGCCCTTGCTTCCAATCTCAAAACCCCATTAATCCATCGCATCAAAGAGCAAAGAGACCCCAAGCAAAATCACCAAACTCCCAAGACACTCGCCTTTCTCACTAAAATAGAGGACTCGGGACGTAATGAAACCCAGATCTTGAAATGAATGCAGCAGGAAGTGCAAGAAGTACCGTCTCTCTTCACGGTTTTACATTGCGCGAAGCCGAAGAGAAAAACGAACAAGGCAACTGAGGCCAAAGTAGCGGAGCCCGCCATCCGACGCCCCGATCTTGGGAAGAAGAAACCGATGGTTGCCCGGGCTACCCAGATCACCGATCACCGTCCCCCGCCGGGTTCCGAAAGCTGCATCTCCCGTTGGGTGTCGGTAGCGGCAGAGAGCTCAGTGTCGGTGCGATCAGAGAGATCAATATAATAATATCAAAAACAAATATAATTCTCCCACCAGTTTCCCGAATACCTGCCTCTCTACCCGCCTTACTCACTGGATGGGTCCGCAGCTGAACGAGAGAGGTAAACCAATCACAAGGCCGGTAAACCATTCATTTGCTTATCCATTGAGAAAATATTATTTTGATAGCTTTACGCATGCCGTTGTAGAGAATGACAATAGCGTGCTTACGGTGGATAGTTAGAAACAGCTAATTTCAACACAACTATTGCATTTGGTACAGTTAGGTGTATAAAATCGCATTGGAATAATTTATTAATGTGATTATTAATTTAGCGGGTAAGACCTCAACATATATATATATATATATATATATATATATATACTACAGAATCAACAAACTTATGGGAAATTAAGTAATGATGGAAGAGAATAAAAAGAAAAGAGAGAGAAAGAGAATCAAAATAACATAAAGAATAAAGGTAAAAAAATAGATATGCAAAACAAGTATACAAATTTAAACTCAAAAATTAAAATTTTTAATTCTCGAAAAATAAGGGGCAAGGGGACTGATTATTCTTATTCTTATTATAAGATTGTGATTTGATCCGAATTTATTTTTTTTGGCAAGATTAATACAAGTTGAAAATTGAATCTGATAGTTAGAGTTGGTCAAAATGCTAGTAATCTGCCACCAGGAGACTATGAAATTACATAATTAGATCATACATTCTGACTCAAGTCTGATAAGTCCTTATAAGTCAATCTTAATCTTGCTCACTTTCAATGGGAAAATAATCAGGGATGTTACATATTTTGTCTTTGACTACTGAACTAAGCAAAGATAGAGCTATAATATTTTTTATTTAGTGACAAAATAAAATAAAATAACTATGTTAGAAAAATTTAGTAACTATATTCCACTTCAGTTAAATTGGATTTGAACGAGAATATGTTCTCTTTTCTTTTATAATAAAGGTATTTTGATATTTTTATAAAAGGAATATGTTCTCTTTGGAAAATGATGCCATTATTAGGAAAACCCCAAAACCTAAGCCTTTTTTGTCCAACAACTCGTCTTGTTAGACAAACAAACTCTCTTAATTGATGGCTAATTAGTATATGTTGAGAGATTCTAATGATTATTGCATTACTGTATGATTGATAGATTGGTTCCAAACTTATTTTTTAAAATATTAAAATCTAATTAGAGAAACAGAATGTTGAAAATTGTAGATATTTAAGGAAGAAATGTACTTCTTTCAGCAGCACAACATGTTAAGGTATCTTTGGAAATTAAGTCTGGACTCTGTGATATAAAACTTTGTTTTGTGTTGCAAAATATTTTATAGCACAGCAAAATTAGGCCAGTGCAAATTACATATATTTATTTGTAATCATTGTAAATTCTTAAACCATATGAACTTAGTAATTTAAGTGCTTGTGTCAATAAAATGAAAAGCTCCAAAAAAAATATTCCATTACCAATATCTTAATTATCAATAATATTTTTTTTTCGATAAACTTATCCTAAACTTTCCTATAAAACATGCTTCTCAAGTTTTAAAAGGACAATATGTTACCACCTCTTTTCTAAGTTAAAATTATTTATTTTTTTCTTGAAACTATGAAATGTTCATTAAAGAAGAAAAAATAGGCAATATATCTTCTATAGGAAAACCAATATTGTATTTTTCAAAATGGCAAAAATGGGTTAAGTTAGGATCTTATCTGAAAAAATATTCTTAAGATTTATATTGGTAATCTCCGCTATTTGCAATCCCACTTTAAGAACTTTTAGTACTCCTAACATATGCGTATACACATATACACATGAACATAAATATCCTCAATTCATTAATCCTTTTTTTTAATATAATAATTTTTGACTTTTAATTGTTTGGTCAGAGGGGACACGACTAAGATTTCAATGTGACTCTCGCGAGGATGATTAACTAATAGATGAAATATGTTATATGAAGTAAGGATAATTGAGGGGGTATGAAAAAAAAGAAAGAAGAGATATGAGAGGTAATTGAGATCATCTATTTAATAAAATTATATTTATTATTTTTAATGGTTTTATGAAGTAAGGGCCAATATCAAAATGAGATTGTCATTAGCAATCTCCTTTTTTTAAAAAAGATTTTCATATCTATCCTTTCAGAGTTTAAAATGACAGATTTATCCCTTCATTTTTTTTAGAATATTTAAATCATATATATGTATATTCATCCCTATAACTCCCTGTTGATGTTCATCCACTAAACTCAAAGTAATCATTAAATTTCAAGTCTTAACATATTAAAATTTTGGGTACACATAATATCTGTTATAATTTTTTTTTATTGATTTATTAATTTATTTTTTAAATTAAATTTAGATGGATAAATATAAAAGTTACTAATTTAATAATAGTATATAAGTATTTTCTAAGAGTATTAATATAAATTACTCTAAGTTAATGGGAGAATATTAATTATAATGATATTTTGATAAGTGTTTTAGTTTTATAATATCGATAACATCAAATTTTTTTCAACTTAAATTCAATATATGCATTTAAAAGGATATATGATTATTTAAGTTCAAGTTTATTATAATAATTTAAAACAATCGATAGATAAGGGTGCCTGGTTAAAAATCCACAATCAATTAGTTGTTATCATAAAAAAGGAGAGATTATTGAATCCTGAATTTTGATGATGAAACTAATTGATAAATCTATTAGACTAAATATGTTTTTGAGATAGGTTATACATGAAATACTTTGATCAAGGACTTAGATCATCGAAGTAGTAATTATCGAGTAGGAGAGTTGGACATGGCGTTGAAAAGTTCTCATGCTAAAAATTAGATGTCGAGCTGAAGGATTTATTGACATTTTGGAGATCGAACTTCGTACTATAATTCGGGCATCATGCTAAAAGGATCGAATATTACGTCAAAAAATTAGATGTCATAGAAAAATCTGACATGTCGGTGGAATGAGTGATATACCGAAGGAAAGGATGATGTATCGAACATTCATACAAAGTGTCAGAAGATGTTGGAATAACATACAATGTGCTGAAAGCTTCGTTAATGTGTCATATAAGTGGTTGATTTATCATAGGTTTGATCGAGATCATTATGGGTCAATTTGAGTTATATTGGTTCAAAACCATGCTAACTTATCAAAGAACCCATTGGGCTTAAACTAGCATCGAATTGGATATATTAGAAGGTCAAATTAGTGGCCTAAACTAGGCCTAAGCAATGGTACCATCAAGCCCAAGTAATAGTGTCGTTGAGTTAACCGAAAAGCATTATTTATATTTCTAATGATAGTACTATCCATGCTAATATTAGTACCACCCAAGGCGGTAGTACTACCATCTAGGTTGACGATAGTATTACTAGAGCCATGATTTGTGGCCCCATTATGGTGGTAACACTTCTCGGTGCTTGCGATAGTACCATAAATACCCTAAATTTTTAGAGATTTAAATTTTTAGCCCCATTCTTGAAGTCTTTTGGGACCTATAAATACCTCACCTAGGCTTAATTGATGGACTAACTATTTCTTAGCACTAAACTCTTATTTTGAGCATAATTTTAGTCTTCCCCCTCTTGAGTTTGGTTACAATTCTATATTATAGGAGGTGAGAGATTTTATATAAAAGGATAGTCTAAAGGTTATTTGCTCAGTCTTAAAAAAGATAAAGTTATAAATGGATAGTTCACCTTGCCCATTGAAAAAAAAATCAATAGTGAAAGTCGAGTTTTCGATACATATTGATTTATCGTTTTAAAATTGATTAAAATATTATTGAATTAATTCACCCCCTCTTAGTATCTTTAAGATCCTAACAATTATATCCAAGAGTGCTTCCCTTAGGAAATATTTTATCATTGTAGGTTTTCTTGTAGGTGTCAGCTTGATAATAATCTTCACAAAAGAATATGGATTATCATTCTTATACCTAATAACAACCATAGCATGAAAATATAAAATTTTTAAAATATCAAAATCCCGATATGAATAATTTTTTTTCCTCAAATCTATCATAACCATCTTAAAGGATGTCTATATTTGTAATTTAGTATGAGTATAAGGAAAGACACTATAGTACAACCCTTGTCCTTTTGATACTTATCAAAGTTGATTTTAAAATATTAGCTATTTTATGATGGATGTAGAATTTTTTTAGCAACATTCCTAGTAATTTCGATCATAAAGGTAATATTTAAGCCACAAACATCCTTTAGTAAAATATTTGAGCAACAAACATCCTTAATTTATACTTTTTGATTTATTTAGCATTCTATAACAATGGCCAAGGAAATATGTAGAAGATCATTTCTCCTTCTTAATTTTAGATATTCGTATGAAACTTTTTCTGTAATTTTTTTTCTCAACTTTTGCATGCATTCATTAAACTTGTACATAATAGGGGATCTAGCAACAACCTTAAATAGTTTTATAGCCTCTGTCTCCGATATCATTTATAAGATTTTTAGATAGATAAACTATGTAAGTCATGATATGTTTGGGTAGATCTCTTTCACAATTTTTTTTTTGGATTTTGATCATTAATAATAGTCAAATTTTTATATCGCATAATACATACTTGATGCAATCACAACTCTCTTAAATCTCTATACTCAATCTCCATCATAGCAAATCAATTGAAATAATCTATTACAACCATCAATAATTATTGCTGTCATCAAAACATCGAGATATTTTTCCAATAGATGTGTAATATCGATACCAAAAACGGGTTGCACATATAAAAAAAATCTAAGGCAACCTCATAAAGCCCAAAATATTTTTTTAAAATAATATTTTTGATGAAATTATTATTTGGACATGACTCTCACAACTATGCAATTTTAACTCTTAAAAATATAAGCCTTCTTATATGAAATATTAATTTCAAATCTTTTTTTAATATTAGTAATAATCATCTTTAAAATATAATCAACATTTACCATAACTTGATCTTTGATTTAACTATAATGAAAGAACGATTGTATTCCTTATGCCTATTTAATCTTGATAAATTACAATCATGCTCTTTATGAACCTTGATAATTCAAAAACTATTAGTTTCATCATGAGCTACTATCATCCATTGATAATTAGAAACCTTACATTTTGTTTTTAACTATTAACTTCTAATTGCAACATGCTTAATCTCAAAATTTCTATATATTCTTTTAAGATTTTTTGAAATTTAGCCATATGAAAGATATTATTTGAGTTACAAGATAATATATATATCAAAAAATATAATAAAATAATTTTAATATCATTCAAATATCATACTTGACTAACAAATAGATCATCGTATGAACGATTATCGTCTTTAGCAAAAGGAACTTGTGTGTTTAACAACATATCCTCATCTTTACTACAATCATATTTAGCAAGTACTTATTTAATATTATCATACATATTCTCACTTAAAATAACTCATTGACCAACAACATCTAATACATCATAAATATTAGGGTTTATGTCACCTTCAAACTTTTATTATAGTATTTTTTTCAGCCAATTCATTTTCGAAGATATTACAATCATTATCTTCATCACAAGAAAATTAATTATTGAAGTCTATAAAAAGAGGTTCAATACTTGAGCTATGATTTTAATTCAAACTTGATGATTGTTTATCAATATCATAAAGAATTGAAAATACTTTATCGGGAATAAAATCCTCCCTACAATGAGATTATTAAAATTAAAAATATTATTTTGTAAAAAATCAATAAACCAACATGACAGTAAAATGAGTTAACATATTGGCTTTTATGAAAGTACAACAAGAAACAGATATTATTTTTGAAAGACATCAATATACTTACATGATTTTTTTTGTTTTCTTGATTCAGGAAAAAAAAATAAAAGACAAAAGAATAAGAAGATGTACAATTTTTTTTTTATTGAGATCAAAACTCATATTATGATAATAGCTTATTGTACACTGTGCCACTCACTTTGCAAGTCTCTTTAACAGAGTTAAAATGTTAAATCACTGTTTTGGATCAATAAAACCTTAACGATCCAAAAGTCACTGTTTTGGATGAAAAAAAAAGGTAATTGGAAAAATAGTTTTCCAAGAGATGCTGTTTAGATAATTTATTTTCATAAATTATCTATCTAAAGTTAGATGTTTATTTTCATAAATTCGTATATATATTTATCTTTTTTCTTTTAAATTCCCTTTTTTTTTTTTGAAGGATCGATCGGACGGTGCACAGTTCTTATGCGCGAACATAGAAGAAGAAGAAGAAGAAGAAGAAGAAGAAGAAGAGCTAATATAAAAACGTAGAGAAAGATAGGGTGTTTTCTGCAAAAGGAATTTATTCTAATATTTATTCCATGATGAATCAGACGGTCCGCGCTCCGCGGTGCTCGTATAGCAGATGGTGTTCGTCTTTCGCTTCTCATCCGTCGAAGTCGTGGCGGAGGCCGCGTTTCTGCTGGGATTTCCATCACTTCCTGCCTTTTCCCCTTCCATTTTTCGGCTGGTTAGATCCTCTCCTCGGTGCATTCTAAATCCCTGTAACTCTTGAGAAGGTCCTTCTTCTTCTTCTTCTTCTTCTTCTTCTTCTTCTTCTTGATTCTTGGATTCGAAACCAGTCTCTTGACGTTCTTGGAAGGTAATTGTGTTATTTCGCGTCTTCAATGATACGAGCTCTGTGTCTTGGATTCGTCGAGTTTTTGACATTCGGTGTCAGGTTCTGATGAAATGGTGGTATGGAAGATGAGGATTATTGCAGAGAATTCTTGATTACACGAGAATGTTTCGTGTGGCTTGGTTTGGATTGATTTATTGGTTAGGGTTTCTGTGATCTTGAGGAGACAGTTTTGGAAATTTTGTGAAAGATTGGACATTGTTTTCTATATTCTGAAGAGGACGGTTTCGTCCTCTTCTGCGAGTTGGTACCGGGTTTCGGGTTCGTCATCTGCTACTGCTGGATGTAATAATTGGTGATTATGGTTTGAGTTTGATGGTTTGTTTTTTATTCTTCCTTCCATCTTGTGATTCTAGGTTGATTTTTGGTTTGGTTTTGTGAATACATGGAATTATTTTCTTTTTCTTTCTTTATATGATCGATTGGAGAGAAACTGGTTTATGATCAATCAGTACACTTGAAATGCATTTACATGCTCTTTAGGTGCTAAAGTTATATTGTACTTCACAAGATTGCGATTAAGGAGTTAGCCGTGTTTGAGGCAGTAAATGTCAATGAAACATTATTATAGATATGTGACGGGTCAGGGAAATCTGAGTGTTGGGGCCCCGGGATTCATTATGTACCGAGTGGAAGACCCAAACGCTTGAAAGCACAATGAACATTCACATCCTTGCTTTCTTCTTTCTTGCCACCTCCACCTCTCTCTTTCTTGTGTATTTGCTTGTCTTCTCTCTCTTTTTCCCCTTATTTTCATTTTTTATTTGGACAATTTTTTATGCTTAAAGAAGGCATTTACTGTTTATCTTTTGTTGGTTTCCTCAACTTGTTTAGTTGTGGTTTAGAGCATTATCTTTGATACGATGCTTTTCCTATGAATACTTGACAAATTGATGAAAATCAAATTTTATTTCGCTGACGTGAAAAGAAAAGGACTGACCCGTATCACTTTGCATTGGTGGTAAACTCAGGTTCAAGTTCAATTGATATTTTAGGGTTGTCACATAACATCATACACAATTGGGATCTTATTTCCTAGATTGACAATAAAGTAGAAGAACAAAATAAATAAAAAGAATATTGCAATAATCATCATCTTGTAGGAAAGGAAAGACATAATGCACAAAGAAGGAAGATTACTTTACAGAATCATCATCTTACAAGAAAGGAAGAATATCATGCATAAAAAAAATAATATTTTACAAAACTATCCTAGAAGCTTATCTTCTCAAAAAATAACTAGATACAGTGTGTTGACTTGTCTTGATGTGTTTTTTATTTTCTTTCTTGTTAGTTACTTCCTGTTCTTCTTGTATTTGTGGTCTGTATAAAGAGGGCAATAATTGTAATGAGATCATTAGTCTTTGGATGCCATGTGAGTGGTGAGAGGGCATGGTTTCCCTATCAGTCGGAGGACTTGGAGTGAGTCTAAGACTATGCTTTGCTTTCCTCTGCTCTCTGAAGCCAACCTGCAATGAAGGCATGTTGATTGAACTTGCAACGTCTCTTAAAGCTCTCCTCCTTGACCATCTTGGTACGCATTGAATTCCAACACTTGTTCCTTATTTTTTAAATTAATATTTCTGAAAATTGGATTTTTCTTGTTTCCTCCCTCTTTCCGGTTTAGTTTGTTTTTTCATTTATTACCCACCCCACCAATTCTCTCATCATATTAAGCATCACCTTTAGGGTTGCCTTACATCATATTTGGTATCGATTCTTTTGGTTTGGCCAAGATGTTCCATCGTCAAGACCAATCCTTATTTCATGAACTTGAGGCAAGTTCCTACATAGAGGAGGCGTATGATGCTAAACCAATTTAGTTTATAACTTATTTAAATAATTTTGATTAGTTTAGGGGTTATTTTGTATATATCATAAATTGCCACATGGCAACATCCATAATAATTATAACCCAGTTTCCTAATTTACTCTAGGAATAGAAAAAAGTAAAAAGTGTGAAAAATTTTAAATTGATCTCTACGAGGATGGAAATATATCAATCAAGAATATTATCTTCTTTGGAGGAAACATCAAATCATATATTTTTTTTAAATTATAATTGTAATTTTTTAAATATTTATTTTCTTTTCTTGTACTTGGGCTAGAAACAGATGTTAGAACATTCTAATGCATCAGTTAGAAGATCAGTGAATTGAGTTCTAGTGGCGCAATACCATAATTATTTTCCTGATGAAATGATTTCATCTTCTTGCGAGACCTATGGAAGTGCAAGCCCTTTATTCTACGAGTCTTCTTCAGCAAGTCTGGAAGTTATCCATTTATTTTCTATTATCTTGTCACTATTATCTTCCTCTTCCTCTAATTCTATTCCTCTATCATCTAAAAGAAATATTTTGTTACTTGTCCTCCATCACAAATTCCAATATAGGAAGGTTTTTTAAATTCCATTGCCTTGATCTCCTCATGGTTTCAATGTCTTAGAATATCAAAGGCCTAAGTGTGTTGGACAATATGAAATTTGTTAGTTTTTTTAGGGACCTATGCTCATCGTATTGAGGTTAACCACGTGCACAATAGGTATCAGCTGGACCATGATTAATGGGAAACATTTTGGGTTGCGGTATGATATCATGCGGGTGGAGATAGGTGAACCTGGTTTCTCTTGGAGGTTAAGTGTGGGGGTTTTGGGGAGGCCCCTAGATACATATTTGAAAGTTTCGAATCGAAACATATACTAATAAACAAAAGAGTATGTTTTTGTCATCAGCCATTTTGTACTTGTATCACCCACCATTCAGTTTGATATGTCACAAATTATTTTTGCATTTGATTAACCAAGGTAAGTATATCCTATATTCGATTACAAAATAGTAGGATGACCATAAATATCTACAGTTAGATGGTGCAAAGATTTTTCAGAAATGTTTGTTAAACAACAGCCATTCTAAGGAATTAATTGGTGTTGATTTTTTATGTTAATGGTGGATTCATAATAGAGATGCTGGTCAAATTTTGGTACATACGAAAAGGAAATCATAACTTCTATGCAGAAGAGGTAGACAATGTTTGGCCGTTGTAGAGTTCAAAAGAATTGGCAATCATTGCAGTATGGGTCAAATGGGTTAGGCAACACTGTCTAGTAGACTACCTTACATAAAGGGTGACTTTAATATCCATGCCAAACAAAGTACGAAAATGCAGAGTTGGGGGCCACTTGGAGGTCACACATATGGTGAATGGAATGTAATAAATAGATGATTTTAGTTATCAATGTTAAAATGAAAAAAATAAATGTCTGATAATACTGAGTAGATTGAATTATAGTCAGTTGCATTTCTTCTTACTAGACTGAAAGGTATAATAACATGGAATGTTCATAATGTTACGATGAAGTGCTGATGTAGAACCATTTAATAAATGTACCACTGTGCCTAAAGGTGTATGATGCAATGTCTAGTTACATAGATGCTATGCATGCAAAAATGGATCTGACACAAATAGAGCTTAGAGTAGTAAAAGTAGGTAAATTAAGCGTAGAATAATAAACTGTAAACAGATTGTGTTTGCAATAAATATACTTAGATTTTTATATTGATTCCAATTCTGAAGTTCATGAACCAAATGTGTCAAGGGATTCAATCATTTTTATTTCATTCTTGTGGATCTCAAAACTTAATTCAGATTGAGATTCTGTTGATAAGCTAATTATTCTGGATTTATATCCTAGGTGGATCCTATTTGATAACAAGATTACAAAACCGAATATGGTTCAGTTTTTTATCTATCTGATAGGGTACCAGCATGTGGAATTGCCGACCTTGCCTGGTTTGGTCTGGGATGAGTTGTACTGTGTTTGTAAAGCTCAGAGTGCGGGGTTTACTAGGTGGTAAAGAGATCAGTAACGAAGGGTACTGGCTGGTAAGCCTATTGTTTGGTGTTGATCTTTTGCTTGTATCTCTATGTCTCTCTTCATCTCTCTAATTTTCCAATTGTTTCTATGTTTCTCTTTCTCCGTCTCCTCCTTCCCACATTGCCACCACTACCAAGTCATCACTATTGTTGCTGCCACAGCCTCCTACCACCATGCATCTGCTCCTCCTCATCTCCTAGTTGACCCATATCGGTCTTTATTTTGCTTGAATTTCTAGCAAGTCCAATTTTTCTTTGTTTTCTATAAAAGTTAGATCCTTGGCTAATTAAATATCCTAGCGTTATAGAAAATATCTTCTGTCCATCTTGATTTTTTGAAGGCAAAAGGTGTGATTTTGTAGTTTGACAGAAATTTTTATGTTACGGTGACCAAGGAATGCAATATCGTGCGAATCAGTAACCGATTGTGCTGGTCCAATCTGGGATCGGTACATACCGAAAAACCCAAAAATACCTGAAAAATCGAAAAAGCTTAAATTAAAGACTTTCAATTATAACTTAATGCAAATTTAGTTCAATTTATAAGAAAATGTCAAAATAAGGAATAATGGATTTATCTTTTTTATATGTTGAGGAGCAGCTTTGCGGCACGTTTAGGATGGTTCTTCCCTTGATATTTCATCATCTACTAAGATACGAGTTGAAATGTTAGGTTACATGTTAAGACTTTAAGATTTTAGTAAATTCAATAATAAATGGAAGCAAATTGTGTATACATGCTTCTATCACCAAAGTAAATGGTGGGATTCTACAATCGGTGAATCAGTGTCTTCGTTCCTATGAATTCGTATAGCAATTTGGCATATCTGTTAAGACCCAATCTTGAAATTGCTCCCATGACAAGGTGTACCGATAAACTATATGTCGTTGGTGCATCAACGTAATAATGGTTGTTGCCTGATCGTCCTGAACAACATGTGTCTGAGGAGCCTTCGAAGGCAAGTATGATAGTGGCATGTAAGGGTGGGGAGGCTGGAGTACATTGGAACTTTTGCTATTGCCACTAACTTATTGTTCCATATCATAAGAATGATCAGCTTATAAAAAGAATGACCAATTATCACTGTACTATTATTGGCTGCAAGATCATTGATAAAATGATAGTTGTGAATACGACGAGCTTCGCTTTGTGTCTATATCGTAAAGGCTCGGTCACATCTATTCAAAGTTATCGATTGCCTTGCCCTTCCCCTTTCGTGTTGAACCTTAAGCTCTATGATTGCATGCGTAAAATGTTGCTCCTCGATGCATGCACCATGCTAAGGCTGAGTAGATGAAACCATCAACATCCCTAGTATCACCGCCATTGTCGATCGAGGGCACTACTATCGATGTCACTACTGTCTCTACACATTGATTGGAGTGTGACTGTGATAGAGATGGTGTCTCGTTGTCGGATTAAAATTGTTACTTGTCGCTCTTTGCCTTGGCACGTTGGGCGGATGACTATGATTGTTAGGTGTCATGACCTCGATTAGTTTGACTCGAGGTTGTCGGGTTCCTTTCGCCATGTTCTGACTGAGGGTATCTTCCTCATGCTAGGATGTTGTCCCTCTTTTTCTATTGTCTCAGACTCTCAATGATAAAACAAGAAAGACATAGAGGGTATCTTGCCTCATCAAGTAAAGGATCCCCTAGGTTCTACTGCTTTGACCCATTCTTGCATCGGTTGAAAATCTTTATTGTAAAATTAGAGATCGAAGAGAACCACTCGATGTCATCATTTGTGAAAGTACATGGGTGACCAATTTTGTCTAATCCTTTCATGAACTTGTGAAAGACCACCCTTCTGTTGCAACACACTAAGAAATTGATGATGTTCATTCTAATCGGTTCGGTCCAACTGTCACACATAAGTGTCACCCCATATAATTTGATTTGCTTCTTGAATGATTTAATCTAATCTTTGAATTCTGTCATCTCATTTAGATAAACATCGTTATCTCCTTTAACGTAGTAGATTGGATGCCTGTGGCAACCTTTTCAATTAATGACACCATGCTTTGAAAATATGAACCTTGAGCTATCTATGCTTGAATCCCGTGGAAGTTAAACCACTTTGCAATGACTTCGTCAATAATTTGCTTCTTTTCTAGTGTATCTGCATCATCAATTGAAGTCTATTTTGCTGAATGTGGTGCATAAGCTTGTGGATCAATATCGACAACTTCAAGTGTTGACCTCCAGCCAAGCCCTCTAACAAAACCTTGTATGCCATCCTACCTTATGCTGTCAATCTTGCTCAACCAAGGAGGAGTGGCAACTAGCTACTTCATGCTGACACTCCTTCCCAATCCTTGTGGCCCAGTGGCACCATCACCATTATGCTCCAACGAAACATAGATACTAGCTGCAAGGTCTGGGTTGACATCATCGTGATGACTCTGGTATAGATGGGTTCCTTTGTAGCCCGTTTATATTCTTCTTGTTGGTCGGTCTTCCTTTAGATTGCATCATACTTTGCCTTTTGCAACTTTTCTTAAAATGATTTTCTCATTCCCATTGGAATCTTGGTGCATTTTGCGACATCGAGAAACCTGTCAACCAAATGTTGTTTCAACCAAGTGATTTCTCTAGTCTAACTGACGTAGTCACAATGAATACACTGTCAACGATGGCAGTTGTTGTCCAAACGATGGGCATGATCCCAAGCTGGATCATGCATCTGTTCCTCTGGGATCATTTTCCTATGAATATTTATTAAATTAATAAGCTGTGATAATGCATTATCAATCAAGGACTCCAACTGAGTCTAAAAGTAACAAATTTAGACTAATTGGCTCTAATTAGAATCACTAGACCATAATCCATAATCCAACAATTAATGAACTTAAAAAGAAAACTCTTCTTTAAAGAGAAACACAAGAAATGAACTTTAAAGAATCAAGATAAATACTGCTCGTAATCCAACAAATAATTATAAGCTGTGTTTATACCTAATTACCCCCAAATTAGGTTTATATGTTACCTAATGGCCCTAATTGCCCCTAAAGTTAAGATAAACAAACTAATCATAAGAGGAAGACATGAAATTGGGCTCTATATAACCTTAATGACAAAATAATTCTAAATTAGATAGAATGACACTAATCACACTATTAACATACAACATTTAGCCCTAATTACCTCAAATTGATACTAAAAATAAGATATTGACCCTAATAGTATCTAATCATATATAAAATGACACTAAACATTATTAACTTGATATAATTACACTAATAAGGAGTTAATCATATCAAAGCTAACTAGAAGTAGATTAATGGCCCTAATTATGCCTAAATTAGATAGAATGACACTAATCATACTATTAACAAGCTGCGTGTAGGTCTAGGTACCCCAAATTGACACTAAAAGTAAGAGATTGACCCTAATAGTGTTTAATCACATATAAAATGACACTTAACATCATTAACTTGATATAATTACACTAATAAGGAGTCATGTCAAAAGCTAACTAAAAGTAGAATAATGGCCCTTATTATGCCTAAATTAGATAGAATGACACTAATTACAATATTAACAAGTTGTGTTTAGGCCTAATTACCCCACATTGGCATTAAAAGTAAGAGACTGACCCTAATAGTGTCTAATTATATATAAAATGATATTAATCATCATTAAATTGATAAAATTACACTGATATGGAGCTAATAAGGAGCTAATCATGCCAAAAGTTAATTAAAAAGTAGAAAGAGAATACAACTAATAGATCTTCCACCAAATGACTTGTTAGAATGAGTAAATCCTCCCAATTGAAACTCTAATCACCAAAGACCATCCTTAATGGAGAAAGAGAGTGAGAATGAATGATAAAGAGAGTGAGTGAGAGAGAGTGAAAGAGGGGATGGAGGGGTGATATTTAGGGTTTAAACTAGGTTAGAAAGTGGTCCAATGGTCAATTCAACGGTCAAATTGACAGTTGGACCAGGATCAATCACACCCCTTGATTGGTTTCGGTCGAAATCCTACTATTAGCGATCAGTATAGGTTAGTAACGGTTAAATTTCGATTGTTTTGCTTGGTACAAACATGTATCGCTCAATATAATCCCACTTTTTAAATACCACCCGATATGGAGCAGTCCACATTTCAGACGATGGGCAGACCGGTACTTACCGCCCGTATCATACAATGTCAGGGTGGTACATCAATCAATGGTGGTGACTGTACGAAGTTACCAGAAATATAGAATAACAAAATGTTTTCGTGTGCGAACAATTTGGTGCAGTTCTGATAGAAGATTGAAGTGTGGCAAAATTATGCTTAGAGGAGATACATAAATATCTTGGTTATCATCAGTTCTGATAGATGTATCTATGCAAAATATGCTTCTATAACATCTGTACTGCGACTTCTGCTACAACTGTACTTTGACAGTTGTTTGGTATCAACCTCTTTCATATGCATCTCTTAAAATCAAGATTCTTCCTTGTTGTGCAATGAGTCACGTTCATAGTTATTTAGTCATATTTGATGGAGCAAGTGCCAATTTACAACATTTTAAAGATGAGATTAAATTACTTTGGTAAACCTTACTGTTTCCAAGTAATTTTTACACTATTTAGTGATGTACAACTGATAAACTTGATTAAATTAGCTATTAGAGCCGATCAGTGTTACATGGGTAATATAGTTTGTCTAACTTAATTGACACCTTCAGTCAATGATATATTCTGGTTCTCCAACTATTATTGTTACATGCATTATAATGTTGGTCCACTATAATAAACATTTAAATGATTAGATATCCACATGCTTCTTTTTAACAATATCTTTTTTTCTCTATGCTATTTTGACTTACATACAGAATAATTAGATGCCATCTATTTCAGAAGATATGTGTCTGATTATTTGGTTGATATGTATAAATGTTTCATACTTTCAATGTCTCTTTGATCTCATGCTTGATAATCATGTTCTTTTCCTTAAACATTTTTGTCACAGTGGAATTGAAGATGTCTTGTGAGGATAAAGCAATGGCCAGTCGAATTCCTTCACCGAAAGTTACAATGACAGGGATATCAAGCTCGAGTGGCATCATCTCCATAAATTCAGACAGAGAACCAACTCAAGCACTTGACCAGCAAATTGGGGCCTCGCATGGACATGTGGCTATCCTTTGGGACATTGAGAACTGTCCGGTTCCAAGTGATGTCCGGCCCGAAGATGTTGCTGGTAACATAAGAATCGCTCTACGAGTGCATCCTTTCATTAGGGGAGTTGTTACAGTATTCTCTGCTTATGGGGATTTTAATGCTTTCCCCAGACGATTGAGGGAGGGCTGCCAGAGAACTGGAGTTAAACTAGTAGACATCCCAAACACTAGAAAAGATGCTGCCGACAAGGCTATCTTGGTTGATATGTTTCTTTTTGCTCTAGATAACCAACCACCCTCGTCAATCGTGCTGATATCTGGCGACATAGACTTTGCTCCTGCTTTGCATATTCTTGGTCAGCGTGGATACACCATAATCCTTGTCATCCCTTCAGGAGTCGGTGTTTCTTCAGCTCTCAGAAATGCAGGACAGTTTGTATGGGACTGGCCTTGTGTAGTCCGTGGCGAAGGTTTTGTGCCTCCAAAGACTTTTCCCCATGGCTACGTCATGAATTTCAGGAATGAGGATAACCCTGACATGGAAAATGGAGAAGAGACCATTGTTTATCAAGGACTCTCGATAAGCGAAGATCCCACTTGGGGTAACTTTAACCAAGCATATAGTTGTATGCCTTCGCAAGTATCTAGAGAACGTAGTGGAGCTTCTCAATCATCAGAGTACAATATCAATAACTTAGCAGCTGGGTCTTGTTTTACTTCTTCAAGATGTGAAAGTCTTCCATCTGTTCAAGTACATCAGAATTCTTCCCTGGATCAGGAGTGGTGGGTTCAACCAGGAGATCTTCAGGGTTTGAAGGGCCAGATAGTAAGGCTGCTTGAGATGTCTGGTGGGAGTTTGCCTCTCGTACGTGTTCCTTCAGAGTATCTCAAGGTATTTAGGAGGCCGCTCTATGTGTCAGAGTATGGAGCTTACAAACTGGTGAATCTCTTTCAGAAAATGGCTGATGCACTATTTGTAGTCGGGAAGGGGCATAGAAAGCTGCTGTGTCTTCACAATTCTGCTGGTAGACATATAAAAAAGTGCCTAGGTAGTCCAGCTATGGTGATGACAAATGAAAAGGGAAAGAGGGTTCCGGAAGAGAGCATCGATATCAGCA
Organism: Musa acuminata AAA Group; assembly: GCF_036884655.1. Lineage (NCBI taxonomy): Eukaryota > Viridiplantae > Streptophyta > Magnoliopsida > Zingiberales > Musaceae > Musa > Musa acuminata. The sequence continues at coordinate 36,072,041 of NC_088343.1, read as the reverse complement.
CCTGTCCTCAATTAGGTAGCTTCTCTGATGAATCCTTGGAAGATGAGAAGAATGATGATTTTTTTCTAGGTTCAACCTATGATTTTGAGGACCAGCTTACAAATATCAGACAGGAAACGCAAGAGCTTCTTGTTTGTTACTCCTGTCCAATTCCCCTTGGTGCTTTTGCAGCTCTCTATGAGCAGCGTTACAAGAAAGTCCTCGACTACCAGAGCTTTGGAGTGGATTGTCTAGAACAATTGATTGAGAAGATGAGAGATGTTGTGAAGTTGCGTGAGGATCGGGATAGCAAGAAAAAGTTTCTTGTATCCAGTTTCTTAAGCAGATAAGTTAACTTGAAAGTTTGACTTACCAGAGAACAAATGATAAGTTGAAAAATGTCGTGAAGTTGTACGAGGATCAGCAAAGCAAGAGGGAGTTTCCTGTATCCAAATTTTTTATGTGGATAAGGTCATTTCTAGTGGCCAATTCGTCACTGCTATCTTCTCTACTTCATAATCAGCAAGTCAAATATTATGTTGTGCAGTAGTATGCGTCCAGTGCCAACAATGACACCTATTTTTTTCCAAGTGTCTGTAAAGCATGTCCAAAGGCACAAGCTGCACTTTATGTACTTTATGATGTTAGCAAATGAGATGCCAAATGGAACTCTACATTTTCAAAAGTGGAGAATTGACTTTATTTTCTTTGATGTGATTTTGGTTGTCTTAAGATTTATTTTGCAGTATGTTTGACTGAATAAGAAGATTCATCGGCTTGGAAACCAAAATATTTTGGGTTTATAATCACGGTTCAATCTTTGTATTCAACTGTATCTTCAAGCAATATTTGCTAAAGTAAATTTTGGTTATTAACACCTAGGGCTGTTTAATTGTTCTTTGTGGATATTTACGTGGATGATTTGGTCTATCTTGATGCTACGATGCTTCCGAGGCACATTTGGAATAGTGATCTATTGTTGAAGCCAATATTAGTATTGGAAACTTGATGTGGCATCTCTCTGAAATATAATTGTCACTGTTTTAGTCACTGCTGGCTGAAGCCAAGGAGAAAAGAATTTTGTGCTTGTAAAAGTTAATAAAAGTAGTTTGCAATTTGGTTTAGATGTTGCTGTTGACATTCATTTCAGGTTTGATGCAAAAATTTGTTTGGAGAAAGTAGAAGAGTTATTTTGGATTTTGAGACTAAACATGTAGTAAGTTACTCTTCTTTTTTTTTTTTGGTTTGTTTGAGGAAACTAATGTAGTAAAAGTTTATCCATTTTATGGTTCTCTGTTTATTTTTTCTCTTTAGAGCATTTTATGTGATTCATTTTGCATTTATCAATAAATTTAGTATATGTTGGTTGAGACACATTTGTATGACTTTACACAAGCAATCTTACCAATGCTTCTGCATCAACAACTGTATTCTTTTTATCTATCTATCAAACGATTACTTATTTTGCGTTCTTCCCTCTGAACTCGACTCTCTCATAACTCGTAACTCACTCGCAGCTGGAGTTTAAGATTGCTTTTGACTTCAACAAAACAGCCCGTTTGAGCATAATAATAGCTCAAGGAATCTGATAACTTCAAATGATTACAGCCTCCTAACATGATGCCAAAATACACACTCTTATGTGCACTCTCAAATGAGTCTGCCATCATCACCTTTCATGTGTTAAGAGAAATTTGTAGGGAATATGTATGAATCATCTTTTTGCTGAAATCATTCATGAGCAGGAAGAAGAGTGCAGTAAAACAGGTGTACAAAGCTGAAAACTCCAGAAATCATTAATGAGCAGGAAAAATGTAGTGCAGAAATAGGTGTGTGTAGTACAAGGCTGAAAAGTTTTCATATGACAGAAATAAAAGGGGTCGGTGGGGGGGGGGGAGTAAATGTAAACACAACAACGACTTGCAGCTTCGACTGGTGGTATCTTCAATGATGGAACATTTGCGCTCTATTTCCCGAGTAAGTGGCGAGCACGTTGGTTGGCTCCTTTCACCCTGGAATTCAGCTCATCCACATCATCGTGCAAGGCATCCAATGCCTTGTTTTGCCTGCAAAGCAGCCAGAAGATTAGGGGTGTCATCTGAGAGAAAGAAACCAGTAAATTATCCCTGGCAACTTGGATCTGCCTCAACAGTTCTTGAACTCAAGGTGAATGAAACTACTTTTTCTTCACTTTGATCAAGCTTTATTAAGATATGTAACTTTTTTATGCAAGAAGAGAGATATGAGAGACAGAAACCAGTAAATTATCCCTGGCAACTTGGATCTGCCTCAACAGTTCTTGAACTCAAGGTGAATGAAGCAACTTTTTCTTCACTTTGATCAAGCTATAAGATATGTAACTCTTTTATGCAAGAAGAGAGATATGAGCGTCACAGAACTGCCAAATGCTCCAACCACATTGGTATGATGTGAACGGTACATGCAATAAATCAAACGATTCTCTGTTTCACCTAGCATCTCATCTCAGTTAACATACTATAGTTTCATCCAGTCTTAACATTTCACTAGCATTAAGCAAAAATAAAAAGGTTGATTTCTCTACATGAAAATGAACATGGAAAAATGTACACACGAAACCGTATAAAGAAGATGCCCGGACATGTGGAAGAAGGAAAAGGTTGCATAACAAAAGATCTAAAAGATTATTGAATACTGAGGTGACAAATATCTAAAAGCCATTGATGATACATACTGCATCCATAGGGCTAACATGAACATAGAAACTGATTACTAATGCGATGACCGATGCTTTCCTTTTTAATTAAAGATTGGTTATGTTTGACAATAGTTCTCACTTAACATTTGTGATTATGTTTATGATTATTATTATTATTTTTTCCTCGTGTCAAACGAATATGTATGCTCACACAGATAAAGGAAACAATAAAAACCTTTGAATTTGACCAAATCTCAAAGTAAATTTTGTCAAAGTCGCTTAGAAAATGCTACACAAAAGCAAGGAAGCAACAACATCCTCTACACAGCTACATGAGGTAGGAAAGCTTGAAATCCTTCAAGAATTTGAATGAGAATGCTAGCAAGGAGATCAGTTCTACTACTAATCCTCTATCATTGACTTCAATCAATTTATGCTAGCAAGATGACACTAACTAGTTAAACAAACATCAATTCTCATACTAACCAGCTAACATTTATAGCATTAACGAATTTATGTGCGAGCGAGTAGATAAAGAAAGAATATAAATTCAGAAGAATAAATTAGTATCCGACCTGTCCATCTCTGAACCCATGTCAACAGCCATGCCCTTAAGCTGGCCCAAGACATCGCTTAAATCTGAAAGGGTGTCATCTTGCTTTGCCTTCTCCATCTACAAGAAATCCAAATATAATACCGAATAATCCAGACACTGCTCATCTTAAAAGTCATAAGAACACCAACCTGGACTTTATCCATAGCAGATGTGGGTTCAGAATAATTCCGTGGATTTGACTGAGGCTTTGAAGACAATCCTAACTTTTCTCTCTGTTCCATGTGGCTTATCTTCTTCGACAATGAATCATCTGAATGAAGGAGTACCAAATCAAGCACAGACACCAACCAAAATTAGTCTTGTTTTACTGGTTCTTTTATATGTACATACCTGTTGTAGGAGCCGGACCCTTTATTTGGTGAGCTTTATTTGGCTTCCAAGGTCTAGAGAAAAAGCCCCCCAGACTCCCCAAAAGTTTCTCACCCTGCAAAGAATGCCATGACTCAGAAAATCTCCACCATCAGTACCAATAAGTTACCTTTCTATCGGCTTATACAACAAGAACAATATCCGGCATAATTACAAACAATATCATATGAAATGTATGAACGCTGCACACATCTTGTAGCTCATTTTCAGATTGACTTTGTGTCCCTATATTATGATCTTGAATGTACAAAAATTTGATGCACAAAGAGATATAAAGGTATAGAACGAATACCCGACTAAGGTCTTGATCAATGCTAACAGCAGTTTCATGAGTCCGAGTGATCTGCTCCCCTTGCTGATGCAGCATCACGAGTGTGTTTGAAGCATCTTCCCTTATGACTTCAGCAATCTTGAGACAGTCATTTACTTTTTGTGTAGTTTCTTCAGCCTTGTATGCAGCATAACTTTCCAGTTCCTGCACAGATTGGTTCTCCAACCCTCCTTCATCACGGAAATCGTTCTTATATCTGTTTCTTGCAGCTGCAGAAGCTGAGTATGAATATGAAGAAGATGAGGCCTTTCTTCCTTCATTTTCATCATCTAGAGGAGCTTTTCGGATTTTTCTTACCAGTTGCTGTGCCTGAGGAAGACATTCCATGTTTAGGATTCATTTCAGATTCAGAATCTGAATCAAAAGGGTTGGGCTTCGATAAAGCAGGGTCAGAAGAACGTTGCTTGGCACCCCTAGATACAGGCATCTTGGTGGTGTCGGATTCAAGCAAAGAAGTGATAGGTACAGATTCAGGAACCAAGGATTTTAGTGACCCCAGTCAACTGTGATCTCCATTTTTTTTGTACCTACCAACACAATCAGAAGGCAATCAATGGATCTTAGCTATAAGGCAAAGAGAGATATGAATAATAATCATGTAAACTTTAATAAATAAAGATAAAGGATTTACAAGACAGAGAGTATATTAATGAGAACCATTAACAAACATAAACTCCATCAAGAAGATTATGCAGATCTGCACAGCAAGCCAATGCATCCAAGAGCAGTTTCACCACTGGATAATAACTCAAAACTAAGCATGTGGTGGAGAAGATATATGAGAAACCCACCAGGATGATCATTTACAGAAATGATAAGCTAGGAAAAATAGTGATCCAATTCAGTATCTGGTAATAGAACAAATAAATAGGGGGAGAAAGGGAATATGAACTACATAGATCATCTCAACGAAAGATATGTGGACGACGAAGGTAAATAATCAAACACAACAAATTACAAGGCTTGATAACACATTATCTGAAATCTTATTACATTAAGAAGAGCATATCATATTCACAAAAAAAAGAAATAATACAGCATGGAAAAAGACTGAAAAATGGATAAAGAGGAAAGACCCAAGCCAACGTATATCCCAAACATAGAAAATCTTAAAGCAACAACGTTTGAAAATGGTAGAGAGTCAGGCTGAAAGAAACAAAGGGCAAATCTTAGTACTTGAGCACCGGAATAGCTTTACAGGAGAAAGTCACATAATCAAAGAAGGCAAGGAACATAGACCAAGACAAATTAAGAGTCACATAGACTGAGGCAGTCTTTTGAGAAGAAGACAATCTCAAATCATAATCCAAGTAGTTAATAGAATACAACTAACATCAACAAAAAGATCCCTGAACAACATTAATTCCAACAAAAAAAAAAGATATATCGTCAAAATCAGAAGAAATCACAAGAAAATGACAAAGGAAACACAATTTCCAAACCCAATTTGAAGAAAGACATCATAGCAAAAAGACATACCACTTCTCTTTTCGTCTCCTTCCTCTTCTCTTGTGTATCAACCTAAAGAAACAGAGGAGCAATGATTGAGGTCGAAAACCAAAACCATATAAAGGAAACAAATTTCAAATCGAGAGAGAGGTCTGGAAACTAAACTCGTGATGTAATTCGAGAGGGTCAAGAACGCGAACAAGAGGAAGCCTCCTCCTTTTCTTCGTCTCCGATTCGATCTGGTCAAAACATCTGCAAACAAAACGGGAATTAGAGATCAAAAACCGGGCCATTGGATGTATCTCCCAGGACGTCAAGTGAAGGGGGAGGACAGAAGATTCTCACCGAAGACGATTCGACGGGAAAAGGTGACTCCTTTTCTCCTCCTCTTCCTCCATCTCGTTTGCGCACTTGGGGGTTATATAACAGGAGGGGGGTTGGGGAAGAGAAGGAAAAATTGGACCGTTACCCTTACAACACGGAGGGGAGAGAGAAAAATTAGGGCGATTTATCCTAATTTTCCTAGAAAAAGACTAAGAAAAGCCCTCCATTTCTTATTCTCTCTTTAAAATATTATTTTGGTCTCTTCTTTTTGAATGATCAGATTAAAAATATTATAAAAAAAATGAACTTTTTTTTTTTACATAGCCACAGCTTGAAATTATATTAATTAATATGTATCATTTTTTTTATAAAGAAAAGAATTCTATATTAGGTTAACCAGATTTATAAATTCAAGGTCTGTAATTTCGTATCGTACCGGAGTTTCAACGTTTGCTCGGTACGGTATAAAACTATATACCAAACTGTCATGGACAAACTTCTAAACAGGGTGTTTGATGTAATGCTTACGTATGTCCGTGTCTTTTGGTATGTTCATGCTTTGTACGAGGGACGACAGAAGGCTTAATAGTCTCATTTTAGTTAAGTTGGTGGCCGCTTTAGGCTTGTAAATAAAGGTTGTGTCATGTGGACACGTGTGAGAGATTTTTGATCTGTAATGGACCATTTTACCCTTTGTTGTGCAACTGTTCAGAACTTGTCTATGAAGTGGTTTTTCTGACATGTTTGCTTGTGGATCCCGAGTGAGGCATTTTCTCTATCATATTCTCTCAAATGTGGGTCCTAAGGGACCATGGGAGGCTTCGGGTAGGCTGACCTTTGCGAACGGACACGTAAGGGTGCCGCACGACTTAGGCAAAACCAGCTAAGTCCGTGACAGATGGTATCAGAGCCGGGCAAGCACTCATAGAAACACTTAGCATGCAAACGTGGGAGACCTAGCGGGGCTGCGTTAAGGGCAGTCAGCACACGCGCGACCATTTGGGGGAAAACGGGCATGGGGATGTAGAGAAAAGGAGTTGCTCGGAGGAGCGGGCACCTGAGATTGGCATTCAGAGGAATGGCCAACCCTTCGCGCAAGAGGCACCATGAGAACAGACAAGCTTGGAAGAATGCGAAGCTCACAAAGGTTGGGATGGCTGAGTTTGAGCTACGGCTCAACGTTGACAACCGTACTTGATGGTGCTCAAGATAAGCGAGGCGCTTGGTAAAGGATGAGACCATGCAAGGTGGAATGAGTTGCTCAGCGACCGAAAGAGTTGTGCAAAGCTCACAGAGGTGAGGGAAATTGCTAACTCAAAGAATTCGGTACTCATACATGGGCTTGTATGCGGACGATGGAATGTTCGCGGCCATCCCAAGGCGACCGAAACTCGGCGCCATGGAGTATTGAAACTTTCTTTTCGGCATGTGAATGATATATCCGTAGGAGGCTGAAGGGTGCAACGAGTTCAGCAGGTTGCTAGGCCTTGAGTGGTACAGTGGGGGCTGTATTGACATGGAGTTGCAATCTAGCAAGTTGGAGGAGGCAGAACAATGCACAGTTTGTTCAGCAGATCGGAGTAGTCCAAAGGGGATGGTGGTCTCCGAAACGAAGAGAGATGTTGCTCCAACGGGATAGTTATCCAGGAGAGATAAGTCCCGGCTCTCCAGAGGGAGAATCATGTGGGATGGACCTCACAAGTTGAGGAGGAGTACCTCAACAAACAACAACTCCACGAAGCTCAATGGACTGAGCAAGCGGCGAGGAGTCGTCGCATGATCTCGCTTGAGAGAATGCATTGGTAGATGCATTGCGAGATCAAGTGGGGGAGCGACCCAAAGCAACATAAATGAAGGCACACTTGGAATCGATATGGAGATCGGACTCAAGGGAGGGCTGACCCGTGAAATGGTGGGCGCGAGGGCCACCATCAACTCAATGCAAAAATGAGGAGTGGAGCAACTTGGATGTAACTTGGCGAAGTACCCAAGCCGCATGAAGGGAGCCAGCATAGAAGATGGAACATGGAGCGGAGGCATAGTGCTTTCCTTGGACAGAGGTCAAGGACATGAACTCTTACAGAGGCAAGAGTAGGTTCATGTTGTTCCATGGGTCATTCATTCTGACGGAGCGGACTCATCTTGCATGGTGCCAAAGACGAAGGGAGCTTCTGAGCACATGCACCTTATCTCGAAGGAGCATTTGATGGAGGAACTAAGGCGACTCAATTTGCGGAGGCGAAGTTGGGTTCAGAAGGCCTTAGCACGGGGCAAGAGGACACAGAGGCAAGTACTTTTGAAGAATATGCCACAGTGTTGTCATTCAAGTTGCTGTGAAGGAAGCGGTGCGCAACGAAGATTGTGCTGGTAGGGGTAGAGGCCCAGGATCTAGACAATGATGCACTAATTACAGCGAAGTCGGGGGTCTTCGGGAGCTACTAGGTGACGAACTGTCCTAGAGCGGTGCTTCATCTAGGTGTAATCCAAGAGTGAGTGGATGAAGGTCGATTGCCAAAGGAGTGAACAAAATCGAAGGTGGAAGAGACCCTGCGATGTATTGGCAGAGACCACACATGAAGGGTTCACAATTCGAGTTCATCCCACAAGGATCAGAATGCAATAGAGATGTCACCAGGAGGCGACATGGTGCAGCGGATCGTGGTGGAACAGTTCGTGGCAATGCGATACACATAACCTATCCCCGTGAGGGACTAGATCATACGGAGGTATGATCAGGAGCTATTGGAAGCTCCACTTCGGTGAACAACATGACGACAAGAAGGGCTATGGATTCAATGAGTGAAGGCTATGGTACCGTAGAGGCGGGTCTTTCGTGCGTTCATCGAATTTTGCATCGGATGAAAGCCTTGGTCATCAGCATATGGGGGCTGTGTTCCACCAAGGGAAAAGTTCGAATGCAAGTACCAGTGAGTCCCATGGGAGGGACTTGATCATGCGGAGGTATGATCGAAGCAGTTGGAGAGTTGGACTGCTTAAGAGCTCATATTCGCTTAAGGGAGCCCGGCAAGTCAGAGGACAAGGTCGAGTAAGCGAACGTTGCTACCAAGGAAGCTAAGGAGAGCAGAATCGGTGCAAACCCTACAATATGATGGCAGAGGCCATGCATGGGAGTTGCAGTCTGTCTTTCCATCGACCAAAGGGAGCTGCTTGGAGAACACAGAGGTGTTGAAGCACGGGGTCGAAAGGGGCGAGGAAGCGACGACGAGTCCAAAGGGACTTAGCTACCAAAAATTCAAGCATCAGATAGAATGGAGGTGGACTCAGAGGAGTACCACAGAGGCATATCTACTGATTGTGAAGAAAAGGGATGCAGATGCGAGGCGACGGATAGTAGTGCCATGGGCATGGCAGCGCCATGGTACCGCAGAGGCGGGACTTCCGTGAAAGGCATTGATCCCTTGCTCTCATTGAGGGAGAGTGCTTGGTCGTGAAAGGGGCCGAGGAGGTAGAGCATGCAGAGGCAAACTCCAAGTACCGATACAAGGCTGAAGGGCAGAGGCTAAGGAACTTCATAAGACCGGTGTCAATGAGTTTCTCATCAAGATAGCCGAAAGTGAAGGACTTCGGGTCATGCAAGAGTGAACGACCAAGGAACGAAGTAGACAGTACGTGGTGCTGTACCTTCGCTACTCAGGGGAGTAGGCGACAGGGTTGATGGAGAAGATGGTACAATCCCAGAGGTGACCAAATCTATTAGAGAACAACTCCAAGTTGGGGTGAAGACTTCCTGCATTCCAGAAGTTCGATGGCATTATGAAGGTGAATCACAGTAGCTAACTCAACGCAAGGAGTGCAAACACTTTAAGTGCTTCAGAAGTGTGAGTAAAGAGTAGGCGAAAGCTAGTAACCAGCTCGATGCATGGAGTACAATCTCGAGGAGGCGGGCAAAGTCAAGTAACCTTTGCCTTCTCAACTCTGAAGAGAATGGGCGAAATCGAGTATCCCAATTCTCTTATCTATCCAGCAGAGGAGCTCTGCATATGTTCAAAGACCCTTCGAAGATAATGGAAGACAATAGTTGTCAAATCCTCACCAACGGTGATTAGTGTTACTGAGAGTGGATTGTCCGCTTCATTTCCCAACGAAATGTCAATCAAAAGCAGAAGTGATGTGAACTTACTTGGATGTGACAACTAAGTGAAAGAAGAGTCAATGAGCAAAATTTTATGGAGGAAGGATCCAAAATTTCAGAAGTTTGCGAGATGATGCTCGTTAAAGCTCCAATAAGCATCCACCCAGTTCGAACAGCATGAGGCATTTGAGAGACTGGCGCAGTAAGGATGGTCTTTTTCTTCATTTTGGAGGATCCGCAGGAATCAATAGGGATCAACACAACTCAGCCAACCCCACACTAGAGTCAAAGTCATTTGCGAGTTCAAACAGCATGGCGGATCAAAGGTTCGACTACTCAAAAATAGCAACGGAGAGCAGCTGGGAGCCAAGAGGCGCATTGTAGCTGGAGCAGAAGATTGAAGACTCAGCAAAGGCGAGGAGTTGCAGTGTCGGCAAAGGCTTCAACGAGGACGTCAAAGGAATAAGTGGGGGAGAATGTCACGGACAAACTTCTAAATAGGGTGTTTGATGTAATGCTTACGTATGTCCGTGTCTTTTGGTATTTTCATACTTTGTACAACATGTAGAGGGACGACAGAAGGCTTAATAGTCCCATTTTAGTTAAGTTGGTGGCCGCTTTAGGCTTGTAAATAAAGGTTGTGTCATGTGGACACGTGTGAGAGATTTTTGATCTATAATGGACCATTTTACCCTTTGTTGTGCAACTGTTCAGAGCTTGTAAAGTCTGTTTGTAATTTGCATTATTTATGAAGTGGTTTTTCGAATATGTTTGCTTGTGGATCCCGAGTGAGGCGTTTTCTCTATCATGTTCTCTCAAATATGGGTCCTAAGGGACCATGGGAGGCTTCGGGTAGGCTGACCTTTGCGAACGGACACGCAAGGGTGCCGCACGACTTAGGCAAAACCAGCTAAGTCCGTGACAAAATGGTATACCGTTAGATAAATATAAATATAAATATATATATATATATATATATATATATATATATATATATATATATATATATATATATATATATATATATATATATATATATATATATATATATATTCGTTCCGTCCGATAGTGGGTGATCTGCGTACCGGTATGTCATCGAATGGGTACATACCGGGTGGTATCATTCGATATTACCTACCTTGATAAAATCCAAAGCAATTGGGTTCTTATGAGAAAGACAAAAAAAAAAGCATAATTATTTGCCCTACAAAAATTGTCATGATATATCTAGACAACGTAGAGTCTCCAACAAACATATTGTCATGACGACTGATGAGGCATAGCAAGGAAAACCACCCTCTAAAATGATGCTTGAAAAATCGGATAAAAATATATATGAATAAAAATAATTAATTATCAATTTTTTTTCTCTCACTTGTATGAATATGTTAGAAGATAATGAATAATTAAATCACAAGCACACAAGAATATCGATAATTTTTAATTAAAAAACTTATTCAATGTGAATGATAAAAATCATGGGACCTCTCCTGATTCAAATTAAAATCTCCACTATGAAAATATTGTTCATAGTAGCAAAGATGCATGAATAAATTTATTCCATAATAAATTCAAAATCCACAACTCAAATACCCATCAAACAGAAACAGAAATCACATACGATAGATATTATTAAATATCCATATGCAATCTCCACCATTCAGATTAAAGAAACACTAGTAGTCTAAAATATGTTTACTAAAAATCAACCAAATCGAACTATAAATGACAGTCCTGAATGAGATGAAACTATTTGAAGTAGAAAACCAATAGCATAGTTTTTGTTGAAGCAGTAAAAAGAGATACTTAAAGACCTTCAAACTCGATCTTTGCCATTCAGAATGCACAACCAAAAGCCTTATACTTGCTGATAAAGTTTCAACCAAATCGAACGGTTGAATATTACCCAATAATGAGTCAAAGTGAACTGATAGGTGATAAAATAATTAGTGAATAACTACTGTTCAAGAAGCCAAAACCCTATGAAGAAGATCTCAGATCATCACTATTCAAAATGAAGATCGCTAAATCTAAAATATCTTTAAAGATTAGTACGATTTGATAAAAACTCATTGTCATATCGCTAGAGATAAATGGCTGGATGAATATTAGAAAGACGTAGAAAAGTATGAGTTATGTCTCTTGAATGTTTCAAAATGTTATCATAGTGATTTGGCTAAAATTATTTATTGTTGGGCTTTCTCACATCGGAGTGACCAAACCCAACAAATGATTTGATCATCCAAGATTCCTTGAGAACGAATTCACCACCTCCAAGACTCCTTTCGTCGTGCACTATTTCTTTTGCCATCTCTTCCCTATATATCTTCATCTTCCTCCATAGTTTGTTCTCTTTCCACCCCTCCTCTCATATGTATTCTCTTCATTTCTATATTTATATCACTTTTCTATATTTTTTTTCATTTCTCTTCTATTAGTAATCGATTGATTGTCTGCCCATTTACCGTTGATCATTGTTGTTTCTAAGGTTATCTTTTCATCATCATCTCTTCTTCTTGTTATTGTATCTTTCTCATTAAAATAAATATTATTCTGACTATCATCGTATATGAATATTAATATTCTTGCTTAGGTAACTAAATTTCATATTTATCTGTTAATATTTTATATATTATCATGTGTTTTTTTAATGTGTATGAAGGTTTATGTATATAATATTAGTTGATGATATTATTTTTATCATATTTTACAATATTAAAATTTTGTTTTTCATTTGTTTAAGATTTTTTTATTTTTTATTAATTTTGATATTTTAGATTTTTCACTATATAGAAATTTAAATTATTTATAAGTTTTAAAGTAATTTTATAATTAAACATGAAATCTAACTGGTTGATGCAATTGTTCAACTAGTGATGTCAATTTACATATATTTCTTTTTTTTAGACAAGGTCTACATTTAAAAAAAAAAAACATAAAGAGGAGATATAAGAAAGAAGAAAGAGAGAACTCTCATGTGGAGCAGTTCATTGTCACACAACCTAACAATCAAAATTAGATGTAGGAATTAGGTTTCATATTATCATTGGAACTACCATAGACATGAATATAAGTAGACATTATAGTTTTGGCTTGCTCATCGTCGTCATCGTTGTACTCTAAGGTGGTGTCGTTGAGCTCCACACTCTCACATAGACTAGTTTCATAGCTTTTGGCGAGGTAGAGGTCCCTTTGATATTTTTGAATTTGATGCCCTTAATCTTAACTAGAGAATGATCCTAGGGATGATGCATAAATTTTAAGACTTAAGTCCAATTAACAACTATGATGATACATATAACAGTAGTAGAAACAATAAGGTATATATTTTCGACACAATTAGCAAAGGAATAATAGTTTTGATCTATAATAATGAGGTTATAGACATTGTTCATAATAATATCTTCAAAGAGAAAATTGGTGGTTTTCAATGTAGATGGAGAACATTGTCATGTCCTAATCATCGATCTATTTGTTGTATCGGTTAGAGTGCATTTTCTCACCGTCAACCCGATGATATTTTTCTCATTAACATTCTTGTCAAAACTACTGATGATGATATTATGGTCGAGACTATATAATATATTAAAGATGATCAAATTGGTGTTAATATACTGATGCTGATGATTGAGTTAGCAACCTAGATATTGATCAGGTTAGTGATATTAACGCCATCGGTGTTTGGGTAGTCTCCAAGAGCACTGATCCTAAAGGAATCATGGGTTATTTTTGTTGATTCAAAGATATGTATGTGGAAGAATTATCATGTGAATGTGCATGAAGGTTTATGTATATGATATTATTTTTATCATATTTTATGTGAGTGAGGTTTTGTATATATTTATTTTTTATATTTTTATATTTTTATATTTTATTAATTTTGATATTTTAGATTTTTACCATATAAAATTTTAAATTATTTATATTATTTTAAAGTATTTTTATCTTACTAATAGACACAATTGTTTAACCATTGATGGAAGGTTTGGCCAAATCACTTCTCGATAATATTAATAACAATATTTTATGGTTATAAAGTTACTAAAATTTAGTATATATTCTTCAAAAAAAAATATGAAATTAACTTGAGTTTGTAATCTTTAATTTTCTCTAGATTATTCTTCTTAGGTATAAAGATAACGAACGTCTTCCTTCAACTAAGGAGGCAGAGATTACGGTGGAAAAAGTTAAAAGCTTCAACGATGCTATTACTAAGGGAGTCCAAAGAATTCAAATTTCACATTACCATCTGATGAAGTATCATTAATTTCGATCGGGTTAAATGGTTCCATATCTTATCAAAGAGCTTAGGAAAGTATTAAATAAATGGTTCTGATAGTTTCTCAAAGAGCTTAGGAAAGTAGAAATGGAATCCCAATAATGAGAGGAAAATAGATTGATTCATAGGGTGCCACAAGATAAATATACTAGTTTGACAAGTTGGAGAGAATGTCATTATCCTTTGGATAAGCACACCGTTCTCAAGCTTGAGGATATTTATGCAATTCTAAGGATGGCAACCTTATCGAAAAAGGCAATGTTTCTATCACCTTTCGAGTTTCACTTAATTTTGGCCATTGTGGACCATTTTATATGAAGTTATTTGTTTAGAGCAATCAGTTGGTTACGTAGGTATAGCAGCCTAGTGAGTTTTTGTTGGGAAGAAACATGTTAAAGCGGAATAATTTTTTTCTCTCTTGTATCAAAATGGGTTCCTCATCAAAAATATCAACTTAATATCCAAATAAAAATATCAACCAGCACAGTATAAACAATAGAGAAAAAATAATCACACAATGAGACCAAATCTTTTTAACGTGAAAAATCCAATGTGGGAAAAACCACGAGACCGTAGTCCACCTCAAACTTTCACTATCAATGATAACAGGTTTACAGTAGATCTTCTCTAGAATAACTAGAGGATCAGAATAACATCAAGATCATAGATCTTGGTTCAATAATAACATATCTTCATCATGATGGATCTCCTCAAAAGAGAATTCTAGGTCTCACAGAGTGGATATCATAGGAAAGTACCTTAGAGAGAGTAAACTGTAGATCAACACCATTAGGATTGTAGAGTTTACTACAAGGATTCTCCACATAAAATTTGGGTCAAAACTGACAACGTTTGGCTACCGATCGTCAAGCAGAAATCTCAGAAACCTAATCTTTCTCTCTCTATTTTTCTCTCCTCTTTTCTCTGCACGTCGTCGGACGCTACAATCTGCACACACACTCACTGCACACGCTACCCTCTCACTCAATTTTGCCCTTTCTCTCTTGATTTTTTTGATTTGGGCTGATGGCCCAAATTTGTCCAAGCCCACATATAGGCTGGACCCAATAATTCTCCCCCTCCAACTCATATGGTGGGCTGTACCAAGCCCGCTCTTCGCCTACATGCTTCAAGCTTCTCCTTAGGCAAAGACTTTGTCAACATATCTGAACCATTCTCACTGGTATGCACTTTTTCCAACTGTAATTCTTTCATCTCAAGCACATCACGAATCCAGTGATATCTCACATCAATATGCTTGGATCTAGAATGGTATGTTGAATTCTTGGAGAGGTGAATGACGCTCTCTGTCACAGTAAACAGTATATACTTCCTGTTTCAAGCCCAATTCCTGTAGAAACTTTTTCATCCATAAAGTTTCCTTACAGGCTTCAGTAACTGCTATGTATTCTGCTTCTGTGGTTGATAGAGTAATACACTTCTGTAACTTAGACTGCCAAGAGACTACTCCTCCTGCAAATGTCATCAAGAATCCTGAAGTGGACTTCCTGGAATCAGTATCACCTACCATGTCTGCATCTGTGTAGCCTTCTAACACAGGTTCATCACTGCCAAAACATAAACACAACCTGGAAGTACCTCTTAGATATCTTAATATCCATTTCATTGCTGCCCAATGTTCCTTTCCAGGATTAGAGATAAATCGACTGACAACTCCAATTGCATGAGTTATATCTGGCCTAGTACAAACCATAGCATACATCAAACTGCCTACTGCAGATGAGTAAGGCACTCTGGACATTTCTTCTTTTTCTTTCTCACTTGTAGGACATTGTTTCGAATTAAGCTTGAAATGACCTGCAAGTGGGGAACAAACTGCTTTGGCTTTACTCATGTTGAATCTTTCAAGAACCTTTTCAATGTAAGTCTCCTGAGATAGCCAAATCTTTCTTTTCTTCCTATCACGAAGAATCTTCATGCCAAGTATTTGTCTCACCGATCCCAAGTCTTTCATGACAAAAGACTTACTTAGCTCTCTTTTAAGCTTTCCAATTTTTCCAACATCATGGCCAACAATCAGCATATCATCAACATATAACAGTAAAATAATAAAATCATCATCTGAAAATTTTTTCATAAATACACAATGATCAGATGTGGTTCTATCATACCCTTGGCTCATCATAAAGGAATCAAACTTCTTATACCACTGTCTAGGTGCCTGTTTGAGTCCATATAAGCTTTTCTTAAGCTTACATACCATATTTTCTTTTCCCTTGACTTTAAAACCTTCTAGTTGCTCCATGTAAATTTCTTCTTCTAAATCACCATGAAGAAATGCTGTTTTTACATCAAGTTGCTCAACTTCTAAATTCAAGCGGGCAGCCAAACCAAGAACAACTCGGATAGAGGACATTTTTATAACCGGAGAAAATATTTCTTCAAAGTCAATACCTTTCTTCTGACTGAATCCTTTCACAACTAGTCGTGCCTTGTATCTCTGTTGTGAGCTATTGCTTTCGGTCTTCAATTTGTAAACCCACTTATTCTTGAGAGCTTTCTTCTCTTTAGGCAACTTTACCAAGTCATAGGTATGGTTCTCAAGCAGGGATCTTATCTCTTCTTGCATGGCTTTAACCCACTCATTCTTATTCTCATGTAGAATAGCTTCTTAGTAAGTTTCTGGCTCTCCCCCGTCAGTAAGTATAATATACTCATGTGGAGGATATCTGGTAGAGGGTTGTCGCTCTCTAGTGGATCTTCTAAATGAAATCTCAATTGGTGGTAGAGGTAGTTGTTCAGTTGGTTCAGCATCATCAACTGTAGGTGTATCATCACTGGTATTTTCACCACAATCTTCTTGTTCATCTCCCCTATGATCATCATGAACTATAGGTGAAGAAACTGGACCCAGACTCCAAGGAATATAAACAGAGGTTTCTGGCTTCTCAATATTATCACCATCATCAAACAATTGGTCTTCAAGAAACACAACATCTCTGCTTCTAATAATCTTCTTATTCACTGGATCACATAATCTGTACCCAAACTCTTCATGACCATATCCCAAGAAGATACATGCTTTTGCCTTATTATCAAGCTTGGACCTCTCATCTTTGGGAATATGAACAAATGCTTTACACCCAAAGACTCTCAAATGATTATAAGATATATCTTTTCCTCTCCATACTCTCTCTGGAACATCATCTTGCAGAGGAACTGATGGAGAAAGATTTATCAGGTCAACTGTAGTTCTTATAGCCTCCCCCCAAAATGACTTCGGTAACTTGGCGTGAGAAAGCATACACCTAATCCTTTCTTCAATGGTTCTGTTCATTCTTTCTGCCACACCGTTCTGCTAAGGAGTTTTAGGAACTGTTTTCTCAAGCCTGATACCATGAAACCTGTAATAATTCTAAAAAGGACCCCTGTACTCGCCACCATTATCTGATCGAATACACTTTAGTTTTCTACCAGTTTCTCTTTCAACACTGACATGAAACTCCTTGAAAGCATCGAGTACCTGGTCTTTAGATTTCAAAGTAAAAGCCCAAACTTTTCTAGAATTGTCATCAATAAAAGTAACAAAATAAAGAGCACCTCCAAGAGTTCTAATTTGCATAGTACAGACATCAGTATGAACTAAATCAATAACATCTGATCTTCTAGATGATGGGTATGTCTGAAATGCAACTCTATGTGTTTTTCCAGCTAAGCAATGATCACAAGATTTAAGAGATGTACCTTGCAACTCTGGTAAGAACTACTTTCTAGCAAGAGTTTGAAGTCCCTTCTCGCTGATATGTCCAAGCCTCTTATGCCAAAGATCTATACTTTCACCTTTTCGAATTGCATTAATCTCTCCTTTGTGTAGCTTAGCTTCCATGACATAAAAAGAGTTAATATTCTTTCCTTTTGCCATAATTAGAGAACCTTTAGTGAGTTTCCATTTACTATCACCAAAATAATGTGCAAAGCCCTCATCATCAAGTCTACCTGTAGATATCAAGTTAAGACGAATATCTGGAACATGCCTTACATCTTTGAGTATTAATTTGCTCCCAATACTGGTCTCTAAGCAAATATCTCCAATACCCACAATCTTAGATGTACCACTGTTTCCCATTCTGACATTACCAAAATCACCAGCAGTGTAAGATCTAAAGAAATCACCATGAGAAGTGACATGAAATGAAGCACCAGAGTCAATTACCCAATTACTGTCCTGAGCTACAAGGTTAACACAACCTTCATCACAGACAATAGTGAAATTACCTTCAGCAGCAACTGTATTTGTCTCTTTCTCATTTTTCTTCATTTCATTCTGTTCTCGCTTCCAAAACCTACACTCTTTCTTCATGTGACCTGGCCTGTTACAGTGAAAACATTTGATATCTCTTCTAGACTTAGATCTTCCTCTATATCCATGTGGATTTCTGCTATGACTTCTTCTACGTCTTTCTTGTTTTTCAGTAACAAATGCCCCAGAAGAAGATTCACCTTGTTTTTTCCTTCTGACATCTTCATTTAGCAAACTGTCTTTAACCATATCTATAGTTAGAGTCCCCTCTGGCGTGGAGTTACAAATAGTCACCACATACGTTTCCCAACTTTCTGGTAAAGAGCTGAGAAGTAATAATCCCTGCATCTCATCATCTATATTCATTTTCATAGTAACCAACTTGTTTGCAAGACTCTGAAATAGGCTTATGTGCTCAACAATGTTACCACCATCTTTATACTTCAAATTTACAAGCCTTCTGAGGAGAGAAATTCTATTTCCCACTGTCTTCTTCGCAAAGAGATTTTCTAACCTTTGCCAAACAATATCAGCTCTGGTTTCATCTGAAATATGCTCATGCAAGTTTATATCCATCCATCTTCTAATATAGGCAATAGCTTTTCTATGTTGAACTTCTCATTCTTCATCGTCCATAGTAGAAGGTTTATCTTTAACCTTGATGGGCTTATACAAATCTTTGCAATAAAGCAAATCTTCCATCATACGCCTCCAAGTTGAATAATTTGATGAGTTCAATTTAATCATACCATCTGATTGCTCCATTTCAATCACACAAGAAACCTGTTACTCTGATACCGCTTGTTGGGAAGAAACCTGTTAAAGCGGAATAACTCTTTTCCCTCTTTGTGTATCAAAATGGGTTCCTCATCAAAAATATCAACTTAATATCCAAATAAAAATATCAACCAGCACAGCATAAACAATAGAGCAAAAAACAATCACACGGTGAGACCAAATCTTTTTAACGTGGAAAACCCAATGTGGGAAAAACCACGGGACCGTAGTCCACCTCAAACTTCCACTATCAATGATAACAGGTTTACAGTAGGTCTTCTCTAGAATAACTAGAGGATCAGAATAAGATCAAGATCATAGATCTTGGCTCAAGAATAACATATCTTCATCATGTACGATGGATCTCCTCAAAAGAGAATTCTAGGTCTCACAGAGTGGATATCACAGGAAAGTACCTTAGAGAGGGTAAACTGTAGATCAACACCGTTAGGATTGTAGAGTTTACTGCAATGATTTTCCACATAAAATTTGGGCCAAAACTGATAACGTTTGGCCACCGATCGTCAAGCAGAAATCTCAGAAACCTAATCTTTCTCTCTCCTCTTTTCTCTGCACGTCGCCACACGCTACAATCTGCATACTCACTGTGCACGCTGCCCTCTCACTCAATTTTGCCCTTTCTCTCTTGATTTCTTTGATTTGGGCTGATGGCCCAAATTTGTCCAAGCCCACATATGGGCTAGACTCAACAATTTTCTGTTAGAAAAAATACCAACTTAATGTCAAAACTAAATAATTTTTTTCCTTATTTATGTATCAAAATAAGTTCTTCATCGAAATACCAACTTAATTTCAAATATCAACCAGAGTAATAAATCAATCACACATTTATATCAAAATTTTAATGTGGAAAACCCGGAAAAACTACAGGACCGTAGTCCACCTCAAACTTCCATTATCAATAGTAATAATAATATGTTTACAATAGGTCTTCTCTAAAATAGTAAGAGGATCACAATAACATCAATATCATATATTTTGGCTCAAAAATAGCATATCTTCATCGTATAGATGGATCTCATCATAAGAAAATTTTATATCTTACAAAATGGGTATAATAGAAAAGTACTTCAGAAAAGGTAAACTACATATCAACACTATTAGGATTGTAGAGTTTGCTGCAAGGATTCTCCACATATAATTTGGGCCAAAACTAACAACATTTAACCATTGATCGTCAAGTAGGAAACTTAGAATCCTCTATTTCTCTCTCTGTTCTTTCCTCTCGTTGTGCGCCGCCACGTTCTCTCGCTGCATGCACGCTCGCTCACCTTGCCCTCAACTACGTGCCTGACTTTTCTTTTCTTTTCTTTTCTTTGATTTGGGCTCAAAAGGCCCAATTGTCCAAGCCCACACATGGGCTGGACCCAACAATTCTCTCCCTCCAGCTCATATGGTGGGTTGTATTAAGTCCGCTCTTCGCCTACATACTTCAAGCTTCTTCTTAGGTAAAGACTTTGTCAATATATATGATCCATTCTCATTCATATGCACATTTTCTAATTGTAATTCTTTCAACTCAAGTACATCACAAATCCAATGATATCTCACATCAATATGCTTAGATCTAGAATGGTATGTTGAATTATTGGAGAGGTGAATGACGCTCTGACTATCATAGTCAACAATATATCCTTCCTGTTTCAAGCTCAATTCTTGTAAAAAACTTTTTCATCCATAAAGTTTCTTTATAAGCTTTAGTAATTGGTATGTATTCTGCTTCTGTGGTTGATAGAGCAATATAATTCTGTAACTTAGACTGCCAAGAGACTGCTTCCCTTGCAAATGTCATCAAGAACCCCGAAATGGACTTCTTGGAATCAGTATCACCTACCATGTCTGCATCTGTGTATCATTCTAACACAGATTCATCACTGCCAAAACATAAACACAACCCTGGAAGTACCTCTTACATATCTTAATATCTATTTCACTACTATCCAATGTTCCTTTCCAAAATTAGAGAGAAATTGACTGATAACTCCAATTGCATGAGCTATATTTTGCCTAATACAAACTATAACATACATTAAACTGCCTACTGCAAATAAGTAAGGCACTCTAGACATTTCTTCTTTTTTTTTCTCACTTGTAGGATATTGTTGCGAACTAAGCTTGAAATAACCTACAAATGGAGAACAAACTACTTTGGCTTTACTTATGTTGAATTTTTCAATAACTTTTTTCAATGTAAGTCTCCTGAGATAGTCAAATCTTCCTTTTCTTCTTATCACAAAGAATCTTCATGCCAAGTATTTATTTCACTGATCCCAAGACTTTCATGGTAAAAAACTTACTTAGCTCTCTTTTAAGCTTTTCAATTTTACTAGTTTCATGGCCAACAATCAGTATACCATCAACATATAGCAGTAGAATAATAAAATTATTATCTAAAAATTTCTTTATAAACACTCAATGATGGTTTTATTATACCCTTGGCAGGAATCAAATTTTTTGTACCACTATCTAGATGCCTATTTGAGTCCATATAAGATATTCCTAAGCTTACACATCAGATTTTCTTTTTCCTTAACTTTGAAACCTTCTGGTTGCTCTATGTAAATTTCTTCTTCTAAGTCACCACGAAGAAATGATATTTTCACATCAAGTTGCTCAACTTCTAAATTCAAGCGGGTAGCCAAACCAAGAACAACTCTGATAGAGGATATTTTCATCACAAGAGAAAATATTTCTTTAAAGTTAATACATTTCTTTTGACTGAATCCTTTCACAACTAGTCGTGTCTTGTATCTTTGTTATGAGCTATAATTTTTGGTCTTAAATTTATAAACTCATTTATTCTTGAGATCTTTCTTCTCTTTAGGCAACTTTACCAAGTAATATGTGTGGTTCTCAAGCAAGGATCTCATTTCTTCTTGCATGGCTTTAACCCACTCATTCTTATGCTCATTTAGAATAGCTTCTTAGTAAGTTTCTGGCTCTCCCCTGTCAGTAAGCATAACATATTCATGTGAAGGATATCTGGTAGATGGTTGTCGCTCTCTAGTGGATCTTCTCAATAGAATCTCAACTGGTGGTGGAGGTACTTGTTCAGTTGGTTCAGCATCATCAATTGTAGGAGTATCATTACTTGCAGTCTCACCATAATCTTCTTGTTCATCTCCCCCATGATCATTATGAACTATAGGTGAAGGAATCGAATCCAAACTCCAAGGAATATAAACAGAGGTTTTTGGCTTCTCAATATTATCACCATCATCAAACAATTGACCTTCAAGAAATACAACATCTCTGTTTCTAATAATCTTCTTATTCACTGAATCTCATAATCTGTACCCAAACTCTTCATGACTATATCCCAAAAAATATATGCTTTTGCTTTATTATCAAGCTTGGACCTTTCATCTTTAGGAATATGAACAAATGCTTTACACCAAAAGACTCTCAAATGGTTATAAGATATATCTTTTTATTTCCATACTCTCTTTGGAACATCACCTTTCAGAAGAATTGATGGAGAAAGATTTATCAGGTCAATTGTAGTTCTCATAGCCTCCCCCCAAAATGACTTCGATAACTTGGCATGAGAAAGCATACACCTAATTATTTCTTCAATGGTTATGTTCATTTTTTTTACTACACCATTCTGCTGAGGAGTTTTAGGAACTGCTTTCTCAAGCCTGATACCATAGAATCTGTAATAATTCTCAAAAGGACCCCTGTACTCACCACCATTATTTGATCGAACACACTTTAGCTTTCTGCCAGTTTTTCTTTCAACACTAACATAAAACTCTTTGAAAACATCGAGTACCTGGTCTTTAGATTTCAAAGCAAAAGCCCACACTTTTCTAGAATGATCATCAATAAAATTAACAAAATAAAGAGCACCTCCAAGAGTTCTAATTTGCATAGTACAAACATCAGTATAAATCAAATCAATAACATCTGATTTTCTAGATGATGAATATGCATAAAATGTAACTTTATGTGTTTTTCCAACTAAGCAATGATCACAAGATTTAAGAGATGTACCTTGCAACTCAGGTAAGAACTACTTTCTAGCAAGAGTTTGAAGTCCATTCTCGCTGATATAACCAAGCCTCTTATACCAAAGATCTATACTTTCACCCTTATGAATTGCATTAATCTCTCCTTTGTATAACTTAGCTTCCATGATATAAAAAGAGTTAAGCTTCTTTCTTCTTGCTACAATTAGAGAACCTTTAATGAGTTTTCATTTACTTTCACGAAAATAATGTGTCATCAAGTTTGCCTGTAGATATTAAGTTAGCTTGTAGAAATCAAGTTAAGACGAATATCTGAAACATGTCTGACATCTTTGAGTATCAATTTGCTCCCAATACTGGTCTCCAAGTAAATATCTCCAATACACACAATCTTAGATGTACCACTGTTTTCCATTCTGATATTACCAAAATCACCAGTAGTGTAAGACCTGAAGAAATCACCATGAGAAGTAACATAAAATAAAGCACCAGAGTCAATTATCTAGTCCTAAACTACAAAACTAACACAACCGTCATCACAAATAATAATGATATCACCTTAAGTAGTAATTGTATTGGTCTCTTTCTTAGTTTTCTTCCTTTCATTCTATTCTTGCTTTCAAAACCTATACTCTTTCTTCATGTGACCTGCTTTATTACAGTGAAAACATTTAATATCTCTTCTAGACTTAGATCTTTCTCTATAACCATGTGGATTTCTACTATGACTTCTTTCACGTTTTTCTTATTTTTTAGTAACAAATGCCCCAGAAGAAGATTCACCATATTCTTTTCTTCTAACATCTTTATTTAGCAAACTGTCTTTAATCATATCTATAGTTAGAGTCCCCTCTAGCATAGAGTTACAAATTGTCACCACATACGTTTCCCAACTTTTTGGTAAAGAGCTAAGAAATAATAATTCTTGCATCTCATTATCTATATTCATTTTCATAGCAACCAGCTTATTTGCAAGACTCTGAAATAGGCTTATGTGCTTAACAATATTATCATCATCTTTATAATTCAAATTTACAAACCTTCCGAGGAGAGAAATTTTATTTCTCATTGTCTTTTTCATAAAGAGGTTTTCTAACCTTTGCCAAACAACATCAACTCTCATTTCATCAGAAATATGCTTATTTAAGTTTATATTCATCCATCTTCTAATATAGGCAACAGTTTTCTATATTGAACTTCTCATTCCTCATCGTCCATAGTAGAAGTTTATCTTTAACCTTGATATGCTTATATAAATCTTTACAATAAAATAAATCTTTCATCATACATCTACAAGTAGAATAATTTGATGAGTTCAATTTAATCATACCATTTGACTACTCCATTTCAATCACACAAGAAAAAACTAGCACCAAATAACCTGACTCTAATACCACTTGTTGGGAAAAACATATTAAAGCGAAATAATTATTTTCCCTCTTTGTGTATCAAAAAAAGGTTTCTCTTCAAAATATCAACTTAATATCAAATATCAACGAGAGCAACATAAACATTAGAGTAATAAATCAATCATAAGACCAAAATTTTAATGTGAAAAATTTAATGTGGGAAAAATCACAGGACCGTAGTCCACCTCAAACTTCCACTATCAATAGTAAGATAACAAGTTTATAATAGATCTTCGAGGATCATATCTTCGAGAATTTTAGGTCTCACAAAATAGGTATTATAGAAAAATATCTCAGAAAGGGTAAACTGTAGATTAACACGTTAGAATTATATAGAATTTACTGTAAGGATTCTCCTGGGCCAAAATTAAAAACGTCTCTAATCGTTTAATTCTTTAATCGCTCACCTTGCCCTCAACTGTATGCCTCATTTTTCTTTTCTTTTCTTTTTTTTGATTTGAGCTCTCTAAGCCACGTATGAGCTGGACCGAACATTTTCAGTAGTCAATACACCTGAAATTTCTTGTCAGTGTTAGCAATAGTCTTTGGGAGAGGTTGATAGGTGTAAAACAACTTTGACATGCAAGTCCACAAGCAGGTTGTATGATCCCCCAATGTTCCTCCAGAAGGAACAGATAATATCCCTAACCTCTTGGTATTTCAACCAATATGTCTCAAACGTAAGAATCTTTGTTTTAGGTTCATCATTCACAATATAAGAAACACCAATGAGAAGTGATGCATGATGTGAAACTGATCAAGCAAGATACAGAAGAGTAATTTTTGTCAAAAAAAAGAAAGAAAAGAAAACCCAGTTTTGATTACCGTGGGCTTTGCCCAATCTAGCCAACACCACCCTTGAAGTTCCAAATCGATTATTAAACCTAGATAGATGAGGCCATTGCTAAAAATGAAAATTTTGAATGTTGATGTCCGAGAAAGGTGGAAGGGTCTGCCTCCAAACTTGCAGGCAATATGATATTAGAGTCACCGCTCATCAGCATCTGAAAACAAGTTCCAAAGACTACGGTGAACCAGCGGAGAAGTGCTAGCATATCTTGTGTAGGGAGAAGAGGAAAGGGGGGCATACCTGGAGCCTCAACTAAGAGATCAAGGCTTTACGGGTTTTTATCCACAGCGACAGCGACAGCGACAGCTTTGAACGACGCGGCTTTTCAGGCCACGAGGATGCCACCAGATCTACCATTAGCGGGAACAAAAGTCTCCAAGCTTCCCAAGGAAACGACAACTAGTCTTCGTTCAGGTGTGTTTCTAGCACAGAGATGATACTCGAGCAGTATGTCTCAATGAGGCCCGGCAGGACGTGTGCGGCCCCTCCTTCTTGGTTGCACCCGTGCATTTCCAGGCAAGGCAGAGCATGAGGTTTAATGTGCTTGTGCAGCTTCACCTACATACAGATTGGAGAGTTTTCTTCTTCTTGCTCTGTGCAGAGCTGGGAAATCTCCTTCTGACTATTAACTAAACTTGGTGTTCGTATAACTATAACTCAAGTAAATCACCATTAACCATGATTGTTAATAGATAATTTCTATTTTTAAAATATATAAATATAAAATACATAAAAAGTGTTCTTAATATTCCTAAAAGGTGCGAATTTTTTGTTAGAGCTTCGAAGGCGATACCTATAGATGATAGCCAACGTTAGAAAGATATATATATACATATAAGTTTTTAGGTTTTTGTTTAAATTAAGATTGATAAATAATAAAAAAATTCATATATATATATTATCAAAGAAAAATAAATCGGAAAATCAATCAAAACGGGACATCATTTGAAAATTTTTAAGGAATAAAATTATGTTGTTAACTAATATTCATAAGTTCTTCCTAATAAATCGTCTAATTGGCATCGAGGATTATATCTCGCCGGTGGGCCTTTGTTTCTAGCAGTTGACTTTATCAACGCAAACTAGTGCATCATTAAACAGGTGGGCATCCATTCGGCCTTTCGAGGTCAACGCTGACGTTGACTACTTCAAATGTGGAGCCTCCGGGAAGACATCCCCCACCTGTCAAACGTTGACTTCTGCGGTGCTTGAATTAATATTGCATTGACGGACTGACAACTGTTGCCTCCAAAGCTTCACACCCACGTGTGACAACCAAATATAGGCACGTGCGTAAGTCGACATCGGTCCAATCTTTTATTGATCTCACCATTTCCATGGATCGAGTTTTTAGGGGTCTGAACCTACCCCGCTTGGACATTGAAATATCTGCTACCAAGAGATAATAATAGGAATCTCTGCAATCGAAATCTGGAGGGAAGGCAGACATGAAACGACCAAAGAACCCAGAAGATATTTACGGAAAAGAACTCACATAAAATAACGAGAAACAGTTCTGAACACTGCTTACTACTAGATAGATATTAAATCTTAAGAATTAAATTTGGCGAGGTTTCAATTTGCTTTTCCCCCCCCCCCCCCCCCCCCCCCTCTGAACGGTTCTCCCAGAGGGTAGAGGAGGTTTCACTCCTCCATTACTCCTCCATTATTAAACACTTTTCTTTACAAGACGGCGATCTAATAACAAAGGAAAGGTGGAAAGGCTACACTGTCCGACCAGCAATCCCTATCCTAGACCAAGTGGGAGTCATAAGAATTTACTCAATTGGGATATCAATCATAGTGGGCGATACACGGTAAAGCAAGGAAAAAGGAAAAAAAATATCCAAGACTAGTCATATTGGCATTAACCATAACTGCCTTTCTCTTCATTTGGCGTCGCCGGGTTCTTTTCCAAACACCTCCTCTATCAGGTTATTTGTTGATAAGAAATCATCTTTTTCTGCCCCACAGCTATAACTCATGTCCCATGCTTTTGGATCACAGTGGCCATCATAGAACCCATCATCTGTTAACCGACTTAAACTATCATTCTGGTATTCTTTGCAGAAATCATGATCCGCATTCAAACCATGTTGAAGGTCAAAGAAACCGAGAGGATCACAGGAATCAGACCCATTATGCTGGCCCTCAAAGGATGTGCATGAATCATCTTGAATGTCTTGCTCCTCTGTACAATTATACAGACTGCTTTCTGTGAACTGCATGTTAGAGATAAGGTTTGTCTGACTAGAAATGCACCCTTTCACAGCACCACAGGTCCCTTTTTCATTGTTCCTAGCGAGGGCATAAAAATCACAATTCTCTATGTCATCAGCTGTTTCAGATATTTCTTCCTCCTCGGTTTCATCTTCCTCACCAGCATCATCATCATCTTCATCTTCATCTTCATCTTCCAGAGGAGACTCCACTACAGAATCTTCATCTTCTCCCGTTGCAAATTCACCATGATGACTTTCTTGCCATTCATCATCATCACTGTCTACATGCAGGGGGTCCAACCTATTCTGTTTAGCTCTTTTCTGAAGCATGAAAACATTGAAGTAGTAACTTACTAGTTCTTTACTACTTCTAGTTGGAAACACCTGAGGCAGTTTATCCCAAAAGTTTTTGCCCAATGATGCAGGATTTGACAACACAATTTCATGGAATAACTGTTCCTCCTCTTCGGTCCATTTTTGAGCTACAACCTCACCCATATCGCCAAAACCCAACTCTATAAACTTGTCCTGACCTAACTGTTTCTTCAGCTTTTCTCTTGTTTCCATCACGTGCTGCCTCACACATCTTATTGAACCCTCATCTGGGCATCCGCAGTCCTTGCATTGCAAGACTAAAACATTTGAAGCCAATAAAGCAGATTCAGGTAATGGCATTGCGCATGTCCCGACCCATCTATCACTTTCAACTTCATCAACTACATGATTTGATGACGGTGGAGTTGTCTCGGAAGGCAATGTGGAAGCAAAATCCTCATAATCCCCAATATGGTTATTAGATCTCCACTCTGGAATATCAACCTGATGATTCACTCCAATAGCAACATGTTTCCTTTTGAAGTAATCAAAAACAGGTGAACAGATCTCTTCAACTTGATCAAATTCAACTGCTTGATGGATATTACCCATATAACTATGATGGGAAGGTTCTCGAGCAGTGTCCAAACCAGCTTCTCTGCTAGTACCCTGTGCAACACAATGGCGGGTAGTTGCCTGATTAATAGCATCCACAGCAACAGAGATTCTTGTATCTTTCAAGTCCTCAGCAGCAGCAGCAGCTAAAAACACATTTTTTCATAAAAAGGTCAGAATATTTTAATATCTTGCTTCAGAATCTTATATATTATCTGATTAAAGCAAGAATATAGTTCAATATTCAGATTACCTAAAGGTGGTTTCTCAAAGGCAGGGAAGCAGTTGTCTTCAAATGAACCCAATTGCTTTGAATGCTTCCTTGCATATAGGCAAGTTTCGTCATCACAAAACAACCTTTTGCCATTTTCTGACCAAATGACTTCACTGTTGTTGACCACCATCCATGAAAAGCTAGGATTGCCATTGAGATCACTATGAAGGTTGTCATAGGGAGGATCAGCAGTCACATTCTCAAAATCTTTGTGGCAGTTGGAGAAACCCTTCTGCTCTTCATCTTTACATCAGGGAAAGAACAAAAAAAAAAACATAAGGAGATCTAGGCTAATTACTCCCTGTAACTTGCATACTAAGTGTTCCCTTTAGTTACCAGAAGATTGTGATTTTGAAGGGATAGCCTCACATGCAGAATCTTCAGCAAATGGTGAAAGTTGATCATCATAAGCCAGATGTCTTTCATGTTCATAAGCAAATTGGTCAGACATGTGACCAGAAAATGGCTGTCCATTTTGGTTGAACACCATATTTAACCTACAAAAGTAACAAGCAAAGTAAGTCTAAAAGGTGCCAACAACTAAAACAACTTAGGAGAACAACAATTTCTATGAAAATAAAAAACAAATGTTAAATGCCCCCGAATGATAAAAACATGGAGAAACATTTTTATATATTCCAAAAGGAGGGTAAATTTGGACATTGACAAAGAACCTCATGAATAACTTGGAACATCTCACTCGATGACTGTTCCATACAAACTGAACCAGATAAAAAAGTGAAAAAAAAAACATACAAGCAAAACATACTGTAACAAGGTTCAATGACTAATTCTAATGTAGGAGAACAAAATCTTGTAGATCAAAAGAATGACCTGATTCTTATAATTAAGTCCATCAGCAGCAATTAAACAACAAAGACTTACCCAAAAACACATCTGGTCAAAGTCCAGTGTGTACCAGTCTAGTAATCAGAAGTAGGCATGAAACTCTGGCAAATTCGAAAAAAAAAAGACTATAGGGATGATAGTATATGTTATCAATAACTAAGAAACAAGCAATGATCTTTTTGACTATATAAATCCAACAAACAATCAATCATGTTTCCTACTTAAAGGTCTTAGTCAGCATCCAGACATAACCAAAAAATAACATCCAGAGGCATATTAAAGACTCCTGATCAATTCATCCAGATATCCACACTGTTCCACTTCTAGATTTATGACACTGTAATTCTCAACTTCTTAGTGATAATGTCTGCTTATACTGTGAATATATAAAACAAATGGTTCCTTATAGTATTACACATGGTTTCTTAAAATATTACATGCCTGACACTTTAAATTATCTTATTCATCAAGTTCTGAAAACTTATAAGGTGTCACATGTCAAGTCTCAGTAGCACAAGAAAATTCCAATTAATAACAAATTCATCATTCGGCATCAAATTTAAGCACGCCTTACTCTGTCAAAAGATCGCATGACACCAGCAAGTCCTTCGAGAGCACTACGATAGTTGGAGTTTTAGGTCTATGGCTATGGTTTTTGAAAAAGATCTCCTTGTCCTAAAAGTACCCATACTATACACCATCAAAATTTACCAATCTTTGCAACGATTAAATTTTCCTAAATTTCCCTCCATCATCCACCTGAACAACTTTGCAGTGTTGGATTACAGAAGAAAAAAATGCTCACATCTGTCATGAAGGCGAAATGTAGAAAAGAACATGCCAGCAATTTGTCTTTCACGGTCACCAATGCTCAAATAGCCAGAAAGAGAACTACCATCCAACCAAAGCTAAAGCAAGCAAATTAAGTGCATAGAGACAGTGAATTTACATTTACAAACAACAGGAAAAATGAAGCCATCAATGAGAAATAATGAAATATCAAGAACAAGCTTTTCATATTAAGAAAATACATCTTCAGCACCAAAATGCCCCAGGAAGAAACAATGAAGGAGCAACCCAAAGACCACAACAACAAATATCCTTATATAATAAATTATCCATAAATAGCCAAAATGTAATGAGCTTAACACAAAAAGACTCCTCCAATAAATAGCCAAAATGAAAAGCATTGGCAATCCAGTTCATATTTTATGTTTTCATTTTGCATTTGTGTGCTGCAGAATTTTTCCTGTGTAGACAATTAGATTTCTTTTCATTGGCAGCAATCATCCTGATAGAAGGCATGGGCATTCAGCATTATGCATTTACAGAAAGAAAGGTGATGGATTAAATACTGTATCAGCTTAATTATAGCCTATTTCACAAACAATGATAATGTATGTCCTGTACAAGTTCATTGGCACTACCATATGTTAATCATATACCACTACAATTTAACAACTGTCTTGTAAATGAAAAAATTGATTGCTGCATTGGTCATTTAATTCAATGTTCCCAACACTATGATCAAGCAAATCAGCATAGAGACTTCCATCCATAGGACAACACTTGATACCAACAAGGCCATTTTTGCTTGAAAAAACAAGGAGGCAATTGTAACACTATATACTCATTTGACCAGTCGAAACCCATATCGGAAAGGACATGCATCGATCACACCAATAAATTACAGATATCTCATATATTTTAAATCTTTTCGGCAGTACACATCGAACCATACTGTATTACCTGATAGATACCAGTACAAGAAGATTTTAGCAAGGATTCCAGTACCAGTATCTAAATCCATAGAAGTAATTGGATAACAATGGGCAAAAACCAGAGTTTTACATTCCAGTAAATTGTTCTCTCGTATAAGTAACCTAATAGCAAACAGAACAGGCAAACCTTCATTCAAATAATTCAAGTGTTTAGACATGTAATACTAGTGAAAGCCATTTCCAAATTGTCAACATTATGAAATGTGAAGACCAAGTTGCTGCATCTAATTTAACTATTCTTTCAATAACGTAAGTAACTTGTTTAGGACAAAAATGTAAATCTAATTTAGCTAAGAATGACATAAAACTAAACACAGGTTGCTGCATTTCGTGACTGCTATTTACCTTTAAGGAGTAATCCACCAAAAAGAACTAGTGTGCCCTGGGACATCAATCAACAAAATTTAGGTTGCTATATAACACAGATTTAAAGAAATTTGAGAAAAACAAGAAGAAAAATATATATTAACCTACCAACAAGCTGAAACTCCCAGAATTCAAAGTGATAAAAAAAAAAATGCAAATCCTAGGTCCTAATTTCTTCCGGAAATAAGACCTATCGATTGATTCGATAGATGGTCGTGATATGCCCCACCCCCGGAGAAACAGGCGGAATCGGGGAGATTCCGGCTTCACAAAAGATAACAATAGATTGAAAGAGGGGAACGCGGCAAAATGCAGACGAAGATTATGGAAGAAAAGATGTAGGAAACGGGTCTCAGCAACCTAGCGGATCCAGAACCCGAATCAAACCCTAACCCTAGATTCGATTTCGATCTACCTACCAACGAGCGAATCGGGATCAATCGAGCTACGGCGAAGGCAGCAGGCCGATCGAAGAACGTATTGATGAAACAAGATCCGGAGATGGGGATCGAAATCGAGGCACGGAAACCCTAACCCTAGAAGCCGTCATGCACTTCAAAGGAAGGCGAGTGGGGTACCAATCGGAAGCGGAGGACGAGGCCGGATCAGCACGGGATTGGGTTAAGAGATTTGACGGAGTAATCGGAGGGGAATCAGTGAATTTGGCGGCGAGGACCAAAAGAGGGCAAACTGCTCGCGTCCGTCACGTTTTTTTTGTTGTTATTATTATTATTTTCTATCGTGTGTGGGTGCGCGTCTATTAAGCGCGTCTTAAGACGATGGAGTTTACTAAACTACCCTCCTCGTATTTTGCGGGAGCACGGGAATGGCAATTAAAAGAGCTCATTAATTGATCGTTAAATAAAAGCTCTTTATTTTCGGGTATTGCGGCATATCGACGACACTAAGCTGCTTGCTTGCTTTTTGTCGGATTGGTAGAATTATTTATATACAGAGGGAGGTGGGATGCTTATAAATAGATTTATTATATCTATGCGGCCACGTAGGCGTAAACAGAGCTGCATGGACAAGAAAACACAGTAACAGCAGTTGAACGTCAAACTACTACTGTGATTCCCTGCCAGCTCAGTGATCACAATGAGTCAATCAACAAGCCATTAATCTGATATCACCTCTCATATAAAAGTTTTAATGGAGAAAAAAAATATCGCTAAAAAATATATAATTTAAAAATAACATATATTATTTATTATTTGTAAAATAAAAGTATTAATTATAAGGGCTAAAGAAACAAAAAAAAAAACGATTAAAAAAGACATCTATAAGAATGTATGTTGTTTTTGAATATTATCTTAATACTCTCGACAGGTTGAGTATTGTTATCAGTTTTTTTTTTTACTATTGGAATCTCTTACGAAGGTTTGAGACTTCTCACAACAGTTAGATAAAGTTTTGACGAGGGACTTTGATTGTTGGAAACTTCTCTGGCTTTTGTTGGAGGTCTTTGGGGGTTGAGAGATAATAATTCTTGAGCTTTTAAAATATTAAAATCAAGCTTTGTTTGAGTTTTATCTTCTTGAGTTTCTAGTCGAGTTACTAAATTTAAAATGTACGTGATTCTTAAAAATAATCAAGTGTAAAGATTTTTTCGTCAGCTTTGAAAATGAGAATGTTGTGAAGGATTGTTAATCTTGAAAGAAAAATTAGCAGTAAATGTTGGTGGCCATAGGTTAAAAAGATTGAACCCGTATAAAATTGATTTGTCTCTCAATCTTTACTTGTTCTATTGATCATGCTTATTTCTCGATTGAATTTTCTTTCAATACTTTTCCTTTCTTGATTGAAATTTTAGAGTTCTTAAATTGAGTCTTTTTTTTTTTTTTTCATTCGTGTGTGGGGTCATCGATAAATAATTGGGCTAGATTTTATAAACTAAACAGTAAAAGATCCAAAAGATTTTTTAGGCATGTTCCTACCACATGAAATTCTATATATGAATTACTTAAAAAATCATTTGAATATAAAGAATTATTATATATTTGTATTACAAATAATGTGTAACATATAATTTATATATTATCTATTATTTATTATCTTATTGTTTATAATTTTTATCTAGTAGTAGTGAGGAATTACGGTTAATAAGCCAATGACCTTCTCGAGGTGGATTAAGGGCAGCACAGATCGTTTCGTTGGTGAGGGGAGAAGAGAGAGGCTTCGTTGAGGATCAACGAAGATCGCTTGGCAGAATAGGAAATCAGTAGCGATAGCGATTGGAGTTTGACACGGTCAAGAATAGCTATAAGGAGAAGCAATACAATAATTGCAATGACTTAGAAGTTTGCTAATTGACGACAGATCAACATATGTTATCGTTGGTATACCAACGATAGATTGTTGACAACAAGGAAGAGAAATTTTTTGCTCGAGACAATACATTTATTTGAGACAAATATTTATATAAATTTTTAAAAAAAGATTAGTTTCGATCATGTATTCAAATCACGTAATCAAATAACTATTCAAATTTATAATTAATCCTCAAATATTAAATTTTCATGTATATCTCTATCATATCACCAACGGCAAAACAAGGTAAAAAAAACCCTAGAGCTACAGAGTTGAGGGAAATACGAATCGGGATTCCATTACATGTGTCGTCAGCTCCCAGCAAACGCGCGAGGGTTTTTTATAGGGAAGACTAGAAAGGGTTAAGGAAGCCCGGAAACAGGAGAGGAGAGGAGAGAACAAAAAAAAAAAAAAATGGAGACAAATTGCAATCCACCGCGAGACCCCGTCGCCACCTCCCCCTCCTCCTTTCCCCCTTTCCTTCCCTTCCTCATTCTCCTCCGCCTTCTCCTGCCCCTCCCTTCCCTATATGCAGCACCGCCCACCCATCGCCTCCGCTCCTACTTCTACCGTGAGCGGTGCTCTCCGTTGTCTCCTCCTCCCCCATCCCTTCCCTCTGTGCAGCACCACCCGTCCCGTCCCGTCGCCTCCGCCCCCTGCTCTCACGCAAGCTCGTCGCCTCCTCCCTCCTCCCTCCTCCTCAGGAGGCAAGAATGCCGAAAAGTGTGGCGGCGACGTCCTTCTTCGCGCGGGACCCACTAGACTCGAGGAAGGCCACCAGGGGAGGGATGGCGTCGGAGCATCTGATGACGGTGCGGAGGTCGTCGAGCTGGGGGAGGACGCAGGCGACGTTCTCGCGGGCGACTAGGTACCGGTGCAGAGGGCGCGAACGAGGGGGCGGATCCCCTCGACAGCGATGATCAGGGTCTTGCTCCCGTCGCAGAGGGAGCGGTCCAACATGGGGATGACGCTGTGCTCCTAGAGCCGGGGGTCTGGGTGAGAGAGCAGTGCGACTAAGGTGCTAACTGCGTCGACGACGACGATGCGTAGCCGACTCTTCGTGTTGTCTTCACGATGGGAGTCTAGGGCGGCGGGAGAGGGGCGGGGGGGGGGGGGGGGGAGGGGGGAGGAGGAGGCCAGGAGGAGAAAGGGGGGAGGGAAGGGTAAACGGGAAGGGAGGAGGGGTGGGAGGCGACGGGCGACGCCGCTCGCGATGGGAGTTGGGGCGAAGGCGACACGTGGCGCCACTCGCCGTGGTTGACTGATGCAGCGCAAGGATGTTTTTATCAAGTGATAAAAAAGGATCAGTCCAAGATAAAAATTAATGACGGATATTTTAGAATAAAGCATGGCTTCTAACCTCGAAAATGATTGGTTTGGTAATTAGTATAAGTTATCAAAAGGAGGCACGAATAATCCTTCTACCCACCCGTCTACCACCGCACCGTTCTCTTCTGGTGCTGATTGATGGTCGGTCCCGCTGCTGGCCTTTTGGTAGATTCGGCGGTACGAATATATGGGGCATAGTATGGATTGCTCTTAAAGGAGCCATGTGGTTATCTGGGAGGGTGGTGGCCCAGAGATTCTAGCCGTCCGATTTTGATTTGCCGGTGATTTGCAATACCTTGTATAATTCCTCGGGAGCCGCCTTCCTTGCCCTTCTCCCTCTAGCTACTTCGATCGCCGAGATATCGTAAACACCACGCTCCGCTGCTTCAGCCATGGAGAACGACGACGACGCCCCGCCTCTCGCCGTCCGAATTGGAAAAGAACCCGAGAGTAATCCTCCGGAACGTTCCTACCGTTCCCAAAATGTACAGCGGGGAACCTCGGAGGAATCTCCGGTCGGAGTCACTGTCATCACTGGGTACCTCGGCGCCGGCAAATCCACGGTCCGTCTTATGTCCTTCCATCGCCAAAGTAATTCATAGATTGATTATTCCGACTTCAGCTTGCTAAGATTTCTTGGTTAATTAGGGTTGTGCCATGTAATATTTTCTCCCTTTTGTTTCTAAGAAGAAAAGTCTATATGGGCAAAGAAATGAATTAATCTAGTTGGATGATTTATGGACTCTTTCATGGCTTTCACATTTGTAGTTTGGAAACCAGGAAGTTGTCTTCGCCTCCCTGCTCGCTTTTGTTCGATTCTGTACAGTTACTGAAACTAGTAATCGCACATCAAGAGTTTGATATTTGCAGTCCGAGAATTCATCTAGATGCCCATTTTATTTCTAAAAGTATGCTGAAAATTATTATTAGCAAGTTTATGCCTAAACATAGGGAACAGATTATAAAGCTGCTTGTATTCTGAATTTCCAGTTAGTTAATTACATCCTGAATGCGCAACATGGAAAGAAGATTGCCGTGATATTGAATGAGTTTGGAGAGGAGATAGGAGTAGAGAGGGCGATGATCAATGAGGGTGAAGGTGGTGCGCTTGTGGAGGAATGGGTGGAGTTGGCCAATGGCTGTGTTTGTTGCACCGTTAAGCACAGCCTTGTACAAGCTCTGGAGCAGCTTGTTCAGCGGAAAGAAAGGTTAGACTTCATGGGCCATCATGCTACAACCTGTTCTACATTTGTTAGTAATGTTGTGTAATAGATCAATAGGGATGCCTTGTTGGTAAAATTTTCCCAGGTACTGTTTTTTTTGGATGTCTCTGCTACTGAGCTTGCCTATCTGATTTTTGAGGTGTAAGGAAGAAAAAAAAGGGGAAATGTGGAAACAATTAATTCTTTCTTCCCATCCTTCTTCAAGACATGAGGTACATATATTATATTGTAATTTTTTTGTTTTCCTGCCTCAGACTCGATCATATATTGTTGGAGACAACTGGACTGGCTGATCCTGCTCCCCTTGCCTCTGTTCTTTGGCTGGATGATCAGCTGGAGTCAGAAATTACTCTTGATTCTATAATCACAGTGAGTTTTCTTATTTCATATAACCAGTTACTTTTCTCTTTGGAAAATGAAACGAGGGTCTGTTTTGTGTTTGTAATTGATGTCAGATTGATTGTATTGATATACTAGTTTGTTCTGCTTATCCCCTACTTGATTACCATGCGACAATAGGTAATCGCATCTTACTGCAGTATGTATTTTATGTGCTTTGATGTTTATTTATGTTCACTGTTCTGATGATTTCCCATGTCGGTCGAGTTGATAGAATTTCTGCTATCTGTCATATACAAGTCAAAGTATGATGCGCATAAGTGGTGTCTACTGTCTATTGTGCTTGGTTACTATGAAAGTTATGTTAAACAACTTTTCTTTTGCAAGATGGTATACAATAATATAATTCAATATTCATATACTTCTGGAACTTTTGGTCTTTCTTTACTGGTTATCTCAGATATATACATTTGTCCATGAAGTTCTTCAACTTCTTCTCTTGAGTAAACCAGAATGGAAACTATTCTTATCTAAGTAATCCTCCTGTCAAATATCTGAGGTTTCCTAGTCTGTAAAACTTGTTTAATGCTACTCTATTTTCCTACTTATTGCACTCATTTACGACTTTTCTGTTGCCTCCCCAAATAGGTTGTGGATGCCAAAAACTTACAACGACAGCTTGAGGAGCATCTTAAGTCTTCTTTCTTTCCTGAAGCATTCCTTCAGATAGCATTCGCTGTATTTCCTCTGCTTACTCAGTTGCAATTTTAATTTGTCATTTATTTCCGTATTCTTTGGACTGCTACATGTATGGTGTTTCTTCTTTTCTTTCACTTGTGAATTGAATTAATTTGAAGAAGGAAATGCAAAAATTGTTATCTTGAATTTCATTAATTTCCCTTCTCTTCAATGTAGGATGTCGTGATTTTAAACAAAGTTGATTTGGTCTTGCAAGAGGGTTATGGGCTTGATACTTCATCCATATTGGAAGAACTGGAAAAGAAGATCTATGATATCAACTCACTTGCCACTGTCATACATAGTGTTCGTTGCCAAGTTGATCTGTGTAAAATTTTGGATCGGCAGGCCTATGGTGCTAAGGTTTGAAGATGAATGCTATGTATCCCAATTGAATCTGTGACTCAGGACAAACTTGATTAAGGTGTTTTTGTATATTTATATCAGAATATAGCTCATCTGGAGAAACTTTTAGAAGACAGTAAATCTACATTTAGCAGAAGCCGTCATGATAACACTCTTCGCACATTGTGCATTTATGAGGAGCAACCAGTTGATTTAGATATGGTAGGGTCTTATTTACCAGCAACATGGGTGCCTGTTTCTTTAGTTCTGGTACTTCTTACTTCCATTAAGATCCCTAATAGCAGTTGGATGCAAGCACTAGTATCATATTATCTGTTTTTGCTTGTTTCTGTGTCATTTAGTGACAATAGAACATTAACTAGCTTTTAATGTCTATATTTCAAATTATTGATGCATGGTAAGTAGTTCCAGGTTTTCAATTAATTCACCAGGTTACAATGATGCTTTAAGATCCAACTGAGTAATCGATAATCACTTTGATTAATTTGATTCAAACCATGGAGCATTGTTCCGTGTGATTATTTCATAAACTAAAGGCAGCATGTGTGACAGATAATATGCTTTTCAATAATTAAATTTCCAAAGAAAAGGATATGATGTCTATCAGATCAATGGTGGCCATGGCCCTTGGCAGAGATGAAGTGCACAGAATAAATTCATTTTTCTAAATATATGAGTTGAGACTTGAGACTTTTATACTTCTATTACAAGTTTTCTACAGAAGTATCAGCTTATATTGGTCTCAGTTTTTTTTTTTTTTTCTGTAAGATGCCTCCTAGATCATGGATTAACCCATGCTTTTGCGAAAAACAATGCTACTTTATGCAACTTTTATTATGATGCAATGAAGATAATTTTAGGTTGGTCTTGCATTCCTCTAGTTGACATTATTTTCATGCAGGTTCGTTCTTGGCTAGAGGATCTTCTTTGGGAGAAGAAATCTAATATGGATGTCTATCGCTGCAAAGGGGTTTTAAATGTCCTCAACTCTGATCAACTTCATACTCTCCAGGTTTCTTCTAATAATTGAATGTGTTTTTGTCTATGGCTAATTATGGGTATGCTAAGAAAGTTGCATAAACTTACCTACCTCTGTCCACTTTTGAGACTGCAGCCATAGTTCATACTTCCACAGTTTTGTCTTATCTGAATTGTGTACATTACCAAAGTTGACATGATTGTTATTTGAATTTCCTTATTTGCTAGCTTTAAGGCTTGAGCTTAGCACCAGATATCTCCACACCACAAAATCTTTTGGCATGGAAAAAATAAATCTGAACGGCTATGACATTACATATCTCTTGCAAGTTTTTACAACCTTTGAAGTCTATACCATGGGCACCCAAGAGCGCAACATGGATTTCGCTTCATGCTATATCATGCCTAGATATTGTGTATAAACATGCATTCCTAGTATCGGCATATTCCTAAATAATGAACAGACATGTAGGCAAGTATTGCAATTTTGGGTACTGGACCAGTGCTGGTTGCTGACACTGGTATGAGTCCTGTGTTAAACAGTGTAATGACACATGGTATGCCGGCAGTACCGGGGAGGAGGAGGCTGAGGAAGAAAACAAGAGGATAGGAGGAGGTGAAGGAGGAGGAGAAGAGGAAGTGGCTCAGAAGAAGAGGGAAAGGAGGTACATGAGGAGGAGATGGCTGTGGAGAAGGATGAGGAGGCAGCGGCAGACGAGGATCGGGACAAGAGGAGTACCATCGGTGTACAGTGGGAGGTGGGCATTGAGCAGCTTGTGGTGTGTGGTGCAGGTCACGAGAGGCTTTGGGGGTTGATGGGCGGGGGGTTTTAGGGATAGAAAAAAAAAAAAGATGAAACATGGTTACTGCCTGGTTCACATGGCTTATCAGGAGGTAAGCCCTGTACCAGTTTCAGGCGAAATTGCATTCTTTGCATGTAGGTGGTACCGTGATATAGGCATGAACACACACCTTGTGGTCATGGTTTGTCATTAGATATTATGAACCACAAAGAAAAGTATCTAGAATTGGGAGCATGTGATTCATTAAACTGCATTTAAGTATTCTTTGTATTTTTTTTGTCTGCATACAATGGTTATATTGTAAATGTTCTAATAACCATTTTAATCATCCTATATAGGTACGTCACTAAGGGAAAAAAAGACAGTTGATAAGATTGAAGAAGTTTAACAATATATTGCATATGCAAATTTTCAGTATCGCATTATATTCAAATAGGATAAAAGAGCAAGTTCTGCATTTTCTGGACTAGCTTTAGTGGAGCACCACTGTGGAGCATAAACTCAGCTAGAATTTCTTTATGTTGATCAGCAGAACATTACACAACAATCGACTCTTTATATCTTTTTTCTTTATAGAAGCACGCCTTCAACAGTGGTTAACTTTACAATTCCATAAAATGCAGAGCTCATTATTGTTCATTCCTCTCCTTTGTTTTACAACTTTTGTAAGCGGAGATTTGAGTTGTTACTGTCAATTTGTCCATCTTCCTTGGAAACAATTATTTAAGCTATCTTTTTTGAGATGATAATCTGTTTCAAGTACGGATGATGTTTCTTTTTTAACAATTGTACTCAGATGTATAATAAGCATGTAGTTTAGGATATTATCTTCCTTCCCTTTCTGTTCAGATTGTGATTGAGCAAATAGTGTACTGAACCTAGATATAATATTAGGTGGTTTGATTAAATGAGGTGATGCAATGATTAATTTCTTAAGTAACCTAATCCTAGTTGAAGTTTCATAAGGAAGATACGAAGACGTTCAAGACTTGAGTAGTCGACTGGAGGTCCCAAAGAACAAATATATGTTTCAACCACAATGATTTCCTAGAAATCCTTAATGCAATTGTGTATGAAATCTATAAAATGCAATATGAAGCAGTTTTGGTGCTACTACTAAATAAATTATTTTGGCCTTCGGCTAATGACTTTGAGGTGGTTGTACAAGTGAATTATCATGAGCAGCATTTTCAAAAGCAGTTTGGATGCTAATACTTGGTAAATATTGTCCCTACTTGCTTTCCTCCTCTCCTTTCACTGACTATAGGGTTATAATTCAGACATGATTGAAATTCTAGTCGAGCTTGAAAATGATGATCGAGCTCCTAGACTTGATCCAGGGCAGCACATGCTCAGCTTATTAGTAGTTTGTTTATCTTGTCAAACTAGTCGAGCTTGAGCCTGAGCTATGAAATGAGCCAAGCTCGAGTTCAAACTCAGGTTGTTACAAAATCAAGCTATTGTTTTAATTTAAATCAGGAAAAAATAGCTTGAGCTCAAGCTTAAGTTGTTAAAAAAAAAAAGCTATTATTTTAGTAGAGGTAAAAATAACTAATTTAAATAGGCATAATGTCCAGCATTGTTACATGATAAATAAAATCATGATCCATCATGCACTCTAATTGATATTTCGATCTTATTTTTTATAAAACATGAATTGATACAACAATTGATAACAATAGATGACTGTGATTTATTTGTATAAACAAAATAAATATTTTCTTCTAAATTAATTGTTTGCCACCACAAGAAACTCTGGCATGTAATTCAATTTATACCGTCAATAGACATGCTACCAACTACTGTATGATAATCTTAGACATCTGTAATTATGGTTAATTGTGTTCATACATGAACTTAGTTCCACAGACATGTACTTTTTTGGCAGGCAGTCAGAGAAATATATGAGATTGTACCAGCTCGCAAATGGCATCAAGGAAAAAAGCAAATGAGCAAGATAGTTTTCATAGGAAAAGCTCATAAATCATAACCAACATTTTATTTTGTTTCTCTTCATGGAGTTTGTGGTATTTATTTAGGGTCATCTATCCTTTTTCTTTTTCAGGTCATAATCTGGACATTAGCATTCTTGCTGATTCTTTCAGATCTTGCACAGTTTTGACTTGATATGCACCTGGAATGCTATGCAATTAAGGTAATGACTAACATTTTGTCAATAAGTAGAATGGTCTTTAGGTAGCCAGAATTCCTAGAATATACCATGATTAATTTTCAGTTAATTGATGTTCTTCAGTTGCTGCACTATAGGTTGTAATATGTGGATATGTTTATTCACAAGGGAGTGCATTTTTGCTTGTGCTTGTAGAACAATGCAAATAGTCAATCAGCTTTTCTTCTTATTAGTTCATCAAAG
This sequence comes from Musa acuminata AAA Group, assembly GCF_036884655.1. Taxonomy (NCBI): domain Eukaryota; kingdom Viridiplantae; phylum Streptophyta; class Magnoliopsida; order Zingiberales; family Musaceae; genus Musa; species Musa acuminata. Next base: position 36,029,753 of record NC_088343.1, on the reverse strand, counting down.
CTTTGTATAATGTTTGAAGAGAAATGCGGTCAACAAACCACTTGTGACATATTATCTGCACAAGATACAAGTTATGGTTAAATTCCAAACAATATTTCATTTGGGAGCCGAGTTTTTAGATACAGTCATTTGAGGTTGACAAATTATGGTGGTTTTGAAGAGGACATATTTGTACTAATTCCAACTTTGGTGCAAAATTCTCTCTCTATAGTATGTGCTCCTTTCTCTTTACTTAAATTTCATGGTGATTCTAGCCGCTTTGATTGCCTTTTGGTACCAATTTTGGTTTAGATTATATATTTATATTCTATATTGGTAATAAGCTCAAAGTAATCTTGTATTTCAATTTAACTGGGTCTTGGTATTATATTTCCAATTTCTATAAGGCACTACGTGGATTTCTGTTATCAAATTAGAGGTTACATAAGATAGATAGTCCCAAGTGTTATCTAATTAGAAATTTCTGTTTTTTTCTTTGCAAAAATAGTTTTCAAGTTAAAGCCTTTCAGTTGATGTTTGTGTATCATAGTAACAGATATAGTCCAATTAAATTGAGAAATCATTATTATGAATTGTTTGGTTTTGTTGAATAGTGGGGTAGGAGGAATTATGAATTTGTAAAAGAGATCACATGACTATTGCATAAATTACTGTCTTCTTCCGTGCAGCAAGGATTCCACAAGTCTTCAAATTTCTTAGTTATACTTACCAGTCTCAAGCCTTTCCAATGTTGCTATTACACCCAACAAATTGTTACTTTTGGGCAATCAAGTGAAACCCCAAGCACCAGTGTGCAAGTGAGCATGTGATAATTTTCTCTTTTTACTCCAAATCCTTTAAAGCTAATCAAAAGCTGGAACTTCTTTGGGCAGGATTCATGCTCGGAGAAATCTCATTTATATATATATGGTGAAACTCGTAAGCTTAGGATGGAAGATGGTTGAAGCAATGTACCTCCCATGAGAGTGAATGTTCTATTGTTGTTCTATCAGCATATATGTATTCACTAATCATGCAGGCATAGCAGTGAGCATTTCTGAATGTTTAATAGCTAGTGCAAAATTTAAGCTCTGATCATATATCAAAATCCTAAACCCAGTATGGTCATGCTGAACCCAACTGGATCCAAGTTTTATACTTTATACCTACTGATTGAGCTGGTATGCTGACATCATCGTATTTCCTTCTACTGCATCAGATCTCTGCGAGGAAGAAAATAAAAACACTCAACCAAAATCTATTTATTTTGCATGCTTGTCGGCCCATTGTTGGGCCGACGTTAATAGCCAATGGCAAGCACGAGCCTCCATTGCAAAATCTCGATTAAGGGATAATAATTATTTTGTGATGCGTTTATTGGCGGCTTGCGGCAGCCACGTAAGGCGCCACATGCAAATTCATTGTGTTGTTCTTTTGAATCTCCAATTTGTTTCTAAAAATGCCTAAATTCTGAATGTGATTTGATCCACCTAAATCCGAATAATTTTGATATTTTTTTAGATTTATTTTTACTTAAAATTAAAAGAAAATTTATTACCTCAAATGATTTATAGGAAATTAATAACCCGAGAGGTATTACTTATGTAAGACGTTACTAAATAGATATCTGTTCCCAACGGAGACGAGATTAATTCGCAGTTATTAGGAAACCGCGCTGTTATTTCAACATCGTCCTATCTGGTCGTCTCCTGACGTAGATGATGCTAAATGGACGGTTCAAGATCACGCGAAGTTTCCGGAACCCTCGAACTCTCCTAGCCTGTGCCGTCCTACTCCTACACGTGTCTTGGTTCTTACGCGATGATGTTGGTGGACGAACGAGATTACTCGACGTAGGAAGGGAAGGGCAGATCGCGGTTGGGCATGCGACAATATATGCGACGTCAAACGGGGATGATCGGCCGCGAGACGGCTTCTTAAATTTCCCAAATTACCCGCACGCTGATCCATAATGGTCTGTCTATTCGTTTCTCAGGAAGGCGAAACCCTAACGAGATCTCCCTCCTCCTCTGTCTCCGCTGTTGTGCTGGCGGAATTTGCCCCTTTGACCCTCCACCCTTTTCCAGTCTGTTCCGAGTCTTCTCCGATCCTCTATTGATATCGTGTTTGGTATCTTGGTGGTAGAGCGATGACGGAAGACAGGAGCCCTAAAGATCCCGATGAATCGGCGGTGGCGACAAGCGTCGGGAGGCAAAGGTGTTTCTTTCTGGAAACCCTTACCTGGATTTTTTAATACTTCTACCATTTGAATCTGCTCAATATTAATTTATGATATAAGCAAGTTTTGGGTTTCGGAGGGTCAATGATTTGTTTTGATTTCGATGAAGAGTGTGGTTCATGGTGCCCGATTAATTCTTCACGGTTTTCGGTTCAAACTAGAACTCACTCCGATGTCCTTTTACGGATCGGAATTTATCCTATCTAATCGAGTTTGTGTACCTTTTTGTTGTTGTTGGGATTAAATACTGGTGAAATTGGTTGTATAGTGGCTTATTGCAAAAGGAGCTCTCTGTCACTCGGAAGAACAGAGTCAAATTTAGTATGATAACTTGCTAACGCAAACACATGAATCGGAGATTTTGCTGCGTCATTGGTGGGATACTTTTAAGGATTAGATTGTTTTTATTATCTTAGTACTATATTGTCTTATGTGATATGAGTTCATATCATTCTCCATGAGAACCAGAGCGTATAAATATAGATTGGATGCTTTTATTTGGCTATGTTTATTAAAGTTCTGGATGAACCTCTGTTTGAGGCTTGAAATTTGTGATTTTATCTCTTATCTGTTAAAACACAAAGGGAAGACTGCTGTATATCTAAGTTCTCATTTGTTGGGAATGCATAAAGTTGCAATTTCCATGCTTTTAATGTGGAAGTGACAGAAAGTTGCAGCTAATATACGATTGAAGAAACCAAAACTGGCTGCTTAAGTATTTCTTTCTCTTTTTTTCTAAAGCAAATTTCCAAAAATACTTGACAGGAAAAAGAGAAAGTGGGATCAGCCTGCTGAGCCGCTGCTATCAGCTGGAATAGCAGTTCCAGGTGTGCCATTGGTCCCAAATACTATCTTGGGGACCACTCTTCCTGGTGCTGTTCCATTTTCTGGGTCTCTTTTGACAAATTCAGTTCCATCAACTTTTGTTTATCCTCCTCAATTAGTACAATCACTTGCAGTCCCACAAAATGCGGCTGCAATTATTCAAAAGTTAAATCAGGTATTTTTCTTGTAACAAATTTTTTATTGAACGTGAATACCTATGTGCTAGGCTGCTTAATCTGTTTGGCTTTTTAGTTTAAGTGATGTATTGAGGTTTTAGAGTATTGTTGTTTAAGTTCAATTTGTCAGCAGAACTTCTTACAAGTTCTGCTGCATCCTCATTGGTCCATATGTATATTGTGTTGCAGCCAAAAATTCAAGATGAGCTAATAGCTCGAGAGATTGTAATAAATGATGCAGAACCTACCGCAAGATACAAACTTACTAAACGTCAAACACAAGAAGAGGTGAATCCTTGATTTAATTTAGTATGATTTGCATCTTTATTTCATGCTTTAAGAAAATCTTGGTATTGTATGATTGATGTTTGCAATTTTACAAGTTCTCTTTCACTTTTGCAGATTCAGAAATGCACTGGTGCAGTTGTCATAACAAGGTACTAATGCAAGTGTTTGCATTATTGATTTCCTATTTTGAGTCTCATGTATTGTTCTTGCGTTCTACCTTTTCAGAGGCAAGTACCGTCCTCCAAATGGATTGCCAGACAGCGAAAAGCCACTATATCTTCATATATCTGCAGGGGCTCATGTATGTAGTGTTTCCTTATTTAGGATGTAGTTTTCACAAATAATTGGCAAAGGCGGAAAATATATTTAGTTTTGCAGAATCTTTTTGATGTCTTCAGCCAATGACTTGTTTGCTTTTATAATTGTTGTCTTTGGTATAACTGACCTGAACATATTAGAAGTTTTTGTGTATTGCTTTTAATATGATTGATCTGACCATTCCAAAAAAAGTTAGATGGCTTCCAAGGATGCCAACTATTTTTTTGTTGTTGGTGTTTCATCTGTCTAATTAATTAACTAACTTGGCTGTGGATTGTCAGTGGATTCTTGATCTGTGTCACCAAGAAAGTGAAACCTAAGAAATTATAGAATTTATAAGAGAGGAAAGTGAACTAATTTGAAAAATATGCAGAAATAAAATTATGGGATGTCCTCAAGCTCAACAACTAGCTACTGTTTTTAAAATTTAAACATGCACTATGCTAATTAAGTATGAAAGTTCACTAGTTCTGTGTGAACTTTTCCTTTTTGGAACTATGAACTAATCTGACATGCCTCCTCCTCAGACCCCTGTTTGTCATTTAAGCATTGCTTCCTAGGTTAACATTTGCTCAATATAGCTAACATTCAATCTTATTTGTTTTGTTCAAGATTTAGCTTGAATAAGTTATTTATTAAGTGAAATTTACCTGATTTTGTGGACACCAGCTGGATACTTATACTATTAAAATGGTCACATGTTACTTTGAACAGGTTGGCTTTAGTTGAATAATCTTGTAATTGAGATTTTCTGAATAAATTTTAGGTCTTATTAACTATTAGAATGATCTGGCTGATAACTATTTGACGTGGCTATGGTCTTGAATGATTGTGGTGCTTGGGCAAAAGGTTGCATTCAAGCTGATTTCAAAGTTTTTATATGCAGGGTAATATATTCAGATATTGAATAATTTTAGAAGGCATAAGAGGATATACAAATGGAGTATGGAAGTGGAGATATTAGGGAGGTGGCTAAAAGTAATTTTAGGTTGAAATCAAGGAAATAATAGAAGTTATGAAGATGCTCAGAGCCTTATGTTGATTGGAGCCATCATAAGTCACTTTTTATCCATTTTGTTCTCATTTTTCAGGTTTAACTGTATGGCCTTCTCTTTTGAGTGGACCAGACAATTGTTTGCCTCTGATTGCATATGTTGGTTTTAGATTTGGTCCATTATACCTCATATTTTCATGGTGCTTGACTGTTTGGATAGTAGTTTGCTAATCAAATTTGGAATTGGATGGAATCGAATTTGACCAAATTTCATTCCCCATTGTGTATGTAAATCTCACTTTAACCAGCTTATAACTACCTTCATTAAATAAGCAGTCAACTTGACCAATTGAAATATCAGTTGACACTAGCTTAATCCTGTTTTAGCCTGTTAACCAGATTGAAAATAATACAGCAACTACATGGTAGTTGTTAGAAGAAACCATAAAAAAAGCCTATTTGATTTTGTATTTGATTTGCATACCAATCTTAGTGCATAGTTAAAAAAGGACAGTGATCAGATCAAATTTTTTATCATGGATCACAGTGTTATTGGTTGAACTGTTGCATTTATTGATTGGACACAGATATAATAAGTTGTATAAAATAAAATAATTATATGTTATGTTAAAATATAAAACATATTAGGTAATATAATAAATATTTTTTCTATGATATAGTGAAAGAGGATGGTAGTGCTGATGTCACGAGAGCAGACACATTGAAAAAACTTAATAGTAAATAAAATGACAATTTTTTTATCCTTTATTCTTGTAATAAAAAGAGTTAATGACCTTGAAAATCCAATATCGTTGATAACAATAAAGAATTGAAGTCATTTTAGGTTTTTTAAGGTTCAATTGATTTAGCTAGTGTACAAAACTGGTTGAGGATCTAGTTTCTCGTTTTCTTGGTTTGATTGGCCAATCCAGTTCATATTTTATTATTATATTAATGATAGATGACATGGTTTGCCTTACCGGTCTGTACTGGTGTAACGACTGGCCATCGGTATGGTGCGTATCGACATACTGACACATGGTATGATGGGATATATCGACAGACTAGTAGATACCTCCCATACCGATCCCCTATCGGACCAGTACATATCGCCTATACTAGGCGGTATGCCATGGTATGATGAACCTTGGATAGATCTGAATTTCTTCATAATTTTATGGTTTAGCACAATTTTAGGCCTTCGATAATGTAACTATCCAATATATTTTTTTGGACCCATGTTATGTGATGTTCATTGATATCACAATTGCTTGACCTTAAGCTTGCACCCCAAATTGGTTGGTCTGCGTATGTAAGAAGATATTGAAATTAGGAGATTGTGGTCAGAAGAAGGATAATAATAGGTAGAAGACCTGCGTAACTTTCATGTCGGATGGGAATAAGAAGGCAATGTCTGATTTTCTAAGATGTTTGAGTGATGTTTGTACATCATGATAAATTATATTAATAGTTTGCTAGCTTATCTATACTATATATCATTTAAGGAAATTTGTTTACACAATACTTAAAGAATATAGAGAAAATAACAGGAAATTATAAGTGAAATAATATAAAATTTTTAGTTTTAACTTTACTACAATCATAGGGAAAATTAAATCATATAAATGGTTGTAGCTTAGTGCCTGTGATGGTTCGCATTATTGGTCCGTACTGGTGTATCGATCAGCTGTTGGTACAGTACGTATCGAATTGTACCGAATTGTACAGAGCATATCGACACATGGTATATTGGGGTGTACTGATGTACTACCTATATCGGTCCTCTATCGGACTGGTATGTACTGTTCGTACTGAGCGATATGCTTTGGTACGTCAAACCTTGGTGCCTGTGCATATTAAGATGTGGTTCATGACCTGCTAAGTCATTGAAGGGAGTAGGCTTGAATGACCATAATGGTTACATACTTAATCTATAATTAATGCAAGTCTATAAGAATGTGGGAGTGTTTGGTATACACATGGTTTTTATTGGTTTTCAAATAGTTTCTGCCTTATTTATTGATCTGGATTTTTTGCCTTTTTTATATTGTAGGTTTAAGTGTCTTAAATGGATGACTTTTAGATGCATTAGATCTTCATCAAAAACCTCTTTATTTAGCATTTTAATATTTATATTTTGTTAATCCAACATTAATGTGAGTCTACAAACTTGTGGGTGTTGTTGGTATACTTGTCTTATATTGGATTCCAAATGGTTCCTCTTTTTAATCACTGATCTGGATTAGTTTTCTCTGTTCGTGTTGTGGATTTGTTTAAATGTCTTGGATAGATAAATTTAGATGCATAAGATTTATGTCAAAATTATCTTTATTTAGCAATTTTATATTTATATTTTCATTAACCTGTTATTGTACTTTTAGTTAAAAGACACTGCTGAGCGCATAAAAGCAGTTGATCATGCAGCAGCAATGGTTGAGGAAATCTTGAAGCAAGGCCAGAGTTCCCTGATGTCTTCTACCCCTCTTCAATCAGTTTTGTTAAATGGGCCGGTAATCTATTGTCTATAGCATCATTACATGTAAAGTTTGTGTTGATCTGACGTTTGTGTGTTTGGGTGACAGGTTATTCAAGCTCTGAGTATGTGTTTGTTTCTGGGTTTTGATGCTGACCCTTCATTAAATATTGCAACTCGTATCCGTGGTCCAAATGTATGTAAATTTCTTGCACAAAATCTTATAGTTATTATCTCTCTGGTGTCTTCATTTTGACCAAGTTACTTTTGGGACTTCAACTACTTATGACTTTGTTGGATTATCAATTTTACTAATATGTTTGACAGCATGTCTGCTGCACTTCATAGCATTTCTTCGTTGTTCTATTGATGTTCTGTTTTATTCTCTTTATTGGAGCTTTTCTTTTCATCTTTCACTATTTCAAATATTACTAATATTTTTAAGCTCTCCCTGACATCTCCATGTGGAGAGATTGTTTTTGTGTCGCTGGTGGTTCGGACTTGTGTATGCAGGACCTCTATATAAATCATATTATGAATGAAACAGGAGCTACTGTTGTATTAAGAGGAAGGGGGTCTGAACATCTTGATAGTTCTCATGAAGGTTTGGTGCCCTATTATATATGTATTATTTTTACGTAAGTCCTATTAGTTATATTGCTACTGTTGATTACTTTTCTATCTAACATGCAGAAACATTGCAACCCTTGCATTTATATTTGTCAAGTACAAATCCAAAAAGTCTGGAAGCTGCAAAGATTTTGGCAGAAAATCTTTTGGACACAATTGCATCTGAATGTGGTGCTTCAAGGTTTGTAAACCTAAATTCTTGTTTTCGTCTCTTAGATATATGTGAAGGGTTCAGGATTTTATACCTGCTTAAAAGCTTCAGAGCACTCAGTACCTAGTACCTGAGTTTCTGATGGTGATTATCCAAATCTATTTTCCATCCACATTATTTGATGGTATCATATTCAAGACTTTCAAACCTAACTTTCTAAAAGTGGTTGTGTTCAACTGCACTTCACATTCACTTACCTGAATCGTGAAGAGACTCATTTCACTAGTTATTTTATCCGCTGATGATGGAATCAGGATTTTATTTGTTGCTATGCAATGTATGTTACTAATGATCGTGAGAATTGTTATGTTACTAATGATCGTGAGAATTGTTGTTAAGGTCTTTATTTGGCTACCTGAATGTCTACCTGTGTAAATGTTGTAGATTGTAGTAGCCTACATGGACTTATTTTATCTTTAAAGTTTCTCTTTAATTTTACATTTTAACAGATTTATGACACCTTCATTGCAGGATCTCATCCACTAAAGTTTATGGTGCTGTGCCTCCCCCACAGCAATTGTTGTTGGGAACAGAAAGCTCATCAAAGGTTGCATCTGCTGGAAATGTCAATCAAATTGCCATCTTTCCATCCACTGCCACTTGCTCTATGGTGGCGACACAGTCTTTTCTACCTGGTGGTGATCCACTGTCTGCAGTTTCCATTGTCTCATCTCAAGGGACAGCTGTCCAATCTGGAGACGTGTTGAAATATGGGAATCCCCAAAACTTGGTTAGCTATACCGTTCCTGCTGTCACAAGAGCAACATGCTATAATGGCTATGAAGGAATATATCCCCAGTCCACGCCATTGCAGCAAGTGGCTTTAGCACTTAGGCAAGCATCCACTTCATCTGCTTGTGTTTCATTGACAAGTTGCTTTGTGGACACAACTGAGCGGAAATCGAGTTTGAATGCTAAAGCAGATGCTCGGCCTCCACAGAAACGTAAATTTCAGGAGATACCAGTTACTTCAAAGGTTTCAACTGCATTTCAGGTATAGTTTTTGTTTATCCCAATTAGGAAATGGTATACAATTAACAAACTCAAGACATTCTTTATCTTGGTGTAGTATATGAGACATACATTAGAAGATATTCCTGTCCTTTGAAACCTTAAATGGCTAAATTGGCATCTTATGAATTAACTTGTTCCAGTATAAAGCAGTTGTCATGCTGTGCAATGTGAACTCTTAGGTGAAGAGATTAGGGGTGAAGAAGGAAGATGCTAAACAGAAAAGAAAAAGGGTAGAACAGAATCTCGTACTCAAAAAATCAATTTATCCTCATGCTTTATAATGCCTCATATTTCCCATCTTATGAGTTACCACATAAATTACGTCTTGTTTGAGTCTACAATTAAATGGGTATTTTAGTTTCGAAAAGGTAATTCACATAGACTCTACTGCTCAAAAGGAGATATCTAGTGGTTATTATTATATAATATTTTTAGATAATAGTAGATATAAACAATGCTCATAAGGAGTCATATTGAAACTAAAAAGGCCTGCCTGCCATCCACTCCAGAATTGGAGTTTTCCAAATAAACCCTGCTAGTGGAGGCTCCGAGGGGTAAGAGACAGGGCTGAAGAGAGAACCAACAAAGATCTTTCTTGTGCATGATCTTGAATACTATGTACCATAGACATATACTCTGATTTCACTTAAATAAATAAGGTTAAAATTATCTGGATTAGAAATGCTATTATTTTCTATACTATGATCCACTAAAACAAATAAGGGTAAAATTACTTAAAACAAGAAGCTATAATATGACCCAGCATATGCTCCTTATTCTTTTGGGTTGCATTGAGGAACACTCAGGTTATCATTGTTAACAATGTTGATTTGGACCCAAGAAAAGCTTGGTGCTTGGCCAGTGGATTGTTCCATTTTCTTTCCTTTTCATACTGTTTGGATTTCAGTTATTTTCAACAAGTTAAAATCATCTTCCTTGCCACCAAAATACTGAGAAAAAATTACGGCCTCTAGAGAAGAGAGGTCTTAGGAACAGCCTCCTTTATACAGAGGTAAGGTTGTGTGTCTGACCTCTCCAGATCCGGCATTTGTTAGGAGTGTTGCTCCTTCACGTATATGGATATATGTATATAGATATGAAGTTGTTCATCACTTGATTGCATTTACTTGGATAATAGTGAACTGCATTGGTAATGTTTCACGTGTTGATTACTATCATCAATTCAAGTTACGGAGATGAACCCTGAAGATGGTTTTTAAACATATAATTGTTCTGTACCGGGCTCTTTTTTCAATATTTGGTTTCTTATCATTATAGAGACTAGAATTTGAAAATTGTAAATTACTGTTTGATGAGATAAGATTCTTTTGTAAAATATATGTCCAAATTTTATATCTTATGAAATGCTCTCTTTTTTCTCCCTTGATTCATTTTGTCATAGTGGCTATACTGATTTTGCAACAATTGTTCCAGGTATTTTCTCTGACCTTCTCTGAAGTTGACAGGCTGATAGCATACAACCGTTGGACTTGCATTTATGTTGCGAGGTTTAGCACTGCAGTTTGATAAATCCTGGAGCTGCTAGTTGCCATCAAGTGAATGAGCTTGATTTCTCTCCATTACCTATATTCTTACCCTGCTTATGGACATTCCATATGATAACAATTCCTTCTTTTTTGCTTTTCTTCTTCACTTGTGATTCTTATCATCTAATGTGATTTACCTTTTTTTATCTTGAACTTCATGACTTCATGTCCATTTGATCTATTTGTTCTCATGACCTCTTTAATCCCTTGCTGATGATGTGCTGTGACCACAACACACATGCCTCCTCTTTCTCTCCCTTCTTTTCTTGCCTTCCTCCACTTTTAAGTTTATGCAACACAAGGATATAAGTTACTATAGAATCATAGATACTTGGTTTTTTTGCTCTCTTGTTTCTGCACTGGAGATCGACTATAGAATACATTCATATCTTGTTTTATAAATTACTTGATTTGGATTCTTTTGTGGATATCTTTATTAGTTTTGAAATGCTGGTATTGAGAAAATGGATTTTGTATTGTGTTTCTTCAGAACTCACAACAGGGGTCAGAATTTCTTAAGCCAGGTTCTGAGGATTCAAGTGTGAGGGTTTCTTCCATGCCACCACCAAAGAAGCTAGTAGATCCTGGATTAAATGGGACGTCACCTCCTCCAAGGAACATTCCTCCCCCACCACCAAAGTTCTTATCATGTCAGTTACAACCTAGTTCTGATAAAGGAAGCAAGGCTTTAGAGGAATCAAGTGGTCCGCCACTATCGCCAAGAAACATGCCTCCACCACCTCCCAAGTTTTTGGGACCCCAGCTGCCACCAAAAGCTGGAAATGGTAGCATGGATACCAAGAAATCGAGTGTGCCTCTCTCTGGTAATAAGAACAGTGGAACTGCACAATGTTTTTTGTACATCATGTTTGCCATCATTTAAAATACCTCCTTTTTGTGGCGTGCTTGCTTCTAGATACGCTGCTGAAGCTTGCAGAATATGGAGATGAAGATGATGACGCGGATGCATCTGAAGATACCCCAACAAGCAGTGTTGAATCGCCAAAGAGCCATGCAACTAGGACCCCTAAACCATTTTGGGCTGTATGATTTTAAGTTGTACAAGTATGGCTTTTTAGAAAAATGACAAGGCACTCTGGTTGACAAATGTTACCGCAGATAGCAAGCTATCATAGAACCTAAAGGATGCTGCAAAAGACACGATGATGACTGAAAGATGGCCTGCTTGTGTAGGATGCTTAACATGGTTGCATAGTATCTGATACATGGCTGAGTCCTCAACATTGGTGAGTTTCTGAGAGGTTATAAGATTGGTGAGCTCTCATGGTGGAGGAAACTGTCTTTTCCTTTTACCCCTGTGGTGCTTCATATTTTTTTTGCGTAGTTAGGTGGATAATTCAGGATATGATTAGTACAAACACATGGACCTGGATCAATAGAGCTGGTACTTGAGCCATGATAATTCTGGTCTGTCTTTTAAATCATTTCTGTGCAAACATTATAGCTTATGATAGATCATGGTGGTTCTGTACCAGTGTGTACAAGTTATGGCCTAATTGCATATACATGATTAGGCTATCTCTTCAGTAGCTTGCTGTGGATTATTCTGAACTGTGCAACTGCCTAATTGCTGTCTTACGTCAATTTCTGCATCCATGCCTTAACATGCAGATTGTACCGGTGCTGCTTCCAACTTAGTATGGGTAATGAATTAGACAAATTGTTCGGATCATTACATCATACTCCTTATTAATATTTTAGTGATATGATTTGATATGTTATCTGATAGCTCGGTGTCATGTCACATGAAATGTCATTAAAATGGGTATTAGGTTTGACATGAAAATTCAGGTTTTTTTCTTTTATGATTTTATTTTATCATCTGAATTGTTCTAGGTTTGTCATTATTTCTTTTTTCATCTCGTAATTATATTCGGAACAATGAGGGAGTGAGATTTTAAGGAATTGAGGATGGTGGGGTTTCAGATCACGCGAAACTGGCTATTAATTCTATGGGAATCTGTTTCAATTCATGTACTTATTATGTTCGGTGTTTGAATATTAGTCCTGCCTTGTTTAGCAGCCATTTGAATTGAATTTATATTGACATTGTAGTAGATGACAAACTTGGTTGCAACCATAGGTTCGTTTCTTTGTAGTCTGGATAATGAATACTTTTTGTATTTTATCAAAGGCAATCTACCTTTATGGATGGCTGTTCCAATTGTAATCATCAGCCTTATGATATTCTGTTTAGCATGATTCCAATGAATCACAAAAACTTTAAAAGTGAATATCCTCTCTAAAAATCTTAGATATGTGGTTTTGTATATGTGAAAGTTGGTATGACGTAGGAGTTTTTTTTTTTTAATTTTATTTTCTTTTGAGTGTTACCTTATTTTTAATTTTAGATTCTTACCGTGGCGTGGTACCATGGACGTTTAGAGTCTCACTGAGAGAATCCCCTTGGTTCGGTTTGGGTTCAAATAGTTAGCTTTCCTTTTGAATATTAAAACAATGATTGTGTTTTTAGCTTAGCATCTCTTTTGGGTCGACCCAAAGGTCATTCACGTTTGAAAGTGGGGTATATAGGTCGATCCAAAGGTCGTCGGCGTCGGAGTGGCCAGGCTTTCTTCGGTGGGTGGTCGAACTCGGTCGGAACAGGAGAGAGGGGATTGATTAAAGAAGAAAACAGTGTCATCAATTATTATTAAAGAAGAAAACTGTAGAGAGATGGCGTCGTCTATTAGAAATATCTTAGCCTATGTGATATCAATTCATTGCTTAATGTATACATTTTGTCGTTCAATTTCTAGATTGTTCTCTATGGTTACTGTTTGTTGTTCATTCTAAACAAGTGTTAGTTTTTCAAAATGCTTTTCGTTGTCATCTATTAATCTTTCGGATGTGCCTTGCTGTTTTAGCTAGAGATTTCAATTGTTTATTGGATGGATGTTCAAGACAAACTTGTGGGTTTTACATTTTTGTTTACTTTAAAGATTTAGTTTTTTTTTTTTTATACTGACTCGAGTTTAATGGACTTGGGATTTTTGAGTTGGAGGTTCATATGATATAACAACAACCATTAGGGTTTGGCTAAGGTGTTAGTAAAATTGGATAGGGTTTTTTTTTGTAACTCTTGCTGGATTCAACTGTGTTTGGTAACTCTTCTTCTATTTGTCATATGGCAAGTTTTGCTCTAATCACTAGTTTTTTTTTTTGTCAAGAGTTCTCCTATTTGTACAAAACATTTATTTCGATTTAAAACTTCTATTTTGAGAATAGATAATTTCATGAGGTCATTAAGTCTAGTTGGCCCTAATTACACTTGTTTTGCTATGTTTGTTGTCCTTTTTTCACTTTAAAAAGCTTATAGGTGAACTCAACTTGGTGGAACTGTGGTTTCGATTTTGGAGACCCTAATGAACAAGCCAATAAAATATAATAGTCTATCTCTCTCCTCAAATATCTATGTATTATAATAATACTCTCATCCTTTTAGGGTATTGATACTACGTATTATAATAATACCCTTCTCATTAAAACCGAGTGAAATATGAGAGATGGTGACATTGATGCTAGGAGATAGATAGGAAGCTCCCTTGTCTTGATGGTTTTACTATGAAGTTTTATAAGAGTTGTTGGAAGACTATTTATGATACTTTTGTGGCTTTTGTATAATCAATTGTATTCTAACTTTTGTTTTACATACATGCTTGTTGGGTTCAAAGTTTTATCACATTTGTTCAATAATATCCTAATCCAAGTATGATTAAGGATTTTTAATTGATTTCCCTCTGTCATGTTATCTATAGTATCCTGACTAAAACATTTGTTAATAAGCTTAAGGTTTTAAACACTTGCCTGATTTGATTGCCATGGAGCAATTTACCTTTCTTTCTTCTGGAGCATCTAAAATAATATCTTAGTGGCCAAGAGGTAGTCCATTTCATTTCATGTATAAGAAGTCCAAGGGTAAAATCCCTCTTGTTATTATTAAAGTGGACTTGAAAAGAAAAGATTTATGATAATGTTGTCTTGGGATGCCATTACCCCAATGCTTTGAGTTGCTGTCTTTAATTTACTTGAGGTTTTTATTTCTCGGACTTATATGCGTGTCTGTGTCTTCTCCTAATGTTCTCTGCTTGATTAATGAGGAACCTTTACATTTTTGCTAGAGGTCTTAGGCAAGGTGACCTGTTTTCACCTTACTTATATATATATCCTTGGATGCCTAGATTTATCTTGAAATGTACTAATAGATTGTCTAGAGATTTCTTATGACAACAAGGCCCAAATAATCGTGGTTTTCGTCCTCTCTCTCGGTGTAGTGTTACTGCTCCAATAGATTGTCATGCTATTACTTTGCTTTTATGATAGAAGAATCCACGGTTGTTATCTAAATAGGTAGGTACGATAGATAGTATTTGGTGTCTGTCTGTATGCTAAATATGGTTTAATATCTTCTCGGTAGATCACAATTCCTGATTCACTCTTAGGTTGAGTTTTCACTAGATGATTCTTAACCTTCAAAACAAAAGATACAACAATCAATAGAGAAGACAAAAAAAACAGAAAAGAAGCAACTTAATCTTCAGTATAAAGGATCAAAAAGTAAGAGCAAGTGTAGGAGGTCAAAGAAAAATTTGGAAAAAAAAATATTTATATATTTAATTTTATAACAATAAACAAACCATAATGTTATAAATTTTTGGGATCCGTTGATGAAATCTAATTTTAAAATACAGAAATGAATTTTAAAATGCACAAATGAATAGCTCACAGAATTATTAGCATTGCAAGGAATTGAGAGTCATTATTATTATTCATTGAAGGAAACTAGATGACATGCATCTTATATATACTATAGCCTCAATCAGAAAGAAAGAAAACCAAGTAATCTCTGAAAAGAAATATTGAACCATACAATCTTTTAAAGTTTTAAACATCTACTACATTAAATTACTTCCATGTGTCGACTTCAATATAATCTCTCGACTCAATTCATTACTTCCATGTGCTATTATGACACCTAGAAATAAGATAAGAAAAGAAAGCTAGTTGTATTCATCTCCCATGACTTTTCAACTGTGTCAAATTCACCTATTTTATGTTCTATTTAAGTACTCTATTCCGAGCGCAAACTGAAACAGTTTTGGTAAATAACATCAACCTGAAAAAGAATAAAATGATCAGTAATAATTTAAATATCTCAATGGATGAATTAAAAAATTATTTTAATACCTCTGATATTGCTTTAAGTACAGCTACAATCTTTTTGTATGCAGGATGCTTATCCTTCCTTTGCAGCTTAATATTTTGTAACATGGAAGCTACCCATTCTTGGTCACGGATGGGAGCAGCAGACTCATATAGGTCCACCCCACCCATGCTAAAATTCCTTCCACAGTCTGTGTTGTTCTAGATAGTGTAGACAAGAGCCAGAATCAGAATTGCAGGAACATGTAACAGTGAAAATATAGATGACAGTATCAAAGCAAAATGTCATATTTGAACCATGAAACAACAGTTAATTCATATGATACCTTAGTAACAGTCCTCCCAAGGCTTTGTAAATGAAATGAATCACAACCAGCACACTGATATATGTACGAGAGTTTTAAGTGGTGTTGTGATCTTCATCATCCTAGCAGACCTGAGAAAAAAATACACAGAAAATTACCTACACACTTGTTGTGGGAGAGAAGGAGCTACACAGTGCTCATCAAAAAATATAATACACAACATCTAAAGATGAACCAAACTGTTCAAAACATATTTGATTAAAATTGTTATATGCCACCACATAGAGCATGGAGAACAGACGTGAATATGTGCACACAAACTTGCATATAAAAATCCATCGGCACAGAGATGACGAGAACAATGTAATGTCTGTAACGGTTTGCATGACTCTGCATCGCAAGGGCATGAGAAGAATTAAACCTGTAAGATGACACTATTTAGAGAAGAGAGTTAGTTACAAATCAGATGATGAACCACACCTCAACACAAGCAAGAAGCATCCTCAAAGCCATCTCATGGTGATATTTTGCTTTCAAAGGATAAGAACCATACCTGTTACCCATATCTACAGGTAAGGTTAGCTAAAAATAGAAATTTCTAGTTTAAAATTCATAAGCATGAATTCACTTAGATTAGCAGATTGCAGTATTGCCACCACAAAGAACTGACAAATCTGTAGCTGTGCACTATTAGTAATCCACCATCAGCAATTGACTGAACAGCAGAGTCCAAGAAAGCAGAAGGTGATCCATAAGGATCAAGGTCAACCTAATACCAGAGTCATTTTCATCATTACAAACTTAAATTTATTAGATTTAGCATAGATCAAAATCTGAAAATGATAAATTATCTAACATCATTAATGGAATAATAATGTGTCATACGTCAAAGTTAAATATGCTTTAATGGCATATCCTTTTTCTTTCGATCATGATGATTCATCCATAGAATGAATTCAATATGGAAAAATTCCTGAGACTTGAAGCAAACAAACTTACTTAATGTCCAAAATAATTTCTGTATACTGCTGCTATAACAACTTGGTCTGTCTTCAGTGTACCAAGTGACTTGTACAATGCTGTGGGTTGGGTGATTTTGTGCTAAACTGTTTGATGGCAAGTCGAAGGGCTGTACCAATTGTCTTGAGTTGAACCATCCTAACACAATTCATATTGAGCACCTTAAAAAGGTTAACCTAAGGCTAAATAAACCTTGAGTGTATATCATTAATGGAATGATAATGTGCCATACGTCAAAGTTAAATATGCTTTAATGGCAAATCCTTTTTCTTTTGATTCAACCACAGAATGAATTCAATATGGAAAAATTTCTCAGACTTGAAGCAAACAAACCTATTTAATGTCCACAATAATTTCTGTATACTACTGCTATAGCAACTTGGTCTGTCTTCAGTGTACCAAATGACTTGTACAATGCCGGATTGGGTAAATTTGTGCTAAACTGTTTGATGGAAAGTCGAAGGGCTCTACCAATTGTCTTGAGTTGAACCATCCTAACACAATTCATATTGAGCACCTTAAAAAGGTTAACCTAAGGCTAAATAAACTTTGAGTGTATATCATTAATGGAATGATAATGTGCCATATTGTCACGAACGATCATCGTGCACCCGCAACAACTCCGTTCAACGAACCGTTCGTCGCTCTCATCTACATGTACAGTTACTTGGCAACCTGTTTTGCCTTGGTTTTGAGTCATTTTGCTTGTAAAAATGTAAGTTCGAACAAGCTGCAGCGTTACAAAGCGACCGCTCACCGAACCGAGCAAAACAGCCCCAAAACAGCTCCGTTTTCGTGTGCCGCGGGCTGATTTTTGGAATCTGCCTCCACTCACCAAAACATCAGCCATCTCAGCCCCTTGGAACCCCCGGGTGACACAGGGCTGGATGGGGCTTCGGAATAGCACTGGGCGTTGAACACTCCTTCGCAAGTTCGCACGTTGCCTTGACGGGAACTTGTTGTCGCGCCCGGGACTTGGTGAGCAGTTGTTTGTGGGCTTGCAGCTGTTCGTTCAACCTTCTAAAGCCCTTGTTTTCCCCCCCTCTCTCTTTTCTCTTGTGCACGCAAGGTGCTCGCTGAATTGCTTGTAAAGCTTCCCCTTTTCACGAGACTTCGGGACTTGTCCGTCGCTCGTTCTTTCGAACTAATCAACTTTCTCTTTTACAAGTCCTTCGGGACCTGCGAGAGGTTGCAAGTGGGCTGACCTTTGCGGAGCAATATCGCAAGGGCGAAGCGCGACTTAGGCAACGCAAGCTAAGTTGGCGTCTTGGCCGCAAGGGTGCCTCCCGCCTTAGGCAATTCCAGCTAAGGCCGTGACATTGTGGTATCAGAGCGAGCAAGCACTTCGAGCGAGCAGCGAAGGAACTTCGCAACTTCGCCATGGCAAAGCATCGTGGCGAATCAAGCAAGACGGGGCAAGTCGGACCCTTGCCCCAAGCAGCCGCAGGTGGGCTGCATGTGCACACTCGCTCTTATGCTGTTGGAGCCGCTCAAGAGGAGCGCGACAGCGAACATGATGAGCGAGAAGTTGGCTACTCTCCGCGAGCGGAGGAAGCGCAATCTGGAGCGCTAACGGGGAAAAAGAGTCACAAGGAGAGACTCACAACGGCAGAAACCCGCCTGGATGTTCTTGAAGCGAGCGTGGAGGAACTCTACCATGGCCAACAAAGGCTTGTCGAGGTAGAGAGCTCGCAAGAGGAAGCGGAGTCCAGGATCGACAAGGTCGAGGCCCTAGTCGACCGACTGTCAGATGACACCAAGGACTCCGTGCAACACCTGCAGGAAGTTGTGGCGAAACTCACTTCAAGGGTGACTATACTAACTAGAGCACTAAATGCGGGAGGAAGCAACACCTGCGTTGCACCACCATAAAATTTGAGGGCACCCGAGCCTCATGGATATGGAGGGATCAGAGATGCCAAAGAGCTCGAGAACTTTCTGTTCGACATGGAACAATACTTTCGGGCTACGAGGCCCGATTCTGAAGATACCAAAGTTTCTATAGCAACAATGTATCTGAACGGAGATGCAAAACTTTGGTGGCGAACCCGTTGGGAGGAGATCCAACAAGGTCGGTGTCGGGTTGACACTTGGGAGGACTTGAAGCGGGAGTTGAGAACTCAGTTCCTACCGGAGAACACAGAGTTCGTCGCAAAAAGGAAGTTGAGACAACTCCGCCAGAGTACCACCATCCGAGACTATGTGAAACAATTTTCTGCACTAATGCTGGACATACAGGACATGTCCGAGAAGGACAAGTTGTTCAGCTTCCCCGATGGTTTGAAGCCATAGGCTCAACAAGAACTAAATCGAAGGAATGTTACCGATGTGGTCGGGGCAATTGCTGCTGCAGAAAGGCTCACCGACTTTGTTTCCTCCGAAGACCCAGGGAGAAGGAAACAATCTTCAAGCAATCACCCTCCAAAACATTCTCGAGGGAAGGAGCTCGGGGCCGAACAAAAGAATAAGAGTTCCCAAAAAGGGCCAAACCCGAAAGGCAAGGCCTCAAAACCTGGAGGATGCTTCTTGTGCGGAGGACCGCACATGGTGAGGGAGTGCCCACAAAAACAGGCACTCAATGCTTTGACGGCTTTCATCCACACCCCCCTCGATCGGACAAGGGCAAAGCTGTTGCTCTTAGTTCGAGCAGTTCTGAATCCAACAGCGATGATGAGGAGTCGCAAGGACCCCGAATGGGAGCAATGCGTTTGTTGAACGCCATGCGGGGTCAAGTGGGGGAGAACATGAAGACAAAGCTACAAAAAGCAGGAAGTAGTGAGCTGATGTATGTGGACATCAAGCTAAATGGCCAAACGACCCGTGCAATGGTGGACACGGGCACTACCCACAACTTCATAGCCGATCGAGAAGCACAGCGACTTGGGTTGATCTTGGAGAAGAGCCCAAGCCGAATGAAGGCGGTGAACTCGGAGGCCAGGCGAATCTCCGGGTTAGCGAAGGGAGTCCCCATCAAAATCGGGACATGGAGCGGGAACACCAACATGATGGCAGTGCCACTGGATGACTTCCAAGTGATTCTTGGAATGGAGTTTATGCACGCGGCGAAGTTGGTGCCAATGTCGTTCTTAAACTCCCTATGTATGATAGGAGGTGACGACCCCTGCGTGGTTCCCGTCTCTCGGAGAGGAACCAAAGAGCCCCAACACATATCGGCATTACAACTGAAGAAAGGGGTGCGAAAAGGTGAATTAACATTTGTGGCTGCTATGAAGCTAGAGCTACTCGACGAGAAGGTCATTCAAGAACCTGCTGTGGTGGAGAACGTCCTGAAAGAGTTCAATGACGTTATGCCACCCGAGTTGCCGAAGACTCTTCCACCATGCAGAGGCGTGGATCACAGCATCGAGCTGGAGCCAAGAGTGAAACCTCCAGCGAGACCACCCTACCGCATGTCCCCGCCAGAGTTAGCGGAACTCAGAAAGCAATTAGGCGAACTGCTAAGCGGTGGTCTCATCCGCAGCTCTAAAGCACCTTTCGGAGCTCCAGTTCTCTTCCAGAAGAAACAAGATGGGAGCCTCCGACTATGCGTCGATTACCGAGCGCTTAACAAAGTGACAGTGAAGAACAAGTATCCCATCTCGCTCATCGCGGACTTGTTCGACCAGTTGGGCAAAGCCAAGTATTTCTCGAAACTCGACCTTCGGTCGGGATATTAGCAGGTGCGCATCGCTGAAGGCGACGAAGCGAAGACTACCTGTGTGACCAGGTATAGAGCGTTTGAGTTCTTGGTGATGCCTTTCGGCTTAACTAATGCTTCAGCCACGTTCTGCACTCTCATGAACCAACTATTCAAGGAGTATTTGGACAAGTTCGTGGTCGTCTACTTAGACGATATCGTTATATACAGCCAAACGCTCGAGGAGCATGTCCAGCACCTTCGGACAATTTTCAAGTGTTCTCCCTTCTCAGGGAGAACACTTTGTTCGTAAAAAGGGAGAAATACTCCTTCGTCCAAACGGAGATCTTATTCTTGGGGCATCAAATCGGTAATGGTTCCATTCGCATGGACAAATCAAAAGTGCAAGTAGTTGCGGAATGGCGAACTCCAAAGAAGGTGCCAGAGTTGAGATCCTTGGTTTCGTCAACTACTATCGACGCTTCATAGTGGGGTACTCGAAGCGTGCAACTCCACTGACGGAATTACTGAAGAAAGAGCAGCCTTGGAAGTGGTCTGACAAATGTGAAATGGCATTCCAAGATCTGAAGGCTGCTGTTATGGAAGAACCAGTGCTCAAATTGCCAGACTATGGAGAGCCTTTTGAAGTCCATACAGATGCTTCGGACTTCGCTATTGGGGGAGTACTCATGCAGGAGGGTCATCCGGTGGCCTACGAGAGCCGCAAACTCAACGAGACCGAGCGACGATATCCAGTGCATGAGAAGGAGATGACAGCGGTGATCCACTGTCTACGAGTTTGGCGACACTATCTCCTCGGATCGCGATTTGTGCTGAGGACGGACAACATCGCTCTGAGCTATTTCCAAACTCAGAAGAAGCTCTCCCCAAAGCATGCGCGATGGCAGAACTTCCTGGCTGAATTTGATATGGCAATGGAGTATAAGCCTGGGAAGGCAAATGTCGTGGCCGATGCATTGAGTCGGAAAGTGGAGCGTGTGAATGCCACACAATTGGAGGGCGGAGGCCAAGCAAATCAATTACACTCCAACTTCCTTTCCAGGATCAGGGATGGACTGTATAGTGACCCCCAGGCAGTTATCCTGATGCAGCTCATCAAAGAAGGCAAGGCATGACGATTTTGGGTCCAGGAGGGACTCGTTTACACAAAAGGGAATAGGGTTTATGTTCCCCGAGTGGACAATTTGAGGCGTGAACTCTTAAAAGAGTGTCACGATTCCCTTTGGGCTGGACACCCAGGTATTCATAGGACGTTGGCTCTCGTGGAGAGGGCCTTCTACTGGCCGAAGATGAGGACTGATGTGGAGGAATATGTTCGAACATGCCTTACTTGCCAACAAGACAATGTGGAGTAACGGAAGCCGATGGGACTTTTGGAGCCATTGCCCGTACCAGAAAGGTCGTGTGAGAGCATTTCCTTGGACTTCATATCAAGCTTGTCCCTTGTAGGGAGACTCGGATCGATACTTGTGGTGGTCGATCGGTTTTCAAAGTATGCAACTTTCATTGCTGCTCCCCTACACTGTTCAGCAGAAGAGGCGGCCAAGCTGATGATGAAGGATGTGGTGAAGTATTGGGGAGTCCCGTACAATATCAAGACGCTCGGTTCCTGGGACGATTCTGGATCGAGCTATTCAAATTATTGGGGTCAAAGTTATACTTCTCTACAAGCCTCCACCCCCAAACGGATGGCCAAACTAAAAGGATAAACTCTCTCTTGGAGCAATATCTTCGGCACTACGTGAGTGCCAACCAACGAGATTGGGTGAAGCTGTTGGACATTGCCCAATTCTCCTACAACTTGCAGCGGAGCTCTGCATCCAACAAGAGCCCCTTCGAGATCATTACAGGACAACAACCGTCGACTCCGCACACCATGACAATTGGGTATACTGGGAGTAGTCCGTCAGGCTACCATTTTCGCAAAGGAGTGGCATCGAAATGCAGATATTGCGCGGGCTTACTTGGAGAAGGTAGCAAAAAGGATGAAGAAGTGGGCAGACTTGGAAAGACGACCGCAAGAGTTCAAAGTTGGCGATTTAGTGTTGGTAAAGCTCCAACCAGCATCACTCCAATTTTTTAGGAACAAAGTCCACAAAGGATTGGTGCGCAAGTATGAAGGGCCCTTCCCAATTATCAGCAGGGTAGGCAACGTCTCTTATAAGTTGCAACTGCCAGCGTGGTTCAAAATTCACAACGTTCTTCACGCCAGCAACCTAAAAGCCTACCACTCGGATTCGCAAGATGCTTCCCGAAATGTTCTAACTCGGCTACCTCCCATCACAGCCTCCTACGAGAAGCGAGTTGAAACCATTCTGGCAGAACGCAAGACAAAGCTATCCAACGGAGCTGAGCAGACAGAGTACTTGGTGAAGTGGCGAAAGCTTAGTTGGGAGCCTGAAGACGCCCTACGACATGAAGAAGCAATCATCAACAACTACCAACAAGCTGTAACGGACAAACTTCTAAACAAGATGTTGGATGTAATGCTTATGTCTGTCCGTTGTCTTTTGGCATGTTCATGCCTTGTACAGCAGGTAGAGGGGCGGCCGAAGGCTAAATAGTCCCATGTTAGTTGGGTTGGTGGCCTCTTTAGGCTTGTAAATAAAGGTTGTGTCATGTGGACACGTGCGAGAGCTTTTCGGTCTGTAATGGACCATTTTACCCTTTGTTGTGCAACTATTCAGAGCTTGTAAAGTCTGTTTGTAATTTGCATTGTCTATGAAGTGTTTTTCGGACATGTTTGCTTGTGGATCCCGATTGAGGCATTCTCTTTAACCCGTTCTCTCTTTTGTTGGTCCTAAGGGACAATGGGAGGCTTCGGGGAGGCTGACCTTTGCGGACGGACGCGCGAGGGTGCCGCACGCCTTAGGCAAAACCAGCTAAGGTCGTGACATTATGGTATCAGAGCGGGACAAGCACTCGTAGAAACACTTGACATGCAAACGTGGGGGACCTAGCGGGGCTGCGTTGAGGGCAGTCAGCACACGCGCGACCGTTTGAGGGAAAACGGGCATGGAGATGTAGGGAAAAGAGTCGCTCAGAGGAGCGGGCATCTGAGATTGGCATTCAGAGGAATGGCCAACCCTTTGCGCAAGAGGCACCACGAGAACAGGCAAGCTTGGAAGAATTTGGAGCGCACAAAGGTTGGGATGGCTGAGTTTGAGCTACGGCTCAACGTTGACAACTTTACTTGATGGTGCTCAAGGCAAGCGAGGCGCTTGGCAAAGGACGAGACCATGCAAAGTGGAATGAGTTGCTCAGCGACCGAAAGAGTTGTGCAAAGCTCACAGAGGTGAGGGGAATTGCTAACTCGAAGAATTCGGTACTCATGCATGGGCTTGTATGCGGACGATGGATTGTTCGTGGCCATCCCAAGGCGGTCGAGACTCGGCGCCTTGGAGCATTGAAACTTTCTCTTCGACATGCGAAGGATACGTCCGGAGGAGGCTGAAGTGTGCAACGAGTTCAGCATGTTGCTAGGCCTTGAGGGGTGCAGCGGTGGCTGTATTGACGTGGAGGCGCAATCTAGCAAGTGCGTTTGCAAGAGGCAGAACAATGCACAGTTTGTTCAGCAGATCGGAGTAGTCCAAGGGGATGGTGGTCTCCGAAACGAAGAGAGATGTTGCTCCAACGGGACAGTTATCCAGGAGGGATAAGTCTCAGCTCTCCAGAGGGAGAATCATGTGAGACGGACTTCACATGTTGAGGAGGAGTACCTCACAAACAACAACTCCACGAAGCTCGATGGACTGAGCAAGCGGCGAGGAGTCGTCGCATGATCTCGCTTGAGAGAATGCATTGGTGGATGCATTGCGAGATCAAGTGGGGGAGCGACCCAAAGCAATGCAAATGGAGGCACACTTGGAGTCGATATGGAGATCGGACTCAAGGGAGGGCTGACCCGTGGAATGGTGGGCGCGAGGGCCACCATCGACTCAATGCAAAAACGAGGAGCGGAGCAACTTGGGTGTAACTTGGCGAAGTACCCAAGCCGCATGAAGGGAGCCAGCATAGAAGTTGGAACATGGAGCAGAGGCACAGCGCTTTCCCTAGACAGAGGTCAAGGACATGAACTCTTGCAGAGGCAGGAGTAGAATCATGCTGTTCCCTGGGTCCTTCATTCTGACAGAGCGGACTCATCTTGCATGGTGCCAAAGACGAAGGGAGCTTCGGGGCACATGCACCTTATCTCGGAGGAGCATTCGATGGAGGAACTAAGGCGACTCAATTTGCGGAGGCGAAGTTGGGTACAGAAGGCCTTAGCACGGGGCAAGAGGACGCAGAGGCGGGTACTCTTGAAGAATATGCCACAGTGTTGCCATTCAAGTTGCTATGAAGGAAGCGGTGCGCAGTGGAGATTGTGCTGGTAGGGGCAGAGGTCCAGGATCCAGACAATGGTGCACAAATTACAGTGAAGTCGGTGGACTTCGGGAGCTACTAGGCGCCGGACTGTCCTAGAGCGGTGCTTCATCTAGGTGTGACCCAAGAGTGGGTGGATGAAGGTCGATTGCCAAAGGAGCGAACAAAATCGAAGGTGGAGGAGACCCTGCGATGTATTGGCAGAGGCCACACATGGAGGGTTCACAATTCGAGTTTATTCCACAAGGATCAGAATGCAATAGAGATGTCACCAGGAGGCGACATGGTGCAACGGATCGTGGTGGAACAGTTCGTGGCAATGCGACACACACGACATAGTCCCGGGAGGGACTAGATCATATGGAGGTATGATCGGGAGCTACTGGGAGCTCCGCTTTGGTGAACAACACGACGGCAAGAAGGGCTATGGATTCAAGGAGTGAAGGCCATGATACCGCAGAGGCGGGTCTTCCGGGCGTGCACCGAATTTTGCATCGGATGAAAACCTTGGTCATCAGCATATGGGGGCTGGGTTCCACCAAGGGAAAAGTTCGAATGCAAGTACCAGTGAGTCCCATGAGAGGGACTTGATCATGCAGAGGTATGATCGAAGCAGCTGGAGAGTTGGACTGCTCCAGAGCTCATATTCGCTTAAGGGAGCCCGACAAGTCAGAGGACAAGGTCGAGTAAGCGAACGTTGCTACCAAGGAAGCTAAGGAGAACAGAATCGGTGCAAACCCTACAATGTGATGGCAGAGGCCATGCATGGGAGTTGCAGTCTGTCTTTCCATCGACCAAACAGACTGCTTGGAGAACACAGAGGTGTTGAAGCAGGAGGTCGAAAGGGGCGAGGAAGCGACGACGAGTCCAGAGGGACTTAGCTACCCAAAATCAAGCAATCAGTTAGAATGGAGGTGGACTCGGAGGAGTGTCACGGAGGCATATCTACTGATTGTGAAGAAAAGGGATGGAGATGTGAGGCGACGGACAGTAGTGCCATAGGCATGGCAGCGCCATGGTACCGCAGAGGCGGGACTTCCGTCAAAGTCATTGATCCCTTGCTCTCACGGAGGGAGAGCGCTTGGTCGTGAAAGGGGCCGAGGAGGTGGAGCATGCGGAGACAATCTCCAAGTACCGAGACAAGGCTGAAGGGCAGAGGCCGAAGAACTTCGTAAGACCGGTGTCAACAAGTTTCTCATCAAGATAGCCGTAAGTGAAGGACTTCGGGTCATGCAAGAGTGCACGACCAAGGAACGAAGCAAGCAGTACACGGTGCTGTACCTTTGCTACTCAGTGGAGTAGGCGGCAGGGTTGATGGAGAAGACGGTACAATCCCAGAGGCGACCTCATCTATCAGAGAATTACTCCAAGTTGGGGTGAAAACTTCCTGCATTCCAGAAGTTCAATGGCATTGAGAAGGTGAATCACAGTAGCTAACTCAACGCAAGGAGTGCAAACACTTCAAGTGCTTCAGAAGTGTGAGCAAAGAGCAGGCGAAGGCCAGTAACCAGCTCGATGCATGAAGTACAATCTCGAGGAGGCGGGCGAAGTCAAGTAACCTTTGCCTTCTCAACTCTTAAGAGAATGGGCGAAATCGAGTACCCCAGTTCTCTTATCTATCCAGCAGAGGAGCTCTGCACAAGTTCAAAGACCCTTCGAAGATAATGGAAGACAATAGTTGTCAAAATCCTCACCAATGGTGATCAGTGCTACTGAGAGTAGATTGTCCGCTTCATTTCCCAACGAAATGCCAATCGAAAGCGGAAGTGATGCGAACCTACTTGGATGTGACAACTAACTGAAAGAAGAGTCAATGAGCAGATTTTGTGGAGGAAGGACCCAAAACTTCAGAAGTTTGCGAGGCGATGCTCGTTAAAGCTCCAACAAGCATCCACCCAGTTCAAGCAGCATGTGGAAATTTTGAGAGACTGGCGCAGAAAAGATGGTCTTTTCCTTCATTTGGTGGATCCGCAAGAATCAACAAGGATCAACACAACTCAGCCAACCCCACACCAGAGTCAGAGTCATTGGCGAGTTGAAGCAGCATGGCGGATCAAAGGTTCGACTACTCAGAAACAGCAGCGGAGAGCAGCTGGGAGCCAGGAGGCGCATTGCAGCTGGAGCAGAAGATTGAAGACTCAGCAAAGGCGAAGAGTTGCAGTGTTCACAAAGGCTTCGACGAGGACGTCGAAGGGATAAGTGGGGGAGAATGTAACGGACAAACTTCTAAACAAGATGTTGGATGTAATGCTTATGTCTGTCCGTTGTCTTTTGGCATGTTCATGCCTTGTACAGCAGGTAGAGGGGCGGCCGAAGGCTAAATAGTCCCATGTTAGTTGGGTTGGTGGCCTCTTTAGGCTTGTAAATAAAGGTTATGTCATGTGGACACGTGCGAGAGCTTTTCGGTCTGTAATGGACCATTTTACCCTTTGTTGTGCAACTATTCAGAGCTTGTAAAGTCTGTTTGTAATTTGCATTGTCTATGAAGTGTTTTTCGGACATGTTTGCTTGTGGATCCCGATTGAGGCGTTCTCTTTAACCCGTTCTCTCTTTTGTTGGTCCTAAGGGACAATGGGAGGCTTCGGGGAGGCTGACCTTTGCGGACGGACGCGCGAGGGTGCCGCACGCCTTAGGCAAAACCAGCTAAGGTCGTGACAAAGCGTCGATGAGGGCGTCGACAGTTTAAGTGGGGGAGAATGTCACGAACGATCGTCGCGCACCCGCAACAACTCCGTTCAACGAACCGTTCGTCGCTCTCATCTACATGTACAGCTACTTGGCAGTCTGTTTTGCCTTGATTTTGAGTCATTTTGCTTATAAAAATGTAAGTTCGAACAAGCTGCAGCGTTACAAAGCGACCGTTCACCGAACCGAGCAAAACAGCCCTAAAACCGCCCAAAACAGCTCCGTTTTCGTGTGCCACGGGCTTATTTCTGGAATCCGCCTCCGCTCACCAAAACGTCAGCCATCTCAGCCCCTTGGAACCCCCCGAGTGGCACAGGGCTGGATGGGGCTTCGGTATAGCACCGGGCGTTGAACACTCCTTCGCAAGTTCGCACGTTGCCTTGACGGGAACTTGTTGTCGCGCCCGGGACTCGGTGAGCAGCTGTTTGTGGGCTTGCAGTTGTTCGTTCAACCTTCTAAAGCCCTTGTTTTCTCCCTCTCTCTCTTTTCTCTTGTGCACGCAAGGTGCTCGCTGAATTGCTTGTAAAGCTTCCCCTTTTCACGAGATTTCGGGACTTGTCCATCGCTCGTTCTTTCGAACTAATCAACTTTATCTTTTACAGGTCCTTCGGGACCTGCGAGAGGTTGCAAGTGGGCTGACCTTTGCAGAGCAATATCGCAAGGGCGAAGCGCGACTTAGGCAACGCAAGCTAAGTTCGCGTCTTGGCCGCAAGGGTGCCTCACACCTTAGGCAATTTCAGCTAAGGCCGTGACAATACGTCAAAGTTAAATATGCTTTAATGGCAAATCCTTTTTCTTTTGATTCAACCACAGAATGAATTCAATATGGAAAAATTCCTCAGACTTGAAGCAAACAAACCTATTTAATGTCCACAATAATTTCTGTATACTGCTGCTATAGCAACTTGGTCTGTCTTCAGTGTACCAAATGACTTGTACAATGCTGGATTGGGTGATTTTGTGCTAAACTGTTTGATGGCAAGTCGAAGGGCTGTACCAATTGTCTTGAGTTGAACCATCCTAACACAATTCATATTGAGCACCTTAAAAAGGTTAACCTAAGGCTAAATAAACCCTGAGTGTGTATCATTAATGGAATGATAATGTGCCATACTGTCACGACCTTAGCTGGTTTTGCCTAAGGCGTGCGGCACCCTCGCGTGTCCGTCCGCAAAGGTCAGCCTCCCCGAAGCCTCCCATTGTGCCTTAGGACCAACAAAAGAGAGAACGGGTTAAAGAGAACGCCTCAATCGGGATCCACAAGCAAACATGTCCGAAAAACACTTCATAGACAATGCAAATTACAAACAGACTTTACAAGCTCTGAACAGTGGCACAACAAAGGGTAAAATGGTCCATTACAGACCGAAAAGCTCTCGAACGTGTCCACATGACACAACCTTTATTTACAAGCCTAAAGAGGCCACCAACCCAACTAACATGGGACTATTTAGCCTTCGGCCGCCCCTCTACCTGCTGTACAAGGCATGAACATGCCAAAAGACAACGGACAGACATAAGCATTACATCCAACATCTTGTTTAGAAGTTTGTCCGTTACATTCTCCCCCACTTATCCCTTCGACGTCCTCGTCGAAGCCTTTGTGAACACTGCAACTCTTCGCCTTTGTTGAGTCTTCAATCTTCCGCTACGCTGCAATGCGCCTCCTGGCTCCCAGCTGCTCTCCGCTGCTGTTTTTGAGTAGTCGAATCTTTGATCCGCCATGCTGCTTCAACTCGCCAATGACTCTGACTCTGGTGTGGGGTTGGCTGAGTTGTATTGATCCTCGTTGATTCCTGCGGATCCACCAAATGAAGGAAAAAACCATTCTTACTGCGCCAGTTTCTCAAAATTTCCACATGCTGCTTGAACTGGGTGGATGCTTGTTGGAGCTTTAACGAGCATCGCCTCGCAAACTTCTGAAGTTTTGGGTCCTTCCTCCACAAAATCTGCTCATTGACTCTTCTTTCACTTAGTTGTCACATCCAAGTAGGTTCGCATCACTTCCGCTTTCGATTGGCATTTCGTTGGGAAATGAGGCGGACAATCTACTCTCAGTAGCACTGATCACCGTTGGTGAGGATTTGACAACTATTGTCTTCCATTATCTTCGAAGGGTCTTTGAACTTGTGCAGCGCTCCTCTGCTGGATAGATAAGAGAATTGGGGTAGTCGGTTTCGCCCATTCTCTTAAGAGTTGAGAAGGCAAAAGTTACTTGACTTCGCCCGCCTCCTCGAGGTTGTACTTCATGCATCGAGCTGGTTACTGGCCTTCGCCTGCTCTTTGCTCACACTTCTGAAGCACTTGAAGTGTTTGCACTCCTTGCGTTGAGTTAGTTATTGTGATTCACCTTCTCAATGCCATTAAACTTCTGGAATGCAGGAAGTTTTCACCCCAACTTGGAGTAATTCTCTGATAGATGAGGTCGCCTCTGGGATTGTACCGTCTTCTCCATCAACCCTGCCGCCTACTCCACTGAGTAGCAAAGGTACAGCACCGCGTACTGCCTGCTTCGTTCCTTGGTCGTGCACTCTCGCATGACCCGAAGTCCTTCACTTACGGCTATCTTGATGAGAAACTTGTTGACACCGGTCTTACGAAGTTTCTTGGCCTCTGCCCTTCAGCCTTGTCTCGGTACTTGGAGATTGCCTCTGCATGCTCCACCTCCTCGGCCCCTTTCACGACCAAGCGCTCTCCCTCCGTGAGAGCAAGGGATCAATGACTTGTACGGAAGTCCCGCCTCTGCGGTACCATGGCGCTGCCATGCCCATGGCCCTACTATCCGTCGCCTCGCCTCTGTATCCCTTTCCTTCACAATCAGTAGAGATGTCTCCGTGGCACTCCTCTGAGTCCACCTCCATTCTAACTGATGCTTGATTTTGGGTAGCTAAGTCCCTCTGGACTCGTCGTCGCTTCCTCGCCCCTTTCGACCCCCTGCTTCAACACCACTGTGTTCTCCAAGCAGTCCGTTTGGTCGATGGAAAGACAGACTGCAACTCTCATCCATGGCCTCTGCCATCACGTTGTAGAGTTTGCACCGATTCTGTTCTCCTTAGCTTCCTTGGTAGCAACGTTCGCTTACTCGACCTTGTCCTCTGACTTGTCGGGCTCCCTTAAGCGAATATGAGCTCTGGAGCAGTCCAACTCTCCAGCTGCTTCGATCATACCTCTGCATGATCAAGTCCCTCTCATGGGACTCACTGGTCCTTGCATTCGAACTTTTCCCTTGGTGGAACCCAGCCCCCATATGCTGATGACCAAGGTTTTCATCCGATGCAAAATTCGGTGCACGCCCGGAAGACCCGCCTCTGCGGTACCATGGCCTTCACTCCTTGAATCCATAGCCCTTCTTGCCGTCGTGTTGTTCACCAAAGCGGAGCTCCCAGTAGCTCCCGATCATACCTCCATATGATCTAGTCCCTCCGGGGACTATGTCGTGTGTGTCGCATTGCCACGAACTGTTCCACCACGATCCGCTGCACTATGTCGCCTCCTGGTGACATCTCCAATGCATTCTGATCCTTGTGAAATAAACTCGAATTGTGAACCCTCCATGTGTGGCCTCTGCCAATACATCGCAGGGTCTCCTCCACCTTCGATTTTGTTCGCTCCTTTGGCAATCGACCTTCATCCACCCACTCTTGGGTCACACCTAGATGAAGCACCGCTCTAGGACAGTCCGTCGCCTAGTAGCTCCCGAAGTCCACCGACTTCGCTGTAATTTGTGCACCATTGCCTGGATCCTGGGCCTCTGCCCCTACCAGCACAATCTCCGCTGCGCACTGCTTCCTTCATGGCAACTTGAATGGCAACACTGTGGCATATTCTTCAAGAGTACCCGCCTCTGCGTCCTCTTGCCCCGTGCTAAGGCCTTCTGAACTCAACTTCACCTCCGCAAATTGAGTCGCCTTAGTTCCTCTATCAAATGCTCCTCCGAGATAAGGTGCATGTGCCCCGAAGCTCCCTTCGTCTTTGGCACCATGCAAGATGAGTCCGCTCTGTCAAAATGAAGGACCCATGGAACAGCATGATTCTACTCCTGCCTCTGCAAGAGTTCATGTCCTTTGACCTCTGTCTAGGGAAAGCACTGTGCCTCTGCTCCATGTTCCAACTTCTATGCTGGCTCCCTTCATGCGGCTTGGGTACTTCGCCAAGTTACACCCAAGTTGCTCCGC
The DNA here is from genome assembly GCF_036884655.1 of Musa acuminata AAA Group. NCBI lineage: Eukaryota > Viridiplantae > Streptophyta > Magnoliopsida > Zingiberales > Musaceae > Musa > Musa acuminata. The sequence continues at coordinate 35,997,673 of NC_088343.1, read as the reverse complement.
TCCTCGTTTTTGCATTGAGTCGATGGTGGCCCTCGCGCCCACCATTCCACGGGTCAGCCCTCCCTTGAGTCTGATCTCCATATCGACTCCAAGTGTGCCTCCATTTGAGTTGCTTTGGGTCGCTCCCCCACTTGATCTCGCAATGCATCCACCCATGCATTCTCTCGAGCAAGATCATGTGACAACTCCTCGCTGCTTGCTCGGTCCATTGAGCTTCGTGGAGTTGTTGTTTGTGGGGTACTCCTCCTCAACATGTGAAGTCCGTCTCACATGATTCTCTCTCTGGAGAGCTGAGACTTATCCCTCCTGGATAACTGTCCTATTGGAGCAACATCTCTCTTCGTTTCGGAGACCACCATCCCCTTGGACTACTCCGATCTGCTGAACAAACTGTGCATTGTTCTGCCTCTTGCAAACACACTTGCTAGATTGCGCCTCCACGTCAATACAGCCACCGCTGCACCCCTCAAGGCCTAGCAACATGCTGAACTCGTTGCACACTTCAGCCTCCTCCGGACGTATCCTTCGCATGTCGAAGAGAAAGTTTCAATGCTCCATGGCGCCGAGTCTCGACCGCCTTGGGATGGCCACGAACAATCCATCGTCCGCATACAAGCCCATGCATGAGTACCGAATTCTTCGAGTTAGCAATTCCCCTCACCTCTGTGAGCTTTGCACAACTCTTTCGGTCGCTGAGCAACTCATTCCACTTTGCATGGTCTCGTCCTTTGCCAAGCGCCTCGCTTGCCTTGAGCACCATCAAGTAAAGTTGTCAATGTTGAGCCGTAGCTCAAACTCAGCCATCCCAACCTTTGTGCACTCCAAATTCTTCCAAGCTTGCCTGTTCTCGTGGTGCCTCTTGCGCAAAGGGTTGGCCATTCCTCTGAATGCCAATCTCAGATGCCCGCTCCTCTGAGCGACTCTTTTCCCTACATCTCCATGCCCGTTTTCCCTCAAACGATTGCGCGTGTGCTGACTGCCCTCAACGCAGCCCCGCTAGGTCCCCCACGTTTGCATGTCAAGTGTTTCTATGAGTGCTTGTCCCACTCTGATACCATAATGTCACGACCTTAGCTGGTTTTGCCTAAGGCGTGCGGCACCCTCGCGCGTCCGTCCGCAAAGGTCAGCCTCCCCGAAGCCTCCCATTGTCCCTTAGGACCAACAAAAGAGAGAACGGGTTAAAGAGAACGCCTCAATCGGGATCCACAAGCAAACATGTCCGAAAAACACTTCATAGACAATGCAAATTACAAACAGACTTTACAAGCTCTGAACAGTGGCACAACAAAGGGTAAAATGGTCCATTACAGACCGAAAAGCTCTCGAACGTGTCCACATGACACAACCTTTATTTACAAGCCTAAAGAGGCCACCAACCCAACTAACATGGGACTATTTAGCCTTCGGCCGCCCCTCTACCTGCTGTACAAGGCATGAACATGCCAAAAGACAACGGACAGACATAAGCATTACATCTAACATCTTGTTTAGAAGTTTGTCCGTTACAATACGTCAAAGTTAAATATGCTTTAATGGCAAATCCTTTTTCTTTTGATTCAACCACAGAATGAATTCAATATGGAAAATTTCCTCAGACTTGAAGCAAACAAACCTATTTAATGTCCACAATAATTTCTGTATACTGCTGCTATAGCAACTTGGTCTGTCTTCAGTGTACCAAATGACTTGTACAATGCTGGATTGGGTGATTCTGTGCTAAATTGTTTGATGGAAAGTCGGAGGGCTCTACCAATTGTCTTGAGTTGAACCATCCTAACACAATTCATATTGAGCACCTTAAAAAGGTTAACCTAAGGCTAAATAAAACTTGAGTGTATACCAAGCTGATGGAAATCTTCCAGAATCAGGCCACATCATAAAGAAGGTCCTCTCCATAAAATATCACTTCCACAAAGGAAAAGTTGAAGAGGACTAAACCAGAACAGGAAAGTCAGGACCATTTGAATGTCAGGAATCCACTTGATATTTCCCAAATCAATCCAACTCCTTTAAGCAGAAGAACAAGAGTAATATTTTCAATTAATGAGGCAGGCCAAGGTTCATCCAAGAATGATCTTCTCTGTATATAAGATTCCTTCAAACATGTGAGATAGCATATCACCAAAAACTTGAGGTTACAAGCTCACCAAGTTTCTTCTAGCTCTTTAATGTGTCTTCATGAGATTACCATCTTCTACATACTTTTCATTCATGGGATACACAATAAATGATTAATGAACTGCTGCATGGACAAAGCATCAATCTAATTTATTGGAACTGTGGATTATGAAAGAATATAATGACTAAAGATCATACAATTAGAGATAAGAATGATGATAAGGTCAAGCTGTAAAGCCCACAAAAGATGGTCCAGAAGCTGACCAGAAAAACTTTTCTTTACCTCGTCGGGAGGATGTTGTAATCCTAGCACAATTTGACTTGATCAGGCGATCCTACCTCCCTCATAAATAATATAATAAGGCACAAAATAGAGTGGAGGATGTTGTAATCCTAGCACAATTTGACTTGATCAGGCGATCCTACCTCCCTCATAAATAATAGAATAAGGCACAAAATAGAGTGGAGAACAAGGAAAATACATTTCCTGGAGACTAGGCTAGGTGTATAAGTAGGAACACGCTAACCCACAAGCACAACAGTGGACTTCCAAGAATTGCAAAACTGATAAATTGCTTGAATAACCTGTGTGAGTTACAGACTTAGCCTAAACTTGCTTTCCACACTTAGGTACAAGAAGAAGCCTCATATCTGTCCATTCAACATAAAATTCTTATAGCAAACAACAGGTCCATAAATAATCTTACTTCCGGAAATATATTAAGTACAAGGAAGAAGAAACACAATATAGGATAATTTATTTGATTTTGGCAATCGAACATCCCCAGGTTTCAGTGCCACATGTTTTTGAGCAAAACTTCAACAAAGATGAGCTTAAAAATAATAATTTGCAAGGGTCCAAAGTTACCGCATCAAATTATTTTGGATGGGTAAGCATATAAACTCGGGCATCGGCAAGATGAGTTTCCACCTTTGATGATGCCAGAGAGCCATTAAACTGTATATTTCTTTTGCAAGCTTCAATAGATTCTGCAGCAATGCATATGACACGATTAAGCATCCATTTCAAGCCTTGCCTAGAAATTCTACCAGCAAAGAAATTAATACTATGTAAAATTAAACAATACATTCGTCATAGTCGAGAGCGACAATTTTGCCAATGCCATCTATTTCAAGTGCATATCTCCGCGATCGTAATCCAGAAGCAGCTAAAGCCTGCAGATTCCTAACCAAAAAATATTTCAACTTGGGCATAGCAAACATATGCTCATAATGACCACAACTTTAGATGAAGGCTAAAGATCAGACCACCTTGTAGAAACTTAGATTATATTTATCAACAAAGCACATTATTCCATTTGCAAGGATAGGTACAAAAGATAACTATAGATGCCCCTCGAGAACCGTGGGTGCTTTGAGTTCTTGAACTTTTGAGGCAGGAATTTCCTGAATTTCTCTTAAGTTGCCTTTGGTATAATCTGAAGAGTCTAGTTGGATTTGACAATCTCCATCTGATAAATAATCAGAAGGCCTGTCACAAGGGACCTCTGATGCCGATCCTTTCCTGCTCAACATAATAGCATGTTCTTCCTTGCGTTTTGAGATAGAAGTCCTTAAAACAGCAATGGAAATGTCTCTGTTATGAACCTAATGATCATACATCACTTTCATCAGCAACTAGAATACATACAGGGGAACATCGAAAACCAAATTCATGTTGTTCAAGCAGCAGCACCAATCATAACAACACAGATTTTCATGTTGGCTTTCTCTATCTAAGTCAACCTTGTTCCAACTAAATGAAGCCTAATCGTGGTCTTAAGTGACATTTCTTACATTGACGAGAGGAATGCCAAAAATAATAAAGTTTAGGAACCAATTCTTTTAAGTCATTAAAATGGACAGGTAATTATCCGGGAATATGAACAAATGATTATGACCCCAATGGCACACCCCGGGACTAATTTCCACTCATTATTATTTACTTTTAGTATTCTTTTTAACAATTTATCATTTAAGGATCCCAACATGACACATTTTTACAATATAATTTACATTAACTACTAGAACGAACACATGCTCTATACCTTGTATGCTTTATGACGTAGATGACCAAAATTTAATCTTGTCCAAGGTGAAAAGAAAATAATAATCTTTACAATCTCAGATCAAGAAAAAATGACTTCTTCTAACGAATTAGAAGCACCGATAGAAATCCAACCTAAACAATCAACAAGAGCAACGGGACAACAAGAACCAAGTTTTACCAAATGGTTTTTCTCATTTCGGAAAAACGAACTCGCACAAGTATCATACCTGGGCCTCGTCGTAGAATACGCCGTTGGCAGAATCCATAAGAATCTTCGCCTCTCCTTCCTCAACGACTGCGTCTCCTCCGGGCTTCCCTCCCACGTCGCCCACACCGATTTCTGGGGCCGAAGAAGAGGATGAGGAGGAGAGTGAAAGACTCGATTTTGATGGCATCAGCGGCAAGCTCTTGGCCGCCCTGACTGAGAACCGCATCGCTTTCGAATTGCCGCATCCAAATCCCCAACACGATCGCGCGGAGGGGATGATTCCGAGGGCATTTGCTTCGCAACATTATAAACCCTATTTCTTGGCCTCCGGCGCACGTTAACGATCGATCATACAGTTCCGCTAAAGTGAGCGTGGTTGCCAATTCAAGGTTATGCGTGGGGGTATTACACTTCAATTTGAGTAGACAAAAACTAGAAGATTGAGTCATATGCTATTTGGCATGGTTGATTAATACGATAATTAACTAATAATGTTAAATATTAATAATACTATTTCTCTCTCTCTCTCTCTCTCTCTCTCTCTCTCTCTCTCAGAGGAACAGGAACCTGGACCACCATTGTCCATGTTCTTCATGTACAAGGTCATACGAACCTGTGGTCCGGTAGAGAGAAGGCAAAGTCCATATGATTGGTCACTGATTGGTGAACAGTACTGGATCCACTGCAGGTTGATGACAACACTAGTCAGCATAGGATTTCTGGTCCCTGGATTGGTTGATATCTGGAAAGAGAAACGATAATCCGGCATCAGTCACGTCTTTCAAATTTCAAATGGCCTCCATGAATCTCCTGCCAAACATTTCTAGATGCTGCTATGAGCTTAAAAAGGTTGAGGAGGAGCAGGACATCAGAATCAATGTAAAGCTTGTGCTGTCCATCAATTCTGCATGACAAATGATATGTTTCTGAGGATAATTACAGCGACCATCCTATGGAGCATCAGAAACATGGTTTTCACTGCATGGCTACAGGGACCATCCTATGGAGAATGCAGCTTCAGGAACATTTTCCAAGCTGTCCATATCTCCTTCACTGAGAGAGGTAGGGCTGCATGAGGTGACACAGCCTTGGTCTTATCATCTATGTTTGGCTGGTGTAGACTTCAACCATGGCTTCTGCATTTTGCCTTATTATTCACCTCTTCTTCTACCAAATTGCTAACCTTTATACTATATATATCCTTGTACAGAAAACAGCATCACAAATTCCATGCCTCAGTATCACTCAACCTGCATATTACAGCTAGCATTTGTGACAATGTCAGGAGAAAGGGATGTATAGACACTCAGACTTTGATCTCTTGTCAGATACAATATAATTACATGGGAGTTTGGGACAATGATCTCTAATCAAATGCTTGTGGCTTTCCACTATTTAGCTCTTTTGAGTCTAGTAAACTCTGAGCACCATACATCAACTTTGACTAGTAAGACTATTTTCTGAATCACGTCGTGTGATCTACCAATAGGTGGATATTGCCATCCATTCCATCAAGCAAAATAATTGAATCTTAATTACCTTTTTCCTGTCAAAATGTGATTTGTTCTTGCAGATTGTGATCTTAATTAAATTGGTTTGCTGGATTCTTGCCCAGATCTTAATCTGAATACATACAGGTTTCTACAATTAAGGAAGCATGGGAACAATTTAGGGAGAAGGGAAAACGTTGTAAGATGGGACAAACTAATATACCAAAAATTACTAATAATCGTTAGAAGACCAAATGCAAAAGGTTTCGTAGATGATTTAGGATGTATTCCTTGTTAGGAAGCAGAAAAAACTCATGATTGTCATTCCTTTCTTTGCCAAAGTTTCAATTAAGATCTGGAGCCCATGGCTGCTAATTAGATGCCATTCAAAGGAGAAGTTGATTGATTTTGATCACATCCAAAGGCGAAAACACTGATGCAGGATGTCATATGGCATAATCCTATAGCATCTACAATACATTATGTATATGGATGGAGAGAAATCAACTGAGTATAGCAATCCATGCAAAGTTCTTCATGAAAGTTGGTAGAGGATAAGATGCTGCTTAAAAAATTGTTTGCAGAATGGAAAGAAGAAGATAGCAAAGTGTGTGTATACTAATCCAACTTTGAGGATTTTATTTTCATGTAGATGCTAACTATCTTAGCTAGCAAAGAAGGTACTTAGATCAAAATCTGCTTTCATAACTCAATTCTTTATCCAAATGAAAATGCTATAGATGGGTAGTTAAATGCCGGACTAGAAATGAGTTATAAATATAAACATATTTTTATTTTCTAGTGAAAAATCAAAGAAAAACACAATAAAAAAAATGTCATGCTGTGCACAAAGGAAAAGGGAGGAATAAAATGATTAGTTGAGACATCATCAATGTATATTCCCAGAAAAAAATAATCAATAGGGCCCAACATTAAGTGTACAGAAGCTAATACCAATTATAGCTGTCTTCAACATAAGAGACTTCCATCAGTACAAGATCTAAAAGGGATCAATGTGATCCTTGTAAAGAAAGAGGCACTTAAAGATAGGGTTTAGGATGCACTAATCTCATGTTCATAAAATCCTGAAAATTCTGGATGAGAAGGACTTATTTTGCAAGCATGTGGATTGATTTTTTTTGCATGCATCTAACATTTTCTATGGTAAAACATGCTCCAAAATTAAAGTTATTTTTGGTTCCAACAGTAATGTAACTTTCATATTCAACATATTATTTAGTCACAAAAATAATCTTACCAATGCGATCCTACATTATCATCTAAGAATCCATGGCGAGACAACAAATCCCGACATCCATGTGAGACCTAATGCTGTGGGAACTATCAGCATTGGGACCCCTATTTTTATGGTCCGAAGTTGATCATGCATGTGGATCCATGAAAATGATATAAAGAGATTGTGGGCTCACCTGACTGTTGTTTCTACCCTCTTCATCACAAAGATATGAACTTGATTTATTCTTACTGAACAAAACAACAGGTACTTGATCCAAGGAATTCTGTTGGTGCAAAGCCATCCTCTTAATTACACACATAGAAAGACAAAACAATTAAACCTGTCTTAGTAGCACTCATTTAGCTTACAGAGGCAGGACATGCTATCCATATCAATTCGGGCTTCATCTTGTGGGGCTTGACATGAATTTTCTCAAGTATGGCTCCTTATAGCCAACTATTATTGGATCAGAAATGGATCCCCAATCATTTCTTAAATGTTTGTTAACTCCATTTCTAAATTTAATTAGTATCTGCACTTGATAATAAGTATATAATTTATACATATATGTAAAGTATATAAATATAAAGTATGATATTACGGGGAGATCTCGATTCGCATAATTTTAAGCATCATGATATTTTAAATTTCTCAATCAGTTAGTTAATTTGTCAAGAAATAAGTCTAAATTGCGTTACATCGATCGACTTAGCAGATGGATTTATAATCTCGTAACTTTGGATCATGGAGTAAGTCGAAAGCGAACAATTCAAGAAGCTATTATTCTTTTACAAGTCGGAAATTAATTGAATCCGAAGTGATGAATGTCACACACACATATACACGCATATATATGCCTTTTTTTATTTAAATTAGTTATGCTGTCTCATACTCAATTATTGTTCATGAATTACATTGAAACATTTTATTTGGCATATTAAATCGATTTTTTTCAAATAAAAGATCAATAAAGATTCGGAGTGGAAAATTATAATTCAATACTTGGTGGTCACCAAAATGGAATTTAGAAATGAATCTAATGTCCACATTTGAATTATTTGAGTTCTTGGTTGGAAACGTTTACACGCTGATCCAATCCAAATCTCTCACGTTCATGGAGAGAGGAAAACCTAAAGAATTGATCTTGGATCTAAAATGATGGAACAACAAACATCCCATGTGAACAATTGGGCTTCTAGTTGTCTTTGTTGGACTACTACACCTCAGCAACCAAAACCTGATCTATCCTTGGAGTGGAAACCTCAACAACTAGGCAGCTAATTCTTTCTTTATTTCATGTTTTCTTTCTTTTGATGAAGATAAATAGCTAACATTTTGCTCAAACCAAATGTGGGCTTGTTTAGATGATGACAAGGTGAAAATTTGAATTGTGGTCTCCAATGACAAGCACTAACTTGTCGTCGAGTTTACAAGTCAATCATTATGAGCCTTCATTCTGGCCACTGGATACATTTGGACTAAGATTTTATTGCAAGATTTCTTGAAGACAGTTAAGTGGGTTAATTGGTGGTGGTCGTTGGCAGTATCTCCCAAACAATATCATCATGTTGGAGCTCAGAGAAGAAGATCTGACCATGCCTTTTTCTTTTTGTCATCTCTTGTTTGGTATACTATGCACTACCTTCATATTTTCCCTTAAATTTCTTCTTTTCCTTTCATAATTTGGATGATCAACCAGAAAAAAAAGGAATCGTTTGTGTTTGACCGACACTCCTTTTGTCAGTCAAATGGAACACATAGTGGAAAGCCAAACCATGAATGTAAATGTTAAAGACTAACTCAGTTACTTGTGAGCAGTCTGCAAGTAATAATCTGAGAACTACATGCCAAATGCTCACTGTGTACCAAGATGTCATAAACATGGAGCTACTCCATTTTTCGGGAGTAGAGTTTTGATTTTATGTAAAAACTACTACTGAACTTTCTAGTTCTATCAATTTGATTTGAGTTATTATAAAAAATATTTGTTTTTTTTTTTTGTTTGCATATGTCAGTTTAAAGCTAAATCATACACATCCATCTCCAAAGTTCAAAGAATTGGGATGCCCACATATTGGACATCTCATCCACCTTCCAAATCTAAACCCTAGTCAATTGATGACAGTTCTGTTATTTTGATAGCAAGGAAATACCCCTCTAACCATGGGAGTTGAGCTTGCTAGAAGTTTGCGTCTTCACAGTCATTGCTCACAGATGCTTTTCACGAGAGAGAGAGAGAGAGAGAGAGAGAGAGAGAGAGAGAGATCACACGATACATACTATTAGGCCTTAAAAGCCTCCTAACCCTAGCGCTTAAGACGCAGGCAGCATTGCCTTCCATGGATATGGTACGCACGGAAAGCAGAAGCGAGCACCGTTCGGCCTGCTTCGCAATTACTACACACCAGCGGGGGTCGCAGAACAACTCCAGCGACGCGCTGCACGCGAGCATGTGCGCGAGTGCTCCCCCAACATCCAGCCTCCACCCCACGAGAAGATCACAGAATCAACCAAATATAAAAATGTTTCAGAGCAGATCTTTACTCGGTATGGTAAAAGCCATGCTTCTGGCAGCAGATAAGAGTACTGCTTGCTCATGAGAGTGTGGACTGTGGACTGTGGACTGACACCTAACCAAGCAGAAGAGAATAACTTCACAGTGCGCCATTAGGGTGAACAAGTGCGTGCAGGTTGGGATTTGGGATGGCAGCAAGCCTTCATCTGACCTTGGCTGTCTCATCAACCCTGCTCTTTCCCAAGATGAGAGAAAGTGAAGCCTGGCTCGCACCTGTTGATCCTAGCTAAATCCATTAAAGGCGCTTGACCAAGCACCACCACCACCGCCTCCCCCATCGAGCAGTTTCTTTCCCGCAGAGCCTATCGAGTCTGGGCGGGCAAAAGGCTCTCTATGGTGGAGAAAAAGGCGTGGTTACACGAAGAGGGCAACAGTGAGGGTGCGTTGGGGGGTGTCCCTTCTTTTACCCCTATGGGAAACCGAGGAATCGTCACATCACTTCCCGCACTCACTGGCCCCTCAGGACAGTGACAACTGATCCCCTCCACCTTTTCCCTCCCCTTCTTAAACTTTCTGCACTCACCACCCTTCTCGGGTGCATCTTCTCGTGATATGTTGCTCCTCTTCATCGCTCAGCATGTCATGATGTCTCGTATGGATCTTGGCCTGGTTTGTAGCCTTCGAAGATTGCTCTGTAATGCGGACTGATGGAGACTGGCGCATGATTCCTGTATGTTTTTGTTGTTGTTGGAAATGTGTTGCTCGAAGCAAGTGCCTGCCCTTGGAGCGCAACATGACGCAGCTTCTGAAACTTGATCGTACCCTTTCTTGTTGAATGCGTCTTTTCTAAATCTGGGAGAATCATGGAGGCTCATCATCGATTAATAGAAACTTGGTAAACAGTGTTTTAGAAGGTGGGACTTTGATCTTTCTCATCTTTTGCTGCATGTATCCAGAAGAGATCATAAAGAACAACGTATCAAGTCAAAGACTAAGTTCTGTTCATTTATACCAAGTGACCCTGAAACAAAATAGGAGCACTGTTTCCAGGTGCATCTGTAGACACATAAAAATCAAAGGCATAGATGTGAAAGCACGGTAGTTTATCTTGGTATCATGAAGTCAAAAAACCTACCTAGTAACCCTACCAGATACAGTAATATAGCTTGTCACCCAGGAAGGGGATAACTTTTCTATATGTTGGTTTGACCAAGCAGTAATTTGAGAAGCTAAAAGACATGGAGTCTGACTTCGTAAGATACTGACTGAGAGATGGTAAGCACCATGGCAAGATATCACGAGATATAGGAAGCCATAAACCCGTTCTCTCTCAAGCAGGGTTGGCTGGGCCGTACGTTCCATGAGTGGGGGTTCCCACGGGCATTATTGCCAGAATAGAAACCCTAAGCCATGGCGCATGCCCACTGCAGTGAGCATCTCTTGGGCACGGGAGAGGAGGTCTATCACCCTCTTCTTCTCCCCCGGCTTAGCTTGTCTCTTCTTCTTACTCATGGATTTGGTCTCTCCCACTGAGCAACTGTGCTACGTGCGTTGCACCTACTGCAACACTGTTCTTGCGGTAATTTTTCTTAAAGTAGGAGACTAAAAAGAGGCCAGTCATGATGCTTTAGATGTACAGGAAAGATGTCCATTCAAAAAAAAAAAGAGCATCTTCTTCAGCCATATCAGCTTGTTCTCTGAGCAAGTTTCTCTGTATGAATTCCCTGTTTTTTCTCTGTTCTCTTCGATCTGGCATCCGAGGACCAGTACTTTCAAAGCAAGCCTTCATTTTCTTTTCTCATACTTTTCTGTTCACTTTTAATTATCTCCCTAACCATGAATGATGTTTTAGTTTGAGAAGATCCAGATGAAAGTACTACTTTGCTTTGGTTTTTCTACTGTTCGTGTTGATGGTTCTTATGCTGTCCATGCCGCTGTTAATTACGACAAAGTATTCCCGTCGGCTTCTAGGGTTTTTCCTCCTCTTCCTCTCTCTCTCTCTTACAAAGTGAGAAAAAGAAAATTGTTCAAACGAGATCCAATCTGTTTGCATGCATGAGGAATCTAAAGATGACTCCTTGATTATTTTTCTCTTTCCACGCTCTAATTTTTGAGTCTCCTCAGTATTTGCAGGTTGCAGTTCCATGAAATGTAGCTGATCTTGGTCTAAGAGCATGCATAAAGCAGATCATAAGCACCTTCCTCAAACTTCGAGCATTCTAGTTCTGTTCCTCTCTCTTCTTATGCTGAATTCTTCTTTTACCTGCTCATGGCAGTGTAAGATCATACTATATGGAAGCAGACTTTGATATCTATTCCCTTCCCTTCCCCTCACCCAAATTCATCAGCTCTTCTTCAGCTAAACAATTATCTACAGGATATCCACTTGATGCTAACAATTACTCTGTGGATGAACTATAATATTCCTATTTCTATTTCGAGTTGCAATCTTTTGGAAAGGCAACATGGGATTCCAAATAATTGCCAGCTCTAGATAATATGGGGGAAAAAAAAATGCACATTATTGGGAAAATAAGAGCCAAAGATACCAGAGGGTGAAAAGAGCTACCGATTACACCTTGATCTGGCGTGGTGACAAGACTTTCACTTGGCTGCAGGTTGGAGTTCCATGCAAGCGGATGATGGATACAATTACTGTGAAATGTGGTCACTGCAACCATCTCTCCTTTCTCGGCCCCAGACCCATTGTGCAGTCCCTTACTCCCACTAATCATCATCTCATAGGCCTTCAGGTTCACTTCTTCTCTATTAAATTTCTTGTGCTTAGACTAATGTGACAAGATGATGCGTACCGAACAATATATTTGTGATGCGTTATAAATTGAACAATATTTTAGGATCCATTGCAATCTTGTCTGTCTGCTTCCTTCCATCTCCTTTTCTGCTTGGTTTGATGCTTTTTCTTTCGGGAAAAGGTAGTGATATTTTAGGCACTTTATCTTGTATGACGATGTTCGTTATCTTGATTAGGGTCCTTGCACTGACTGCCTGAGAGGACAACCTTCACCACCATCATCATCAACTTCAATTGAGC